>NC_091127.1:14955000-15555000 GCF_040183065.1 Periplaneta americana
TCTGAGCAAGACCAATCCAGTCTCTATCATCATATTCCACCTCCCTCAAATCCATTTTAATATTATCTTCCCATCTACGTCTCGACCTCCTTAAACGTCTTTTTCTCCTCCGGCCTCCCAACTAACACTCTATATGCATTTCTGGATTCGCCCATACGTGCTACATGCCCTGCCCATCTCAAACGTCTGGATTTAATGTTCCTAATTATGTCAGGTGAAGAATACAATGCGTTCAGTTCTGCGTTGTGTAATTTTCTCAATTCTCCTGTAACTTCATCCCTCTTAGCTCCAAATAATTTCCTAAGCACCTTATTCTCAAACACCCTTAACCTATGTTCCTCTCTCAAAGTGAGAGTTCAAGTTTTACAACCATTAAGAACAACCGGTAATATAACTGTTTTATAAATTGATAAAAGAGTTCTATTCAGTCAATACTTAACATATTTATGTTAAGTATTGACTGAATATAACTGTTTTATCAATTAACATTGCACTTAACGGAACCAATATGCCTTTAAAATTGTTTTATAAATTCTAACTTTCATATTTTTTCACAGCAGACTAGATGACAAAAGCTTCTTAACCGAATAATAACACGCATTTCCCATATTTATTCTGAGATTAATTTCCTCCCGAGTGTCATTTATATTTGTTAGTTTTGCTCCCAGATATTTGAATTTTTCCACCTCTTCGAAGGATAAATCTCCAATTTTTATATTTCCATTTCGTACAATATTCTGGTCACGAGACATAATCATATACTTTGTCTTTTCGGGATTTACTTCCAAACCGATCGCTTTACTTGCTTGAAGTAAAATTTCCGTGTTTTCCCTAATCGTTTGTGTATTTTCTCCAAACATATTCACGTCATCCGCATAGACAAGCAGCTGATGTAACCCGTTCAATTCCAAACCCTCTCTGTTATCCTGGACTTTCCTAATGGCATACTCTAGAGCAAAGTTAAAAAGTAAAGGTGATAGTGCATCTCCCTGCTTTAGCCCACAGTGAATTGGAAACGCATCTGACAGAAACTGGCCTATACGGACTCTGCTGTACGTTTCACTGAGACACATTTTAATTAATCGAACTAGTTTCTTGGGAATACTAAATTCAATAAGAATCTCATATAAAACTTCTCTCTTAACCGAGTCATATGCCTTTGAAATCTATAAATTATTATTATTATTATTATTATTATTATTATTATTATTATTATTATTATTATTATTATTATTATTATTATTATTAGTCTACGACAGTAATTTTCCCTCTCGTCGTGCAATATCTCCATAGAGTGAGCAGTCGCAGGTACTGCAACTTGCCCCAGCATCACGCAGCACCTGCGAGCAGACGTGTGTTGAGGTGTATCGACTGGCCAGGCGCAGCTTCGCGTGAATTATGCAGCAGGACAGAGCATTTGCGTCATCATCACACACGTGCGTAGCTATCGATTGCAACGTCGTGGTTCAGGTTTGATGCCAGTTGCCTACAAGCGAGTTACCCTTGTTTCCATTTCCGTTTATAAAATGACTGTAAAGTCCTGTCTCTAGCAGTAAAAGAGTCCGAGCGTGATGCTAAGCAATCAGATGTACATTCTAAAAACGCTGCAGTTTCCACACAATCTTCGCCAATTCACAATTATCACAAGCATCTTACCGTTATTACATATCGCCATTTCAGAATGTGGTTAAATAAGGAACAATATAAAGCAAACAGGATTATTGTATTATGATATGTCTTTAGTAAAAAATATCTTTGTTAGTATATTCGAGCTTAAGGTTGGAGCTTGGAGGAAACGCAGAAGGGGGGGGGGGAGAAGAATGCTGAATCAATGAAAGAAGAGAGTAGGGAAAGAGGAGTGAAATAAGTGAGGGAGTAGAAGGGGGGAGTAGTGGAAGTGTAAAGCGTGTTAGGAGTGTGAAACTAGGGGGCAGTAGGGAGGAGAAAACAGTCTATAATCTGAGGAAATGGCGTATCAGTGCCTTATAATAATAGCAGGTTTAGTTATGTAATGATAAATGGAATTGAACTGATGCAGTTTTTCAATATTATAGAATTGTTTTGATTAAACAGTGGAAACCATGTTATACATAAAGTTAAACCAATATGTCCTATACATGAGATAATAATTTTTAATGAATAAACACATAGAAATCTCCAATTTACAATGATTTTTGTAATGTAAAATGTCCTATACATGAGATCATTACTGCAAAAGTATAAATACACAGAAATCTCCAATTTGCAATGAATTTTTTATGTAAAATGTCCTATACATCAGATCGTTATTTTAAATGCATAAACACATAGAAATCTCCAATTTGCAATGAATCTTTTAATGTAAAATGTCCTATACATGAGACCATAATTTTTAACGAATAAACACACAGAAATCTCCTATTTGCAATGCATTTGTTTTATGTAAAATGTCCTATACATGAGACCATAATTTTTAACGAATAAACACACATAAAACTCCGATTTACAATGAATTGTTTTGTGTAAAATGTTCTATACATGAGATCATTATTTTAAATGTATAAACATACAGAAATCTCCAATTTGCATTGAATTTTTTGTGTAAAGTGGCCTATACACGAGATCATAATTTTTAACGAATAAACACATAGAAATCTCCGATTTACAATGAATTTTTTATGTAAAATGTCCTATACATGAGATCATTATTTTAAATGTATAAACACACAGAGATCTCCAATTTACAATTAATTTTTATGTAAAATGTCCTATACATGAGATCATTATTTTAAATGTATAAACACACAGAAATCTCCAATTTATAATTAATTTTTTTATATATAAAATGTCCCATACATGAGATCATTTTAAATGTATAAACACACAGAAATCTCCAATTTACAAATAATTTTTATGTAAAATGTCCTATACATGAGATCATTATTTTAAATGTATAAACACACAGAAATCTCCAATTTACAATTATTTTTATGTAAAATGTCCTATACATGAGATCATTAATTTAAATGTATAAAAACACAGAAATCTCCAATTTACAATTAATTTTTTATGTAAAATGTCCTATACATGAGATCATTATTTTAAATGTATAAACACACAGAAATCTCCAATTCACAATGAATTTTTTTATTCCATCTCTTGATCTTGACCTTTTCTTCTGGCTGTCCATGCATTTTTAAGTGATAAGATATTGCACGAAAGTAGCGTTTTATATCATTCCTGTCTTTGTATTCATATCTCCTGACGATTGCCTCTATCCGTTGTTGGTTTCTTTTTTATACTGGACATTTTGCTGTGGACATTTTGCTAGTGGACATTTTTTATATTGGACATTTTGTTGTGGACAATTTTGTATGTGAACATTTCTTACTGGACTTTTTCCCTTGGACATTTTGCTCTGGACATTTTTGTTTGTGACCATTTTTCCTCTGGTCATTTTGAAGTGGACAATTTAACCTAGAAGCTTGTATTTTATTGTATTGTATTGTGTTGTATGTGTGATGTATTGTGTGTGTTGTATTGTATTGTGTTGTATGTGATATATTGTGTTTTATATTGTTGTGTGTGTTTTTTTTTTGTACGATTTCGCATGTCAAAAATTAGATTAGAGATATTGCTATTGCAAAGCGTTATTTAGATCCTGCAACACGATTTCATCTCTGGTGTCCTAACCAAGATGAGGCTGTTTTAACAGTAATTAAACTCTGTATTAAGAATTAAAAAATTAGTAATAATATTCATTTGAAACATAATATTTAAATACATAATTATCATAGCTCCCTTCCTAAAGTTCGGCGAAATTGTCGCTCGTATATATTTTCAATTTGGTACCGATAGTACCAGACCAGCAATTGATTGATCAAATGTGTGGAGTTGTTTAATTTATTTTGATTTTACCTCCCTCGTCAAATTGGAAGAAAACTGCCTAAATAGTAATTTATAGTTTTCTTCTCTTACTTTACTAAGAAAACGCAAAGATAGTTTCGTGAAATTTTTACAACAATGAAACACACAAATGTTGAATATTCTGTGTGCATCACAGACCACGATTGTTTTTCTTCATTCTCAATTAAATAAATACAAAATTAAATAATACTTAAATCTTATTTTAGTGTTATAACACTACTTTCTCGCAATATTCTAAAATAGAATTTGTCAATATAGCTCCTTTTTTCTTGTAAAATATGCTTAGTCATGCCAAATTAGCAGGGACAGTTATTTATGGAGATTATTTTTATCATTTGTGCTTTTTAATATTGAGGTCGGCGGATATTGTTGGAGATTGATTTTTACTCTTGGCGGAGATTAATGGAAATTTTGGAAAATACGGTTATTTTGGAAGTGGAGTATTAATTCAGTATGAATATTACTTTCCAAATAATTAACATTAAAGGTTCATTGGATTCTGGTACAGGTGCGGTATGGCCAATAGACAATATTAATTAGAGTGAGACTGTATTTAACACACATTCATTAAAAACGAAAAAAAAAACTTGCAGCCCTCAAATTAACACTTTCAAATTATTATTAAAATGTTGAATTCTCCGTCTTTTGAGTTCACTAATGTAATCATAATACCTGGAATACCATGTAATGTAGCCTACTTGGATATATAACAAATTCAAGTGAAAAAAAAATCCGAAAAAAACTCAGAATATGCAATTCTCTATAAAACGACGCAATAGTAATAATTCGCTAATGTATTCATATTTCGCTATTAGAACTCTATTTCGCGATTTGTCGCGATTGTTTTATCCTCATAGGCCTATTATTAATCATAATCACTTAATTCGTAAGTATTAGTAAAAATATATTGTATATCTATTTGAAAAAGGCATATGATTCGGTTAAGAGAGAAGCTTTATATGATATTCTTATTGAATTTGGTATTCCCAAGAAACTAGTTCGATTAATTAAAATGTGTCTCAGTGAAACGTACAGCAGAATCCGAATAGGTCAGTTTCTGTCAGATGCGTTTCCAATTCACTGTGGGCTAAAGCAAGGAGATGCACTATCACCTTTACTTTTTAACTTTGCTCTAGAGTATGCCATTAGGAAAGTCCAGGACAACAGAGAGGGTTTGGAATTGAACGGATTACATCACCTTCTTGTCTATGCGGATGACGTGAATATGTTAGGAGAAAATCCACAAACGATTAGAGAAAACACGGGAATTTTACTTGAAGCAAGTAAAAAAGATAGGTTTAGAAGTTAATCCCGAAAAGACAAAGTATATGATTGTGTCTCGTGACGAGAATATTGTACGAAATGGAAATATAAAAATTGGAAATTTATCCTTTGAAGAGGTGGAACAATTCAAATACCTGGGAGCAACAGTAACATATATAAATGATACTCAGGAGGAAATTAAACACGGAATAAATATGGGAAATGCCTGTTATTATTCGGTTGAGAAGCTTTTATCATCCAGTCTGGTGTCAAAAAATCTGGAAGTTAGAATTTATAAAACAGTTATATTACCGGTTGTTCTGTATGGTTGTGAAACTTGGACTCTCACTTTGAGAGAGGAACATAGGTTAAGGGTGCTTAGAAAAATATTTGGGGCTAAGAGGGATGAAGTTACAGGAGAATGGAGAAAGTTACACAACACAGAACTGCACGCATTGTATTCCTCACATGATATAATTAGGAACATTAAATCCAGACGTTTGAGATGGGCAGGACATGTAGCACGTATGGGTGAATCCAGAAATGCATTTAAAGTGTTAGTTGGGAGGCCGGCGGGAAAGAGACCTTTGGGGAGACCGAGACGTAGATGGGAGGATAATATTAAAATGGATTTGAGGGAGGTGGGATATGATGATAGAAACTGGATTAATCTTACTCAGGATAGGGATCAATGGCGGGCTTATGTGAGGGCGGCAATGAACCTTCGGGTTCTTAAAAGCCAGTAAGTAAGTAACTAAGTATATGTCGTGATTTTCGCGATCTCCATAAATACCCGGCCCTGCAAATAGTAAAATTATGTTACGCAACAGAAATTACAAAGACCTGTCGTTTGTCATCCATATATTAGTCAATTGTCACTTGTCACTAGGCTATTTTATGCAATAGGCCCCTAGTGTTATAATATTTGTGAAGGACTATAATGAAGGCAATTTCCACATAAGTTTCGTATGGCTCGCCTAGTATGGAACTCTATTCATTATGGTGTCGCTCTCTAACCACGGCTGGGTCCTACTTCCTTGTGTTGTGCAAGTTTCAGTTATGATTATGTAGTTTCTTGCACGTTTATTTCGACCCGTGCCCTGCTGGGCCAAGAACTGTTACATTTAACCGTGGCAGACATATAACTCTCCCTCTGCCTGGAATTGTAAGAAAATGAATTTCTTGCGGGTCCCTTCCTTCCTTAATGACGTCACAAGCCTCGCTTAAACTAACTAAAGTTCAAATAACACTACAAGTTGGGTTGAATTAGCCCCAGGCAGCACGGGGCTCCGCCTCTATTCGTCTTTGCTCCAGTGCCCCCGCCCCTTTTCAACTACATCCGCACGTACTGTGAAATCTGCTTATAACGTAGTTCAGCGATTTAGCCTGGTTTTCGTTGTAAAAGTATGCGCCTATATCTATTACAAAGTTCTCTATACTATGTAATTAGGGCCCGCTTAGTGTACGAAGTTTGTAGTCTTTTGTATGGCAACTCCAATAGGCCTATCTATATGGAGAGAAAGTTGTCTGTGTCACTTAAAATGAAGGAACTCCAAGTAATAATACTGTTATTAGTAGGGACCGGATTTTTATGTAATTACGTATTATACTGGGTGTTCATTTCAAAGTGTGTCATGACGTCACTGTTGGTGACTTAGCGATTTGAAGCGAGTTTCAGTTTTTATGTCAGAGAAGTTGCCTATTAATCAAGGCGTTCAATCTGAACTTAGGAACGCGTACGGTATAACTTGAACGTCGTAGCAACAGATGGCGGTCTGTACGGTCTGTGTGTTACCATAACCTCTTTCGAACTGTGTTTTGCGCGGGCAAGTCGTACCCAGAGTATTTGTTATCATCGGTTGCGTACGGCAACATTCCACAACACAAATAAAATGCTCCGTGTCGAAGTTAATGTCAATAAATACTATACGTAAGTAATCGTCTTAACCCTCTCCCCATATCCCGACAGTAAGAAAAAAAGTCACCTCAGTACGTGTTTCCAAACAGTTCACATTCCTGGCACTATAGGCGTTACCGTACGTATCGGTAATTATTCTTCAGAATGAACGCCGTACTTGCTAGGCAACTTCTCTTGCATATAGGTAATTCGCCTTTGCGGAAATGTAGGAAGATTGAATTCTCTAGGCTCATCAGCTAGCCACATGACGGCATACAGCGAGCCATGACACACTTTGAACTGAACACCCAGTATTCCTTTCAACTTAACCGTATATAAATAACAAATCTCTGCGAATCTTGTAATTATCATTAATATGTTAAAATTTGATACTATAGTTTGACAACAAGTGAAACCCCGTAAAACACGCCAACTTCTGGAATCTCTCTCTTTCTTTCTTCTCTCTCTCTCGCTCCTCGTCATTCAGTCACCAATCACCACGTAAATATCTGAGAGGGTGTGTGTGGGCATCGCGACCAATAGAAGAACCACTCTCCAGTATTACCACAATAACGGATTCTTCATTTTTGCCTCGACTGTCGGCTAGGAAGGTTCCATTATGCTAGCATTGCAGGCAAATAGTCAACCTTTTAATGCTTTTGTTAGCAGGTTTGACAAACTGTGAGTGGACCTGCAAGTACATAGTGCATAGTGCTCTCTCCCTTCCCCCCGTGCTTTCTCACTTGCTCCTCCCCAAGACAGCCAGCGCTCACGTAGTAACTCGGTCAGGGTTTGAGTTCGATTTTTCAATCTATACATATTTTTACAAATTTACCCCACATTACATATTATGGCATAGTATTACATAAATCTACATATTTAGGAGTTTTATTCATTTTTACTTCTCTGAAAGGAAAAAGAAAATTTCTGTTGGGGAAGTTTACAATTTGAAACACACAGATTTAAAAAGCCTTTTTACCTACCCAAGAAAGGATATATTTCGGGATGAAACATAACGTCCTTAGTTCCAGGAAGTAATAGAGGCATTCATCCCATACCGCCCACTGTAAATATGAGTAAACAAAAGGCAACCTTTCTCATACAACTACCTTGTATTGTAAAAATTACTCAGAAAGTAGCGTTTCCTTCATGCGATGGAGGACGACATGATTTGTCTCCATCTATAATTGTTCTGCACACGTCTTAACAAGCCGTTCCCATGCAATTTGCAACCTTACCCACCCTCTTCCTAATTCTTCCAGAGAAAACCCTTGTCAAGTCTGACATGAGACTTTCAGGTTATTGCTTGACCTCTTTATTTTAAATTTAGGAGACCTATACGGAAATGGGATTTTCCGAGCAATTAGAAAGTATGGTTCTCGGCTGGAATAATCCTACCCTCCTGAATAAAGCAGGAATGTCACTTTTCAAACAACAGTTTGTAAATGCCTATAGTTTGAGGTTTTAGTAGGTACTTGTTTCGTACAGGGAGCAGCTAAAATACATGTGTTCCACATCTCCTCTTATTTTCTCCTAATCTAGTAAAGCGAAACAGTGCTTGCAGTACTGTTGTGTCATTCATTTCACTCAGTTTTCTAGTTTTAGTACTTACAATACCTATAAAGTCAAGTGAGTTTATCTACTGCTTTTAACTATCTAAAATGCCCCTGTATCTTCAACCCTAACGACAAAAATAAAATCATGGATTGCGATGGACGAAGCTTTCACTACAGATGAAAAAATAGTAACGTGTCAAGTGTGCGGTAAAAAAGTCGGGTGCTCTATGAAATCACAACTGGAGAGTTTTCCTTATCCTATACCTGCCAGATATTGAAATTAAATATTTTCACGATTTTACATATTTTGGTACATATTCAGCTTATTTTTCTTACATAAATCCTGTCCCTTGTTTATTACACCGTGGAACTTCACGCAACAGCATGTTTTCATGGATTTAGCATATTCAGAAAGTAAAAATGGATCTTTGCCGAACTTAGTTTTTACGTTCCAATGAAGCTAACTTTTTTCTGTATAATTAAGGGTACCCATGAGTGAAATTACGAAATTATAAATTAAAAAAGCTAGATTTTTCAAATTTGTACCGTAGGTATATACTAATATAACTAAAGATCTCACAAAAATTGTCCTTGTAGCTCTCATGGTTCACAAGTTATGGGCAAGTTTATATTTTTGGGGGCGAGTAATTCAAAAAGTCCCTTGCGTAACAATTTTTTTAGGTCTCATAATTTGTTAATAGACTCACCACACATATAGGGGAGACTTTGTACTTTCAGCATGGTGTACCTTTGAACATTTTTTGTTTTTTAATTTTTGCTGCTACCTAGAGGACTCAAACTGAAGTAGATTGTAGAGAAAGCCGCTGAGTAGCTCTGGTCGTAGTTTCGGTTTGATTTATTGTAAAGTATGAGTACCGTGAACAAAAGAAGATTTTCTAGTACCAAAAGTAAACATTTCGTTCATTGATATATGTTTTCTAACACAAAACCAGATTGTATTTGTTAATATCTATCAAGTACGGTGTGTTCCCTATTATCTGGTGAGCAATAAGATATTTTAATTTCCATGATTTATTCGAATCTCTAGTTTTGGGAGCCAAATTTGTTTAAAAGAGCACCCTCTTGTACCTTTGAACACAAAATATCTTTTACCATGGAAAATGTTTCAAAGTACACGAAACTATAGGTTTTTATTTTTCTTTTATTTTAATATCAAGTCACGAAGTAAGTCTGGAGTTAAGAGGTCCCCAATTGATCCGGATGCCTTGAAGAAAGCTGTTGAAGCAGTTATTGCCCCTCCAGGAAATAAAATCTCAATCAGAGAAGCCTTCTCTGGTTTATGATGGCATATACATTTCAAATATGATTGTCAGTTTTTACAGCTATATTCCCACCTATATTCCATGTTTTCCAACTTACAAGAGGGTATGTTCCAAGGTACATGAGCCTGTTGTACCTTTGAACACATTACTTATCCCTTCATTTTATTTTTTCCATCCTTAATAGATCTATAAAACAGGAAAATACATACAGGAAGTTGTGAAGAAATCTTCAATAATTATTTCAAGCATTTTTTTCATTTAAAAATTTTCATTTCCAAAAATTAAAAAAAAAAATTAAATGTGAAAAGTGTTTAAAGGTACAACAGTCTCCCCTACTTATTTAAATAGCTCTGGGTTTCAGAGTAGATTCATTAGATAAGCCTCTAGAATTTTTTAAATATTGTATAATCTTTTTAATAAAGAATTATTAAGAAACTGAAAATAAATATTAGTGTTGTGGGATTTAATCGATTAATCAATCAATTTCTGTTGTAAGATTAATCGATCAAAAATATTTAATCGAATAATCGAGTCGATTAAAATTAATCGGTTCTATATTATATTAATTATTATTTTGTTAACGCAAACTCAGACAGTCATTGTGCTATTCATAGACATTTCGCCAGCCCGCGCTACGAGCGTGCTAAACTAGCCCCGGCTATCGACTGATTACTTGTACTGGATTCATATCATATCATATCGCTAACACTGATTTATGAATACGAAAAACGTTAGTTCGCTGATCATTCACCGGAAGCCCGCGCTAAGAATGTCTATGAATACGGCCAAGAGTCTTTGATATCGAGTTAGAATGATTTTATGCTAGTATTAGGCGTATTAGACTTATGGAAATCACAAAATTCGATCACGCAATCGCTCTTGCTAAATCAATTTATGCTCGACCATGCCGAAATGTAGTAATTATACACCTGGTAGCAGACCTTTAATGCATGTCATTAAAGTACACCTACTCATTAAAGGTCAGGTCTTTTAGCCAATGACGACTCAGGTTACAACTGTTCAGCCAATGACAGGTCAGCTTTCTACCGTTATAAAACCGCAAGTTTCGATTATTCTCGGATATGCAATCGAAAGAGAATTAGCGAAAAGTCACGGAGGCTGGAAATCCAATACTGTCGCAGAAGATTATGTTCTGTTACTATAATAATTAGCGTTAATTGTAAATAATATTCAAATAAATTCAATTTGTCATCTCGTTTTTCAATGTCTAATTTAATTTCAATTTTATCTCTGTAGGTTCTTATGGCCTAGCAAGGTCAATGTGAACGTCTGTTCCTCGGAAAAAATCAATACTTTCGCGTCTGCGCACATCTCACAACATACGGGACATTGGCCAAGGTCAGATACAAAGAAAATTAATAATATCAAGTTAGAAATATGGTCGAGCATAAAAAGTCGTATGAAACTCGCCTATAATGGTAATTAAGAAGCTCGTATGAAAATTATGAAACTCGCTTGCGCTCGTTTCATAAATATCCATGCTCGCTTCTTCATTACCTTCATTATAGGCTCGTTGCATAATGTACTATTAAACACCCATTTCATTCATCTAACGATCACCAGTCTTCGCATTAATTAATAAATTAATCAATTCATTCATCCATTCGCTTTCTAAGTTAATCATAAGCTCAACTTTAAAGCTCCACATTCATTCATCAGCTTTCACTCTCGCCTCAAGCTTGATTACTCCACGTAATCGGAATCCTTGCCAAGAAATGAAATTATGTGCGACTGCGGATTCGACACCTGACACTTTAATTTACCCAGACGAGATTCGAATTCACAAAAAGGAAAGCCGGAGGAGGGGTGCAAATATGTACACTGTGGCTTGAAAGCGGAGCGACGATGCCGGCATCTCCATAGAAAGAAAGAGAAGTCGCACTAGGAAGCCATTTCACGAAATCGGATTACGACAAAAGACTGTCGCGGAGCGGATTACGAATTTCCCTCACAGGGATATAGACATTTCCCTCCCGCCTGCGTCGCATTCATCATCTGGGATCAGTTGAGCAGTGTTGTGATTTATATCGACCAGGGTGCAGCAGCATCGCAGTCATAATAATATAATCATTTGCGTTATTTAGTGATAACCTTCTAATATGCCGTGACTATTTATTACGTAGTACTTTATTTAATACAGTTATTACTCATAATTCGACCAATCAGATATTGAGGCATAATCAGATATTGAGATGAAATCCATACATTAAAAATGAATTTGTATGAATGTGAGTGTGACTGTGAGTGTGCCGGATTAATATTAATTAACCAATCATCACAAATATAAAAATACATCAGAACTGTCGCTGGGCAGTAACCTGAACACACGTTTCAGCGTCACATTGTTGACAAGTAACTCCATCTGTTAGCACAACCATAAAGCATCTAATAGATGTCATAGAGTTACCAACAACGAAAAAAAAAATGAGTCTACAGGAACTTTACTAAAAAATAAAAAATATAATATAGTAGGCCCTACTTTTTATTTTTATTTTCACTTATTTGCTTATTTATTTTTATTTATTTACTTACACATTTTTATTTTTATTCATTTATTTATTTTTATTTATCGTAATTCCTCGAATACCGCACGCAATTCCCCCCCCCCCCGAAATATACAAGTAAAAAATACCGGTGCGCGGCTTATTCGAAATGAAGTTGGCAACATTGCCGATTTTCTTGCGCAACTGCTAAGGTGGTAGCACATGTCTTTATCTTCCCACACGGGTATTTCAATTGTTGACATTGTTAAATGACATTTAGATTAGCAGTACATGTGTCAGAATGAAGTAGAAGCACAGTCTAGTATATACAGTCACGAAGCTTGAGTTTATGAGGGTACTAGAAACAATAGACTGTGCAGGTACTATTTCGCATTGTCTGTAATGAGGCGATAGTAGCGATCCTAGTGGTGAGCAACTATCTATGGATGCATATTTACTACGTATTGAGCTTCGTGACTGTATATACTAGACTGTGGTGGAAGTGTGTTAAATGTGTAGTTTATGCGTCTTATATTTTCAATGCTGAAAATGAGTACCATTAAAAATATGATATTGCTATCCTTTACTTGTAGCGAAGAACTTAAAATTAACTGAACTGTATTTGTACCGGTATTTAATTGTTTTTAATTTGTCGTAAATACATTTGTTGGAAGTTTTAGTTTTATAATTTGAGAGTTTTTTTCCTTTCGAAAATGGGATGCGCGCCTTATTCGAGGGCGCGGTGTATTCGACAAAATTCGGTATTTAGTTTACTTATATTCTTATTTATGTATTTATCTATTTTTATTTATTTATCTACTTAATTTTATTTATTTAATTTTTAATAGGAAAGCGAGAAACGGGAGACAGTCTAGGTATGAGAGAGATAGAAGAGGGTAGATAGGGAAGGATAGATAGCAATTCGGTTAAAACAGAACAATATGAAGTAATCAGGAAATACTCGGCAAATATATTAACATAGAAACCTGGTATGTGGGTATATATTAAAGGAATGGTGGATCGAAAAGTCATAACTATCAATTGTAAGTTGCTGACAAATAAATATCAGTATCAATACAAGTTGCTGGCGATTGCCATTCATTTTCCTATTCATTGACACATCGCAATGCTTAGTAAACCTACACATATTGTGGCAAAAAAAATTGGGAGTAACGTAGAATATATACGTTCTTTTCACCTTTACCTGAACATAAAATCCATATTAATAATAATTAAAATTTGTTTGAAGAAACGTTTTGATTATCCAACTAAATTAATTTATTCTGAATTTAATGTATTTAATATTGAACAAATGTGTAAATATACTCTGTTAAAATTTTATCATAAAAATCGTAATAAGTTTGTATTACAGGCACATAATCATGACACAAGACGAAATAATAATTCAACATTAGTAGAACCTAAATGTTTCACATCTGCTGGTCTAAAGCATAGCATTAATTTTGGCCCTCGTTTGTATAGTTCCTTAGCTAAATTACATCCAGAACTTCTAACATATAACAATAAAATTAGAAACGTGTTAATGTCTTCAATTTTATTAAATACATTTATAGCCTATGTGTATGAATTAATCAGCCTATATTATATTTGTATTCTATAATTTTGGAATTTATATATTTTTAATAAATTGTCCTACTTTATTCACGTACGATATTATTATTCCCTATATTAATATTATATTATATAAATTCATTGCCGCTGTTATTTCAATTTTTATTTCCTATTTTATTTTATTTCATTTTCTACATTCCTCTTATATTAATATATGTCTATTAAATTATATAAGTTCACTGTAGCTGTAATTTTAATTTTAGTTCCTATTTTATTTTATTTTGTATATTCTCTTATATGCCTATCTATACTAATAATAAATCTGTAGCCGAAATTTTTCTGGTAATTTTCGATTTTCCAAAAATAATTGGTCCTAACATATATAATTAACCACCCTGAAACCGAAAATCGCTTTTTTTAAATTTTTGTTTGTATATCTGTCTGTCTGTCTGTATGTTTGTTACCTTTTCACGCGATAATGGCTGAACGGATTTCGATTAAAATTGGAATATAAATTAAGTTCGTTGTAACTTAGATTTTAGGCTATATGGCATTCAAAATACATTATTTAAAAGGGGAGTTATAAGGGGGCCTGAATTAAATACATCGAAATATCTCGCTTATTATTGATTTTTGGGGAAAATGTTACATAACAAAAGTTTCTTTAAAAATAATTTGCGATAAGTTTTATTCCTTGAAAAATGTTGATAGGACTGATATTTAATGAGATAAATGAGTTTCAAAATTAAAATGACTGCCATCTAAGGCCGTGTAATGAATTAAAAAACAAATGACTTCGTCTATAAGGGGCCTTGGACAGCAACAATCGAAAGCTATGAAAGATAGCCTACAGATAATGTTTCTGCGTTTCTATGAAGTAATATCGGAAGCTAAATTAACCGATTTGTATAATTAATTATTAATTCACCATTGGAAAGTGTAGTTTCTCTAGATGGACATAATGCTATAATGTTATCACAGTAACTTCTGAGTGAATCGAGGACAGGTAAGATTAAAATAGCTTCTTATGCACAGAAAACTTGATAGGCTATTCTGTATATTCGTTTCCTGTATTTCCTAAACTAATTTTTATGACCAAATGAGTGGTCTCTGGATCAAAATGATCGCATTTTAATTTTTTAATTCAATTTAAATTAAGTAACATAATAAACGATTTATCCTTCTATCAAACACGAATGTTCCCTGGATCAAATGTCCTATTTTAATTATATAATTAAATAGAGACGTAGATGGGAGGATAATATTAAAATGAATTTGAGGGAGGTGGGTTATGATGATAGAGACTGGATTAATCTTGCACAGGATAGGGACCGATGGCGGGCTTATGTGAGGGCGGCAATGAACCTTCGGGTTCCTTAAAAGCTATTTGTAAGTAAGTAATTACTTTATATTTATTTCTAACGGGTGCAGCGGAGCGCACGGGTACGGCTAGTTAATATATCTGAACTGCACCGAACACGAGCGCTGCTCATTCGGTCCTCAAATTTTTTTAATATTACTGTATCTTCTTTTTTATATTGATTGTATTATTTTATTTCTATTTCTATAGTTGTAATTATATTCTGTATTCTGTATATTTAAATTTAAATAATAAATAAATATGGATTTTCCATAACTCGAACCCGAGCTTTCAGTATGAAATTACAATGCATTAGCGATTCGGTTCTCCGTGTATTAGAGGGATCTCTTACAAAACTTAAATTATTGGTGAGACATGAAGGACTCAACCCGCTACACACGCTGGCATCTATATTTCAGTCGAGGCGCCTTGTCGATTGTTGTTACAGCGTTCTGCACTTCTGTGTTCGTGGTTTGAGAGTTAGCAGTGTTCAGTGGTTTATACGCATGTCTCGACCTGGGAGACTGGCATAGGTAGATTTAAATGTTTTTGTTTCCTTCTGCATATCAGTGGCGGCTGATTGACTGAGGCAAGTGAGGCCGGGCCTCAGTCACTTGGCTTAACTGAAATCAAATTTTGTGTTTTTATATAATGTATTAGTTATTTGAATGAAGCATATATCGCTGTAGAAGCATTTGAAAACTTTGATGTATATAGACCTGTTTTGCAGTAAAATTTGTTCCTGAGGCCGGGATCGCTCGTGCCGAGTCTGGCTTGTGATGTATATAGACCTGTTTTGCAGTAAAATTTGTTCCTGAGGCCGGGATCGCTCGTGCCGGGTCTGGCTTGTGATGTATATAGACCTGTTTTGCAGTAAAATTTGTTCCTGAGGCCGGGATCGCTCGTGCCGAGTCTGGCTTGTGATGTATATCCTGTTTTGCAGTAAAATTTGTTCCTGAGGCCAGGATTGCTCGTGCCGGGTCTGGCTTGTGATGTATATGTAGATCTGTTTTGTAGTAAAATTTGTTCCTGAGGCCAGAATCGTTCGTGCCGGGTCTGGCTTAATGCATTACATGTCCTTTCGCGGGATTTGAGTTTACGCTTAAAACGTTGTAGCTGAGGCAGAATTCGTCTGGCCTGGTCAGGTTTCACTCCTCACATCCATGGGCCGGCCTCAAGCGTAGAGTGGGGTGGGAATAGCAGTGGTGACTTGTCTTCCTAACTTGGCCATAAATAACAAAATTCCAGCTCTTTGGCAGGCAGAGACCCACTCGATTCTCTCCCCTTATGTCTCAGTTTATGACATAAGCGAGGGTGTTCTACTATTGTACTTCGTAATACAGTAGTAAATCTGGGCCAATGTTGTTATATATTTTGGGAAAATATAAACAGAAACAAGTTAGAGAAATAATGCTGGTGCAGTTAATTCATTGTTAGAGTGTTCTTTTTCGAGAAGAAATAATACTGAAAGAAAGGAAGTTTTAAATAAAGAGAGAGACTACCGAGATACCTACGACATCGCTGATAATTTTTCTGACAGATAAACTTAAAACTTGAGTTTCTATTGCATCCTGGTATGGGCAACATAAATGGTTATGTGGTAATGTGGTGCAAAATAAACTTCTCTTGGCCTTGTTTGTTGCTGTCAAAGGAAAAAAATAAAAAGAAAAGAAAGTAAGGGGAATTTCAACACATAATATGGGTTGCTTCATCACATTGAAACAATCACTGAAATTTAGAGCATAACAGCTTATTTGGTGAGTGAAATTATTATTTTTCATTGATAGTAATAAGAATAGACTAATAATAGTAATAGTAATAATAATAATAATAATAATAATAATAATAATTAATATCATAAACAAACATTTCCTATCGGAGGCACTTAAACTAGTTGCATCTGGCCTCACCGAGGATTTCGATCACCGGCCGCTACTGCTGCATATCCTCTCTTGTTTATCTGAAATTGTATAGGCCTACTGTAAATCTTAATAAATTTTTTTTACTTTCTTTGTCTTAATGCGAAGACAAGTCAAGGAAATACAAGTTTCCAAAATTCCTAAAATCGAAAATGTGGTTTGGACATGCATCTCTGTTTCTGTTCATACCGATTTAACCTTTGAATTACTGTAAAGACAAAATTATCCCTTATCCCTTTTAGACGCCATGAGAGTGGATGGGGACATGATTTCTGGACCTCGGCGCTAGAATAAAATAGTCTGGTCAGCATCAGCCTCTTATTGCATGCAGTGAGGAAACCACAAAGATAAAGATACATTTACTGAAATATATTAAACAACTAGTGGCCTGTGCAGCAAATGCTGCAAACTAAGTTCATTAGACGTTCAAATAATTTTTTTTCAGATGTCCGGGGTTCGATCCCAGGTGGTGACAGGATTTTTTCTAGTTGCCAAACTTTCAGAACGGCCCCGAGGTTCACTCGGCCTCCTATAAAATTGAGTACCGGGTCTTTCCCGGGGGTAAAAGGCGGTCAGAGCGTGGTGCCGACCACACCACCTCATTCTAGTGCCGAGGTCATGGAAAGCATGGGGCTCTACCTCCATGCCCCCCAAGTGCCTTCATGGCATGTTACGGGGATACCTTTACCTTTTTTACCTTTTATAATTTCAATGAAGAATGCCAGATATTTTGAAAGTTATTTGCTTCCGTAATGATGAAACATATTCCCTCTGAATGGTTTTTTTTATGCCAAATACTTTTTCTTGAACCTATCCTCCTTCAGTTTTTGAGTTTCAACGCGAAAACGCAAATAACAATGTCAGGAAGATCAGTGGGTTTTTTGTGGGAGTAAAGCAATGGGTATTTCAGGTCATTGTGGATTGTAGGTGAAAGTTTAAAAAAATGTCAGGTTTGCTATGCTTTCGAACTATAGACATAGCATCTTGGTATAGCTGCTGCATGTAAAGCTTGAAATGTAGACGGTAAAATCATTTTATCCTGCTAAGAGATCTTGCTGAAATGATCGGGAGACTACATAATTTTGTAGGCTTCTTATTTTATCAGTAAGTAATACCTTTTGGTCTTTCCTTTGGAACTGTAATTTTTACGCTCTCTCGAGCCAATACTGAAGAGAATGACGCATATAAATATCTACATCACAAAGCCATTAAATAATATGAAAAATACCCAACCCCACTTGATTTGTAACTATAAAAATATTTTATTTTAATAACAATGTTATTATCTTACGTAAGTTTTGTAGTTTATATATAGCCGCCACTCAGTAAATTATAGAAATGAAGATCTATTTTAAGATATTCTCTACATCTACTTACATAACCCCAAAACGTTTCACTTTCATATCATCAATATAGCATTAATATGTATGAGTTAATTAATGAAAAACAGTCACATCATGGTATCAACTATAACAATATTTCATTTCTAATGGTAATAATGTCATCAAACCACAGCAAGTTTTGTAGATTTTAATATCCAATACACAGCTGTACTCAGAAAATTACACACCGCAGAATCAGACCTGTAAATTATTTTAGTAAGTCTTGAAGTTTTTAATAAACAATTGAATTTGAGCTCTAAATATGTCAGCAATTCTGCAGGTCATGGCCTTCGTCTAATAGCCTATTGTTTATTGTAGTGTGTGTTTTATTTTATACTGAAATGCAATTAGTTCTCAAAACTGACGAAAGGTGGATTTTGGAAAATAGGAAAATTATGTAGGAAAACTAACGCTTCAGTGAAAGTTACTATTTTTCTGAAAATCTTTGGATACCAAGCTTAAAAATGACGGGTCATTCATTAAAATCCGTTCAGCCGTTTTCCTGTATTTTCCATTACCAGTTCAAATTATATAAAATATCTGTGCAATGCAAACACACTCTCTCAGAGACGCTCTGAAGCTATGTAGTGACAATATCTTGAGCTGCGTAACAAATGTAACGATATTAATTAAAAATCACATTCGAATTTCTTCCTACAACCGCTGCTGTTAACATTATATGTCGTAGTGACATAAAAGAAATTGAAGTCTTAAAAGAATTTGAACTCAATAAAAAAGTCAGGCGCCACATAAAAACTTCTAGTCGCCATGGTTACCGATGCCCGGAATTTGTCTACCTCTGATTTTCTTAATAACTAAAACGCATCTAGATACCTTAGATCTGATTAAGGTTTAGAGTTAATAAATGAAAAAATATAAATGTCAGCCCAAACTTAAAATAAAACAAATTATGATATACTTCGATTATGCGCACTGTTCAAAACATACAGAGGTGAGCCTGCCTGGAGAGAAATAAAAAATAAGTTGCAGCCGCCAAATTACTCTTCAAGGAACGACCACTCATATAAATTGAGGGAAAGAAGCCAGAGGACGGACACTGGAAAGTTTTCTTTTCTCAATCGTTCTATCAGGGACTGGAATGCTTTACCTGCAGACTTACTAAAGGCTTTACTAACAACCAAAAATGTATTTAAAAATAGGCTTAAGGACTTTACTAATAGACGGTAATTATACACAGTATTTAAAGGGTGTAAATGATATTTTGTTATTGAAGTGTTCTATCAGTGAAGAATTATGTTGTGTCAGTGAAGTGTGTTGTGTCAGTGAAGTGTGTTGTGTAAGTGAAACGTGTTCCTGTCAGTGAAGCTTTATAGTTTATAGTGGCAGTGCAAAGTATTTGAACAGTGAAATGTTTTTGAAGTGTTAGTGAAATCAGGATAGAATCAGTGAAATGTGTCGTAGTTCCAGTGCAGTGAGTGAGTTGACAGCGAAATGAGTGTAGTTTTGAAAGGTACTTGTGCACATATGAACATATCATACTCGTGGGGTTTAGCTCGAACATAGGTTTAAGGTACAAATTAGATTTACTTTAAATGTTATTTTAAGTGATCGTGCTTCATTTAATTTAGGATGTTCCCTGTTATTATTATTATTATTATTATTATTATTATTATTATTATTATTATTGTTATTATTATATATTATTATTTATTTATTTATAGACTGTTATATTGATTGTATTTCATCTCACTGCCATTTTCTATCATTCATTCTCATCATCATTTGTTGATTTGTTTTGTTTCTTGTGCTAAACAGTAATTGGCCTTGTGCTGTTGTTTTGCATGTTAATATCCTAAATAAATAAATAAATAAATAAATAAATAAATAAATTATTATAAATTATTGTTAGTATTAATTATTAGTATTATTATAAATTGTATTTTTAATTAATAAGTTTATTATTGTCATTAGTGAGTGTAATTAGTTACCACTGCCACCGGGTATATACCCATTGCAGTGTGAATAAATACATACATACATACATACATACATACATACATACATACATACATACATACATACATACATACATACATACATACATACATACATACATACATACATACATACATACATACATACATACATACATACATACATATTATGTGTAATTTTGTAGGTTTCTTGGAGGCTTTAGGTAACCAAACACAGGACTCTGTAGCTGAGTAAAGTATGAAAGAAGGCTTGTGCCACTTTATTATTCAACTGTCATGATTGAGAGCTTTATAGAATATGGATGAGAGAGAGGAGACATGGTGTCGTCATTACCCATCACCATGACAACAGCGGTAGAAGCATTGCCCGCGTTTCCACCTTCAACTGCTCAGTCGTTTCTTTGAATGGACCGTATATTTTATACTGCGTTCTGGATTTACGTTTCTCACATTCACAGTAAATTCGATACAAGTTGCCAGTTTGAATTTACAAATGTTTTGTGTCGTATACTTCAGTAGTATATGGAGAATGTATTGCATTGCTTAAACATATTCTGGAGGTCTGTCTCAAAATTGAGTGATGTAGTGTGACAGTGAGGTAGTCCATATTAGTAATATACGTTACAAGAGCGGTATGTTGACGTTTTCATGTTCGAGGAAACGATTGAAAAAGCGAAACGTAGTTGAGCTTTTTTAATTTCCGAGAACATGAAAACAAACATACCGCTCGTGTATCGTACATTATTTTGTGCGAAGATCGTTTATTACATACCTGAAAGACGAATTTCTAATTAGTTGCAATGAAATCTCCATGTTGGTTTCTGTTTAATGACGCCAACTTCGGAACACCAAAATATCTTTCTTCAACATTGTTGCTGTGAAATGTTTTCTGTGTTTACTATACTCCAGCAGGCCGTGATATACGTCTGTCTTTTTTTTTCCCCCAGTCTATAAATGCGAACTTAAAACAAACGGTAAGGTTATGTAATGATTTATTTTTCATTTTAATATTTTAACAATATTATTTATATAACATATTGCAGTAATAACATCGGCATCTGGAATCTCGTTGATTTTTTCACGGCTTCCTTAATGTTACTTGTATCAGGAATGCAATAAGTTTCGTGGAGTAGTAGACTTTACTTAATTTTTGCAAATATTTAAAAACAATAATTAACATTGCAATTTAGGTGAAATTGCAGTGGTAAGTTTCCAATTTATAATTTTTACTATGTTAAATGTCTCTAAAAATAATACGTTAAAAGTCTAAAGCAGTAAAATGAATGTCGCGCTTAAGCGGTAAGAAGAGGGAAATTGTTATGTGTGTTAGGTTGGGAATACTGAATGTGGTATTTCACACTTACCGCGTATTGGTTCTGTGCGGAAAACAAGCAAATACGCACGATCTCGCACAAAAGTAGTTTGTACGTATGTACTGAAACAGGTCCCTATTAAGATAAAATATATATTTACAGTTCATATTATACGTTACTCCACAAGTAGACCCTACTATGCACTAAGAACATTACACTCTGACAGTTTTAATAACGTATATTTTTCCATTGCAATTTTGATTTAATTAATTCTTTTGTTGATCAACTCAATTGTGCGCCTAGATATAATTTGAATTTTATTTAAAATTGTTGTAAGTGTTATATGACTAATTCAGCATTTGCTCAGATATAAAGACTGACTTATTTACAAATGTCTTTTAGAGAATCCGAAGGTTCATTGCCGCCCTCACATAAGCCCGCCATCGGTCCCTATCCTGAGCAAGATTAATCCAGTTCCTGCCATCACATCCCTCTCCCTCAAATCCGTTTTAATTTTATCCTCCCATCTACGTTAGTTAACTCCCTTAATAACAGTAATCTTTCAGTTGTTACCCTTAACAACATGCTAATCCCTTATTCATCTGTTGTAAAAAATCTTGGCTTCTTTTTTGATAATAATCTAAGTTGGAATTTTCAAGTTAAAGAAACGATAAAAAATATCTGTTCCTCCATTCACTGTTTGAGTCGCTTGAGAAATTTCTTGCCCCAGCAACTAAAACTTACCCTAGTACAAACCCTAGTAATGCCGCACTTCGATTATTGTGACGTTTTGTTAAGTGACCTAAGTTCTGAACTGTCAGTCAAGTTACAGCGAGCTCAGAATATGTGCGTCAGATACGTGTGCAACATCGGACGATATGATCACATATCACCTTCCTTCGCAAGTCTTTCGTGGCTCCGACTTAAAGAACGCAGAACTTTACACTCTTTGTCTTTACTCTTTCGAATTCTGCACACCTTAACACCAAATTACCTTTCTTCTCGTTTCTCTTATCTGTACTCTAACCACGACGCAAATACCAGATCACTTATCTGTGGCACGCTAAGTATACCTCTTCATAAAACATCTTGTTATTCATCATCTTTTACAATATCCATCTCGCGCCAATGGAATTCCTTGTCACAAAGTATTAGGGGCTGCAAGACAACAAACACCTTTAAGAACAGCTTAAAAGATAACCTTATTAGCATTTCACTCCAATCATACTGATTTAAACTATCACTGACTACATTGTTACTTTTTTTCTTTAGACATCATCCTGATTGTGCTGTATTTTCAAAATTGTCTCATAATAATCTCTTTCTATTATCTAATATTATTTGTAATATATTAACATTCTATGTATTTTAGTTTAATTCTGCTACACAGTTTATTTCAGTGTTTAATTAATAGTTCATAGTATTTTGTTGTTTAATTCGTAAATAACTCTTGTATACATGTAGCTCTCATCTAAATCAAATTGTTGAATTCTTTGTAAGTTCATGCATATGTATATACATTTTTTGCTGGTTGAGTGGAAGAGAAGGCCTTACGGCCTTAACTCTGCCAGCTAAAATAAATCATTATTATTATTATTATTATTATTATTATTATTATTATTATTATTATTATTATTATTATGTCTCGGTCTCCCCAAAGATATTTTTCTTTCACATTTTCCAATTAACACACTATAATGCATTTCTTGATTCACCCATACGTGCTATTGTACATGAACTGTCCATCTCAAACGTCTGGATTTAATGTTCCTAATTATGTTAGAAAGGGGCATCTTTTGCGGACCTCTGGAGAAAGAACTAAGGAAGAAACTGTTGAAGTGCTTCGTGTGGAGTGTAGCATTGTATAGGATCAGAAACATGGACATTACGACGAAGTGAAGACAAATGACTAGAAGCATTTGAAATGTGGATATGGAGAAGGATGGAACGTGTGAAATGGACAGACGGAATAACAAACGAAACTGTGTTGGAAAGAGTGGGTGAAGAAAGAATGATGTTGAAACTGATCAGAAAGAAGAACAGGAATTTTCTGGGTCACTGGTTGAGAATAAATTGCCTTCTGAAGGATACACTGGCAGGAATGGTGAACGGGAGAAGAGTTCGGTGCAGAAGAAGATATCAGATGATAGACGACATTAAGATATATGGATCATATGAGGAGACAAAGAGGAAGGCAGAAAATAGGAAAGACTGGAGAATGCTGGGTTTGCAGTGAAAGACCTGAATGAATGAATTATGTTAGGTGAAGAATACAATGCGTGCAGTTCTGAGTTGTGTTACTTTCTCCATTCTTATGTAACTTCATCCCTCTTAGTCCCAAATATTTTCCTAAGCACCTTATTCTCGAACATTCTTAACCTCTGTTCATTTTTCAAAGTAAGAGCCTACGTTTCACAGCCATACAGAACAACCGGTAATATAACTTTTTTTATAAATTCTAACTTGCAGTTTCTTGAAAGCAGACTGGATGACAAAAGATTCTCTCAAATGTATTCTACTTAGTTCCCTTTCTCTCAGTATTACAGTAATCAGAAATGGAGTAGAATTTCGGGAAATCTGTATTTTATATAATTATTTTTATAATCTAGCCCATAAACGTTTAATGTAATTGGTTATAGACGCTGCCCAACCTCGAAAAATAATACCTTGACGTCGCCAGGGTCCACGAAATTTTTAGGAACTACCCTTACGTGATCCTCACTATACATTCCTTCTGCTGAATATGTTGAGAGAGAAAAAAAGGAAAATTGTGATAGAAAAAGGAGGCGAAAAGGAAGTGTAAATTTTTATGAAAAGCTTAAACTAATCACATACCATGCAACGTGATGAGTGAATCTCATTTAATAAATTGTAATTTTGAAAGCGCCCATGCATAATGTGTTCTGCATGTCAGCATCTCGCATAGGTAGCTGGAGACATTTTAATCAAGGTATGAGGGTTACACCTGCGTCACGAGGCTTTGTTCGCCGGGCCTCGTTGTGAGTTACTTTCACTCTGCTGATTACAATTAACTGTCGCTGACACACGACCCCATAGTCTTAAGTTAATTACATAGCGCTGCCACCTAGCGACTCATATGTCATTTACCTTCAGATTGCGCCCCTCAGCGCCTTGACTTCGTTGGATAAATAGGTTAAGTATTGTGATAAGCATATTAAAAAAGTTTGGTTTACGTAATTTCGTCTAATATCAGATATAAGTAATCCCTAAGTAATCGGTTAATGATTAAAAGTAATTAAAATTCCTAGGTGCTATCTTTGAGCCACAATTTCTGTAAAATGGGCTAAATCGCACAAAGCCGTTAGACATGAGCCTATAAATAAACATATTAAAAAGAAAATGGCGCCCAATGACTTGACACATGTGGAAAGAATGTGTGTGTTGTATTGTGTTACTGTGTTGTATTATGTTGTGTTGTATTGTGTTGTGTATTGTGTGTTGTATTGTGTTGTGTGTCATTCATTCATTCATTCATTCATTCATTCATAGTGTTCTGCCCAAAGGCAGGTCTTTCACTGCAAACAGAGCATTCTCCAGTCTTTACTATTTTCTGCCTTCCTCTTTGTCTCCTCATTTATGATCCATACATCTTAATGTCATCTATGTTGTATTCTATTGTATTGTGTTGTGTGTGTTGTATTATATTGTGTTGTGTGTATTGTATTGTGTTGGATGTATTGTATTGTATTCGGTGTGTTGTATTGTATTCGGTGTGTTGTATTGTATTGTGTTGGATGTATTGTATTGTATTCGGTGTGTTGTATTATATTGTGTTGGATGTATTGTATTGTTTTTGATGTATTGTATTCGGTGTGTTGTATTATATTGTGTTGTGTGTATTGTATTTTGTTCGATGTATTGTATTGTGTTGGATGTATTGTATTGCATTCGGTGTGTTGTATTGTATTGTGTTGGATGTATTGTATTGTGTTGGATGTATTGTATTGTATTCGGTGTGTTGTATTATATTGTGTCGTGTGAATTGTATTGTGTTGATGTATTGTATTGTGTTGGATGTATTGTATTGTATTCGGTGTGTTGTATTACATTATGTCGTGTGTATTGTATTGTGTTGAATGTATTGTATTGTGTTGGATGCATTGTATTCGGTGTGTTGTATTATATTGTGTCGTGTGTATTGTATTGTGTTGGATGTATTGTATTGCATTCGGTGTGTTGTATTATATTGTGTCTGTATTGTATTGTGTTGGATGTATTGTATTGTTTTCGGAGTGTTGTATTGTATTGTATTCTGTTGTGTTGCATTGTTTTGTGTTGTATGTATTTATTGATTCATTGATAATAACAGTCGTGGTATTACAGATACATAGACAAAGTCAAAAGAAAAACAAGATAAACAAACTAAAATACATCATCACTAGTTTCGATAAATTCATTTATGTCATAAAAAGGGTTTTTGATTAGCCAGTCACGAATAACACACCTAAATTTATTTAAAATTAACAATATGTGCACTATAAGCAAGTTTATTAAACATGGACAATGCAGTTGATGTAAACCGTTGTTTAGATTTGGCTAATCTAACCCTAGGGGTCACAAGGTGATAATTATGTATTGTACCATAATGATCTATCTCGTTATGTGGATAATAATTGTTTAAATTTGACTTAATTTTAATTAAACAATGAAAAATATACAAATACACAACAGTTAAAATTCTTTCAGAATTATTGTGTTGTGTTTTGTGTGTTTGGTATTATATTGTATTATATTGTGTGTGTTGTATTGTATTATATTGTGTTGTGTGTTGTATTGTGTTGTGAGTGTTGTATTATATTGTGTTATGTGTTGTATTGTATTGTGTAATATGTGTTGTATTGTGTAATGTGTATTGTATTTTGTTGTGTGATATTGTGTTATATGTGTCTTTGAATTCAGTTGTGTGTGTTTCCTATTATATTGTTTGTGTTGTGTGTTGTATTGCCTTGTGTGTGTTGTATTGTTCGTGTGTGTGTTGTATTATGTCGTGAGAGTTTTACGTTTTCGTTTTCACCGTACTAAAAATGACACTGGTTGGAGTCGCGTTCTTTCTCCTTCTTTCTTCGTCGCCACTTCAACGAAATTGGGGATCAGCATATTCACAGCTGGCAATTTTCTGCTCTGCAGAATAAAATCCAAGAGCTTTTACCCGTTGGATGTTATATTCCAACAGTTCAGATCGTAAGATTACAAGCTATCTGCTATATTTTGGTTATCACAACAAAGTCAGAGTTGAATACCTACAACCGGCAGTAATAACGTCATGTTACACAATTATTGAAACAGCTTTTCCTCACTGCTCTGCAATCATTACTGGAGATTTTGTACGATTGTAAAAAACTTGTATTATGAATTAATTTTTTTTACAAAATCTGTAAAACTGTTACATTTGCCACTAGTCGCCTTATGTTTTAGCTATAAGTTCAACCGTTATTGGTAAAAAAAAAAGTAGGAGTCGTGAAGGCAATAGAGGTCTACTTTCCATTATATGACACAACAGATTTGCAACACTTCGCTTAAAAACCGCGTCTCATCATCTAAATGATATTCCTGTTTATAAATTTTCCTTGAACTTTCATTCAAATAACAAAAGTGTCCATTTTCTGCAAACACAGGAAAGTACGTATTTCATTATATTTCGCAAAAGTGACTTCCAATTTAATTTGTCATTTCTAGTTTTTACGCAAGTTATATGCCACTATATTTGCTTAAATTCACATAACACAAGTATTTCTATATAAATAATTGATTAAATGGCGATCTTACTCGTGTTAATTGTGTAAGCATATGCGGCTTACAGCTGTTTCGGTGCTTCTTCACACCATCCTCAGAGCCTACTAGATCTCGGCGTCATCTCGAACTTCGCTGCCTGTTGTGTGGGTGCGTTCGATTATTGAAAAATGTTGAAATGTGGTGTCAAATAGTGTGTGTGTTCTGAGATTAATCTGTGTGTTGAGAATTTGAATCTGGGTGTGTTTTAGTGTGTCTGTATATTTCATATTGTTCTAGTGTGTTGGGTTTTTGGTTTTTGGGTTGTATGTGTAGGATTTCCATGTCTGTATTTATGTTATTGTATGTGTGGTTAGCATTAGTTATGTGTTCAGCATATGTAGATGTATTGTGTCCTCTGGTTATTGCTTTAATGTGTTCTTTGTATCGAGTTTGGAATGATCTGACTGTCTGTCCAATGTAGAAACTGTCGCAACTATTGCATGTGACTTTGTATACGCCTGTGTGGTTGTATTTATTTGTTTGTGTTGTTTGTGTGTTGATATGTCTTTGTAGCGTGTTTTCTGTTTTGTATGCTATGTAAACAAAAACACACACAAGATCGCATCCACATTCAGAAAACAGAAATACAACATAGCATACAGAACAGAAAACACACTACAAAGACATCTCAACACACAAACAACACAAACAAATAAATACAACCACACAGGCGTATACAAACTCACATGCAATAGTTGCGACAGTTTCTACATTGGACAGACAGTCAGATCATTCCAAACTCGATACAAAGAACACATTAAAGCAATAACCAGAGGACACAATACATCTACATATGCTGAACACATAACTAATGCTAACCACACATACAATAACATAAATACAGACATGGAAATCCTACACATACAACCCAAAAACCAAAAACCCAACACACTAGAACAATATGAAATATACAGACACACTAAAACACACCCAGATTCAAATTCTCAACACACAGATTAATCTCAGAACACACACACTATTTGACACCACATTTCAACATTTTTCAATAATCGAACGCACCCACACAACAGGCAGCGAAGTTCGAGATGACGCCGAGATCTAGTAGGCTCTGAGGATGGTGTGAAGAAGCACCGAAACAGCTGTAAGCCGCACATGCTTACACAATTAACACGAGTAAGATCGCCATCTAATCAATTATTTATATTCAAGTGTTAAAAGTAGTGTACGAAAGATTCAACATGGATTATTTGTATATTGAACGTAATCATTTGTAGTATATCTAATATTTTGCTGTTTACGAAAATCGATAGGCTATTAAAAGATATTGAAGCATTGAAAGTCATAAGCAGTTTGCAATTGGATTTAAAGTAAATTAATGAAGTAAGCAACAGTGAAAGCATATCGTTCAAGGAAGTTGTAAAGCAAAATTTTGTCTTTCGGGTTATGCGGAAATCTTTCCCGGCTTGTAGGCTAAATAAGTTACATCCTTCAGTCCTAAGGTCTTACCTACCTCCTTAGTCATATATGACGGAAAGTCACTTCTAAGAGTACATTTTCGTCTTTATTTACACAGAAGTAAATTTATTTACATAAAATATAATTTGTCACATTTCCGTAATGGTTACTGCTATGTTAATTTTAAGCAATTCGTGTATAGTATTAGGCCTATATCTTTTAAGTCCTAATATTGTTTTCTAAATAAGTTTTCGATTGATGATTTAATTATGTAAATAATTTCTGTAACAACAATTTTTGTAGATATATTATCTGTACCGCTTTACTTACAAGATCTAGATCCTAATTTAAGAAGAATTCATAAAAAATCGTTATCTATCCAAGCCAAGAACCATACTAATGTATCACTACTCTCATGGTGAACAAAAAGGATCAAGTACATATTAATGTTTAGGTATATTAGGTTTCTTTTAATCTAGCATAATGGTTAATTACATTACACTGATTTGAATTAACATAACATATGTAAAAACGTTAGTTATAATGAAATATTTACGGGACTATATTTTATAGCGTATATTGGCTTTGGCTTTCAGCAATGGCAGATCAGTCAGTAACGTGATATTGTTTTGGTCTAGTTCGGTTCTTGGCTTGGATAGACATAAAACTGATTTAGAGTAAACAGCCATTTTATGTTAGTTTTAAAATACAGACGCATTAATTTCTTAATGAACATGATTGTAATATGTCATGTTCATCTCAGGTGAACTGCATGGCAGTTAGGCCTAAGCAAAATCCTATGAATAGTTCGGAAAAATGGAACAGATGCATTAGGGCCACCCATCACACATTATACGCAAAAAAGGTCAGCGGAAGTAATGGTTCGATTAGCGTTTTAAGTATTCGATATTCGATAAGCATTAAATGGTACCAACTTAAAAAAATTAAATGGAAAAAATTTAAACAGTTTGTTACTACTGATGTGTTTTAGTCGGTTTCTATTATATTTTTGGTCCAGGGAAAATAAATTGAATTATTACTGCCGTTATTTCCATTTTGAAGTAGACTACAAGTCAACAATATAAAAGTGACTGTTAATTTAGAAGTTAGTAACATATTTTATGTCGATTATAACAACAATACATATCGATAGTAACATTCATACCATTCAACCAATAAGGAGATTGGCCCCTATAATGCATCTGTTCGGGAAAAAGTCCCTCTACATAAACAGAAAGACAGACAGCATGGAAAAGTCTGTGTATTTTGTGAAAATATCTAATTTAATGTTTCTCAGTATCGCAATACTTCAAACATTTTTTCTTTTATTCAGGAAGTAAGATTGGTTAGACTTCTACTGTTGAAACCTGTTACCTGTTTATCCAGTCAAAAACAGTTGTTCGATTAAGGCTATTCCAAAATAAACCGGTAATGAGAACAGGAACGAGAACGAGAAACGAAGAACGTGAACATGGATCGCAATACTTCAAACATTTTTTCTTTTATTCAGGAAGTAAGATTGGTTAGACTTCTACTGTTGAAACCTGTTACCTGTTTATCCAGTCAAAAACAGTTGTTCGATTAAGGCTATTCCAAAATAAACCGGTAATGAGAACAGGAACGAGAACGAGGAACGAAGAACGTGAACATGGATCGCAATACTTCAAACATTTTTTCTTTTATTCAGGAAGTAAGATTGGTTAGACTTCTACTGTTGAAACCTGTTACCTGTTTATCCAGTCAAAAACAGTTCTTCGATTAAGGCTATTCCAAAATAAACCGGTAATGAGAACAGGAACGAGAGCGAGAAACGAAGAACGTGAACATGGATTTTTTTATTCACAGTAAACCGAGAACGGAAACGGCTATGCATATCGATATGTATGTCAATAACGATATATATAAAGTCGATATTACGGATTTTGATGTTATTTGTGTATAATTGACCAATAGAATTTTCTCGTGAGTACAAGCCAGCCAACATAAACACAGGTTAACCAACTTCGAAATTTAAGACACAGAATATTTATAGTATTTATAGTATAGTAACAGTAAAAAATGTAGGGTTATATTTAGATTCAAATTTAAATTTTCAAAGTCAAGTGACCTACATATGTAAGAACACTTTTTCCATAATTCATTCCCTCAAACACTAAACCAATGTTTTCCCTCTCAGCCTTAAAAAGAACCTGATCCAAACTTTAGTGATGCCCCACTTCGATTATTGCGATTCTCTATTCACGAATCTAAATACTGATCTTGCCCATAGACTACAGCGTGTTCACAATATCTGCGTTCGTTTCGTTTGTAACATTAGAAAATTCGATCATGTAACACCGTCACTAGAATTGTTGTCTTGGAGTGCACTTAAAGAAAGAAGATTCTTCAACTCTCTCTTATTACTATTTAAAATCACCCACACCTCCACACCCTCTTACCTAGCATCTCGTTTTGTTTACCTTTCACTACCTCGAACCCGGAACATGTACCTTCTCTCTATTCCTCTGCACAGAACATCATTCTACTCATCATCTTTCAGCATATCTATTCCACGCCTCTGGAATTCTCTCTCTGACCACGTCAGAGACTGTCGGACAATATCAAAATTCAAATTTAAGCTAAAAAATCACATTCTAGTTCGTGGAATTGCTTGTTGAACACATGTCATGTTGTGCAACTTCACCTTAACCCATGACATATAGTAAATATTGTAACTATGCTGTTGTAAAATTGAAAATTAATATGTAATGTATTTATTATTATTATTATTATTATTATTATTATTATTATTATTATTATTATTATTATTATTATTATTATTATTACCAGTTATCAATATCATCATTGCTATCTCTATTTTCTTTCTTTTTGTTGTATTAGCTCGATGAGAACTCTATAGTGTTCTTTTGACTCTGCTGACCCTCTAAATGGGTTTAACTTAATTTGTATTATTTTCATCAGTGTTTGTATTTCTTTTTTGTATTTATATGTGCTATCTGGTAGGATGGAAGAGAAGGCCTTATGGCCTTAATCCTGTCAGATTAAATAAATTATTATTATTATTATTATTATTATTATTATTATTATTATTATTATTTAAGAATTCAGCTCACGTAGTAGTCTGGTCACATATAGGCCTACGCGTAGCATATGTGGAAAGTGATTCTACTCAATTTCTGCGTTAGTTACAAGCAATGAATGGACAAGAAATTATGTCACGGCCTCCTTGCTACAAAATATATGACGACCAATTAGCTTTTTGATGATAACAGAATGAATTTAGTAGGCTGTGATTGGAAACGAGAACGGCAAAGTTAAAACTTGGCTAACTCTCACGTTCTCGTTCTCGGGCTCCGGTAAGCTTCTCGTTAATTGTGAATGCTCACATTTAAATGTATTTATTTTAACAATTTTTCCGTTCTCGTTTCGCTTTATTGTGAACCAGCCTTAAATTGGCCATAACTAATATAATTGCATGTTTCACTTGAGTATATGGGCTATTCCATCTCAAATCGACCGAAATATAGAGAAAATTGACCTTGCAATTTTTAAATACAATGAAACTTTTTCTGTCCGTTGACAACTGTGATACAGTGCTTTGTGCAAAGTTTGAGGCATCAGAACTTCATAGTGTTTAAATTAAAAATATTTAAATTTATCGTATTTTCATAAAATTAGCAACTTTAAACTGTTGTGGCTCCGAAACCCTTTCACCCAATGTTCAAAATCATGGTTCATTTTGATGCTGAGAAATTAAAGTTTATATTGACATGTAAACAGTTTTTCTTACTTTTTATGGAAATGGAGACATTTAGATTTTTCTTCATTAAGACGCCTTTGCCCACGAAAAAAATATTTTTAAAATATATGGTTAGATTCCGCATTGAAAGTACAAATAAACACATATTTTTTACTGGTGCACTGTTGATAAGAAAGTATTGAAAATATCAAATAAAGAAAGTAAATAGTACGCGCGTGAAGTAACCAGCTGACTGTAGGTAGTCAAGACAAGCAAGGCCAGGAGACAAACATGTGATGTGTCGTCTAGCAGTCATGGCTGAGCTAGATTTATCACAAGTTTTCATAAACACAGGAGTAAAAAAACGCCCAATGCTCGCTTATCTTCAGCTCTCGGCCAGTGCGTGGGGTACTGCACCGTTCAAGTATTTTTTTTTATTTTATTGGGTTATTTTACGACGCTGTATCAACATCTAGGTTATTTAGCGTCTGAATGAAATGAAGGTGATAATGCCGGTGAAATGAGTCCGGGGTCCAGCACCGAAAGTTACCCAACATTTGCTCGTATTGGGTTGAGTAAAAACCCCGGAAAAAATCTCAACCAGGTAACTTGCCCCGACCGGGATTCGAACCCGGGCCACCTGGTTTCGCAGCCAGACGCGCTGACCGTTAGGTGTGGACCCGTTCAAGTATAGGCGTGTGAAAATAATCTATTTAATACCCTCGAAACTTATTGCCGAGCCACTAAGCAAACAATGCCGAATTCCTCTTAATAATGCAAGGTTTTTTTCTCAATATTTTTTACATTTTTACAAATGGGCAAAAAGCCTAAAAGTAAGTAAAATCAGATTATCTGTCTCTCTATATACAATAAAAATAAGTACTACTTCTTAACATAACCTACCAAATGTCAGCTTCAAAATGAGCTCTCGTTCAATGTTCTGCAGTAAATGGTTCCAGAGTTCTGAGCGCTGAAAGAGGCTTGTTTTTATAAAATACGCTAAATTTGTCGCTCAATAATACGAAAGCCGTTTGACTTTCGATAGTATATTTTTGAAAATGCACTCTCCTCAGCACTTTGTATAAATAGGGGAAAAAAAAATTAGAGTATTAAAAAAATGCGAGGTTTTTTACTGATCGATTTCATATGGAATAGCCCATATGTAGGCCTAATTCTTTCTTGCAATCTTTTGATCAGATTTTCTTCGTTTTCAGCACTTATGATTTAATTTACTCGATAATGTGTCTACTCATAACATATTTCATTCATGTTTACAAGAAGAATGAAGGTACTTTAATTTAAGTAGACCTACTTTCTATAAAATAACAAAAATTGATTACTTAAGCCAAGTCTTTTCTTTTTTGTTTTACTTGTGTAAAACACGCCGCAGTTTGTCGGTTCCAGTTTGACAGATCCTGTTCGAAGGGGTGAGGATCGGAACATTGTTATCGTGGCATCAATACACACCGTGTTCGACCGCAGCCGCCGGAAGTTGAAGCATTGTTCTCTGGTCTGAAAGGTGACCGGAAAACCGAATGGCTCATTTCGTTGAGAGCGTCCAGACAATGTAGTCGTATCGCTTTTATTTTCACTCCGAGAAACCAGACAGATTTTGATGTGCAGTAATTATTTAATAGCTTTTGTGCTTCCTTTCCCCTATATCACGTATCGATTATAAAATTAATTTTCGAAATTTGTTAATAGAACAACTTGAACTTGCCTCAGTATGACAGTCATTCTTTTTCATTATACAGGGTTAGTTAAAAGTCCCGCACCACCTAAATAACTTTTGAAGCATGTGGTTCAGTGACATGAAACTTGGTATATGGGGATAACCATATACTAAGAACTCAATACTGGTATTACCGAGTTTTTTCTATTTCCGGTTTAACCGGAAGTAACTCCAACTCTCTTATTTTAAATGGAACACCCAATATATTTTCTTATTTTTTTTAATAAAGCTCATTGAGAGATTTTCAAAAAGTACCCACACTTGGTACTTCTGTACAAATTCAGTGTTGCTAAATAAAAATGGAAGTGGTGCAAGATATTCCTAAAGCCTGGTTAAATCATTCCTTAAATGGTTTCTATGATCGAGTGACTCATTGTAAAGCAGCTGAGGGCTACCAATTTGAACACATAATTTAGAAGGTGAGCTAGCTTTGTTTTGTTTTTGTTAAGAAAGGAATATTTTATTATTTTAATATTCGATACACTTTTCTGTTTTCTTGACTTACCAGCACTGAATTTGTACAGAAGTATCGAGTGTGGCTACTTTTTGAAAAGCTATTAATGAGCACTATTCAAAAATAAAAAAATATATTGGGTGTTCCATTTAAAATAAGAGAGTTGGAGTTACTTCCGGTTAAACCGGAAGCAGAAAAAACTCGGTAAAACCATTATTGGGTTCTTAGTATATGGCTATCCTCACATACCAAGTTTAATATCACTGAACCATATGCTTCAAAAGTTATTTAGGTGGTGCTTTTATTATTTTAATATTCGATCCATTTTTCTATTTCCTTGACTTAGCAACACTGAATTTGTACAGAAGTATCAAGTGTGGGTAATTTTTGAAAAGCTCTTAATGAGTACTATTGAAAAATAAAATAATATATTGGGTGTTCCATTTAAAATAAGAGAGTTGGAGTTACTTCCGGTGAAACCGGAAGTAGAAAAAACTCGGTAATACCAGTATTGAGTTCTTAGTATATGGTTATCCTCACATACCAAGTTTCATGTCACTGAACCACACGCTTCCAAAGTTATTTAGGTGGTGCTGGACTTTTAACTAACCCTGTATTTTCAGTAGCCTACCTATTGGTTTCTTCCAGTATGTACTCGTACGTACAGTATATATATTGTTTACATCAGGATGTATAATTGTTAATAGTTCATGGATGAAAAACGAGCTTTTCTAATAATATCAAATGAACTTCTTTTCACATTCTCTTATTGTAGACTTTCCAAAATATAGAGCTATTTCCACGATTATTAAAAAAATATGAAGTCAATATTCTCTTTTCCTATGAAATAATGAAGCTTTCCGAGAGTGTGATTTGGTGTTGTGAGCGAGTATCTATTTCGTGATATGAGGACAAATATTGAAAACGAGAAGCTAGGTAGCTAGGGTTAGAGTTCTCAAGAATATTGAAGAGTAACGTGAGAGAGTGAATAGTTCTTCGCTCTTTGAGACGGACCCAGGACAACATACGGCCATATGCAAAGAATGGGGAATGAAAGATCGCCCAAAAATATTTTCCAGTGGTCACCAGTGGGAGAGAATAAACGTGGAAGACGAAGATAGAAATGGAAAACATGTCAGAACTGTAATGGAAGACAGATAATGAAAAGGAGTTTGGAACGATAGAAACAGTTGGGCACTGAAGACGGAAAACCTATACAGGGAGAAAAGCCGAAGAAGAAGAAATTGGGCCTCGATTTTTTTAGTTTTGCAGTCGGGTGTATGTAGCTATAATATATCAAAGGTTTCCGAATTATTTATACAAAACTTTGTCACAAATAAATAAAAAATAGGTTGCAGCCGCCAAATTACTCTTCAAGGAACGACCACTGACATAAATTGAGGGAAAGAGGACAGAGGACGACACTGGAAAGTTTTCTTTTCCCAATCGTACTATCAGGGACTGGAATGCTTTACCTGCAGACTTACTAAAGGCTTTACCAACAACGAAAAATGCATTTAAAAATAGGTTTAAAGACTTTACTAATAGACGGTAGTATATTATGCACACTATTTAAAGGCTGTAATTGATATTTTGTTATTTGAAGTCTTGTATCAGTGAAGAAGTGTGTTGTGTCAGTGAAGTGTGTTGTGTCAGTGAAGTGTGTTGTGTAAGTGAAGTGTGTTTGTTGTCAGTGAAGTTTTATAGTTTATAGTGGTAGTGCAAAGTATTTGAACAGTGAAATGTTTTTGAAGTATTAGTGAAATCAGGATAGTGTCAGTGAAATGTGTCGTAATTCCAGTGCAGTGATTGAGTTGACAGCGAAATGAGTGTAGTCCTGAAAGGTACTTGTGCATGCATGAACATGTCATTTATTTATTTATTTATTTATTTATTTATTAGTTATTTACTTATTTACTTATTTATTTATTTATTTATTTATTTATTTATTTATTTATTTATTTATTTATTTATTTATTTACTTATTTATTTTATTGCTAGTAAGTTTGAAATGAATACAAGTTAATACAATGAAAGATAAACTACCCCACTCCTGAATGAGTAAGACTCGTGCTCAGGAGGGGATTCCAATACAGACAAAAATAAAATTAAAATTGAGAGTGAATACAGATTAAAAAGTGTTTAACATGTTTAAACCCAAACTATAAATCCAATACAATTTGTTTTATTATTATTAATTTGGAGAGGATTCGTGATTAAAATAATATTGGAATAAAATTTGTTTAATAATCTGGGACCTTGACTCATGCTATGATAAAAAGCTGCATTGGTTTTACATTTAGGTTCAGACAAACGCAGAGAATTCGTATTTTCAGTTCTGTATTTATGTATATAGGTACCTTTCAAAGTTACCGTACTTTGAGATGTTTAAACAACAATTCAGTTGAGTAATCTTTCTGCTTTTTAAAACAAATTTTAATACTTTTTTCTGTATATAGGTTGGATTTGTAAGTTCCACCCCAACTTATAATACCATACATAAATATAGATTGAGATTATGCTAAATAAATTATACGTAAACAGTTAATTGACAAAATATTTCTTAGAACAACAAAGTAATATAATGTTTACGTAATTTATTACAAATACAATGAATATGATTATTCCATTTTAAATTATTATCAATAATTATACGTAAGTATTTAACCTCATTAACTTCATTAATAACTGAACAATTGCAATTGATCAATCGAAATGATGCATTTTAATTTGTAGAGTAGATGAAATTGGTTTATTACCTTTATTATTTGAAGAAAATGGGTTAGCTCGTGGGTTTTAGTTCGAACTTTGCGTTCAGATACAAATTAGATTTACTTTATTTTAAGTGATCGTGCTTCAGTTAGGATGCCCCTTGTTAATATTATTATACTAGTGTTATTATTTTTTTTCTCGCTGTTATTTATACTCGCTTTAACATCTTTGGTTATATCGCGAGTTAATCTTTGGTTGAAATCCGAAGGCCTGTGTACTATTGTTGAGACTGGTTCTATTGTTGTGAACTAGATGGCGACTGTATGTTACTGATTTGTTATGAATATGATTTCGGTGATGAATGAGGCCGGTGATTTTCAGGGATGTTGTGGCCCGAATTTCCTGGCATTTGCCTTACGGTTGAGGAAAAACCCTTAAAAACCTCAACCAGGAAATTCAACCCTACCGGTAATCGAACCCGGGCCCTCTGCGTAAGAGACCAGTTGAGAGACCAGCATGCTAAATCCTACACCACAGAGGTGGTCTATTATTATTATTATTATTATTATTATTAATTTATTATTATTATTATTAATTTATTATTATTATTAATTTATTATTATTATTAATTTATTATTATTATTAATTTATTATTATTATTATTATTATTAATTTATTATTATTATTATTAATTTATTATTATTATTATTATTAATTTATTATTATTATTATTAATTTATTATTATTATTATTCTTATTATTATTAATTTATTATTATTATTATTAATTTATTATTATTATTATTAATTTATTATTATTATTAATTTATTATTATTATTAATTTATTATTATTAATTTATTATTATTATTATTATTATTAATTTATTATTATTATTATTATTATTATTAATTTATTATTATTATTATTAATTTATTATTATTATTATTAATTTATTATTATTATTATTATTAATTTATTATTATTATTATTATTATTATTAATTTATTATTATTACTGTTATTATTAATTTATTATTATTATTATTACTATTATTATTAATTTATTATTATTATTATTAATTTATTATTATTATTATTATTATTATTAATTTATTATTATTATTATTATTATTATTATTATTATTAATTTATTATTAGTTGTTTTTATTATTAATTGTCATTAATGCACTGTTTGCAATATGAAATGAAAGACATTGACTTTATTATTCACTAGTTTATTTCATGTATTTGTATCTTGTTATAATTGTTCGTTTTGCATGTCAAATCAATGTTTCAATTCATAAATTGTCGTTGTAGCAACATATCCATTACCGCAGTGACTGAATACAACTAGCTCTAATTTGCTTTTTATCGAGTTTTACATTAACGTGAAGGGTGATATCAGTTGCCACTGCATCGCTGTGGTGTTTATTTTTGGTTGCATTTGCTAGCGACACGCAAACACCTGGTCACTGTGTATCACATTGATCACTTTCCTGTTACATTTTAGACCACTAACTTTATTTGTAACGTGATTTCCTCTTTAACACTTGATTTGTGAGAGGAAAAAGAAGAAAATATGTTATATTGCACGTATCTATGCTTTAACGTAACTGCTACAGTACAGATGTCCCAAAATTATCTTTACCACTTTGATGACTAGGGCTAGGATTTTGATGAAATTGCATCTTTTTTCTATTAAGCCAGAAACATAGCTGCTTTAGTATTTATATGTTATGTGATAAACTGAATGTTTTAAGACACATTTTTAGGGCATTTTTTTTTCCTGTTTCAACTCATAAGAGCATTTTTTGTTTTATTCGGTCATTTTTTAGGCATTTTCATTTAATTTTGGCCATAAATCCCCATTAATGTAAAGTAATATTTATTTCGTTCGATATTTTCTCTACATATTTTGTACATTAATACCCATTATTTTGTATAATATTTTAATCGTTTTTCTACACAAATATTGCCATTTTAACGTAGTACACCCCATGTAATGTATCAGTCCAACCACCCCTTCAATATAGACTCCTCTATACCTGTTAGTTCCGGTTAAGAGTTCCCTTGTGGTGGACTACATGGAAGTCACATCAGGTAAAATAATTAATTAAAGTGTACTACTTAGAAAAAATTGTATAAAGTTAAATAAACTTAAATGTTAGTACTATAATTTAATTTAATTACTAGGGAAACGTATTATTTCTCTTTCTTGTGTTAAATTTTATATTACCTTGTTAACACGTTTCAGCCTGTTATTGACCATCTTCAGAACTGGCTGTTGCTGGTCTTGGCATATTTTGTTTTGTTTCCTGTGGCGCCAAGACTAGCAACAACCAATTCTGAAGATGGCCAATAGCAGGCTGAAACATGTTAACAAGGTAACATAAAATTTAACACAAGAAAGACAAATAATACGTTTATGGTCGACCATGCCGAAATGTAGTAATTATACACCTGGTAGCAGCCTTTAATGGACCTCATTAAAGTACACTTATTTATTAAAGTTCAGGTGTTCCACCAATTAGAAAACACCATTGTGGCAATATGAAAGCGCAAGTATCGATTATTCTCGGATATGCTATCGAAAGACAACTAGCGAAACGTCACGGAGGCTGGAAATCCAATACTGTCGCAGAAGGTTATGTTCTGTTACTATAATAATTAGCGTTAATTGTAAATAATATTCAAATAAATTCAATTTGTCATCTCGTTTTTCAATGTCTAAATCAGTTTCAAGGTTATATCAAGATTAATGTTTATTTTACTCTCTAGATTATATCAAGGTCAATGACATTTCTTTCTCGGAAAAAAAAAATTCAATACTTTCGCGTCTGCGCACATCTCACAATTTACGAGATATTGCACAAGGTCAGTTCCGCTCCCCAGTCAGATAAGAATAACATGAATACTTCTGAATAATTTCAAGTTAGAAATATGGTCGAGCATAAAAAGTCGTATGAAACTACCATTATAGGCTCGTTGCATAATGTACTATTTCCGAAGTGATATAGTGTTAAAAGTTGTGTAATCAAGATAGTTAATTACGAGTCTAAATATTAAGTAGTACAAAACCTCTTTTCCTACTAAGCCAATTATGTAAGATAAATTTTTAGGGCATTTTAAGGGCATTTTTTTTAGATTTTTAGGTCTTAAATGCATTATTTTAGGACATTTTTTCATGATTTATAGGTTATCAAAATCCTAGCCCTATTGATGACTAATAACTTGAAAACGGAAAGAGAAAGAAAACTGCGGTTTTTTGCACTATATTCAGACACACTTGAAGTTTTCGTAGCCACTTGCAAAACTTCAATGTGTGCTCCATTCGTTAACACGGAGTATATCAAGGCGGTACTCCACTTCCCTGCCCAGCGTTTCGGCATTAACCAGTGCAATCGCAGCGATTATGCGAGCTCGATGGTCCGGCAATCCCTCACTGCGATCCTTTAGACCACATTTTACACAAACGTCCATAGAAAAAAAACGCAGGAGAGTAATGTCTGGAGATCTTGGGGGCCAAATGATACACTCTCCTGTTGTTTCAAGGTATTTGAATCTTTTCGCCTCTTCAAAGGATAAATTTCCAATTTTTAAAATTTCCATTTCGTATATGACACTCGGGAGGAAATTAAACGCAGAATAAATATGGGAAATGCCTGTTATTATTCAGTTGAGAAGCTTTTGTCATCTAGCCTGCTGTCAAAAAATGTTAAAGTTAGAATTTATAAAACAGTTATATTACCGGTTGTTCAGTATGGTTGTGAAACTTCTCACTTTGAGAGAAGAACAGAGATTAAGGATGTTTGAGAATAAGGTGCTAAGGAAAATATTTGGAGCTAAGAGGGATGAAGTTACAGGAGAATGGAGAAAGTTACACAACGCAGAACTGCACACATTGTATTCTTCACCTGACATAAGGAACATTAAATCCAGACGTTTGAGATGGGCAGGGCATGTAGCACGTATGGGCGAATCCAGAAATGGATATAAAATGTTAGTTGGGAGGCCGGAGGGAAAAAGACCTTTTGGGAGACTGTGACGTAGATGGGAGAATAATATTAAAGTGGATTTAAGGGAGGTTGGATATGATGATAGAAAGTGGATTAATCTTACATAGAATAGGGATCGATGGCAGGCTTGTGTGAGGGCGGCAATGAACCTGCGGGTTCCTTAAAAGCCACTTGTAAGGAAGGAATAAGTAAGTAATTTAGGAATACTCGCTGTATATGGACGGACAGACTGAAACTTTGTTTTTCTGTGAACATGTAATTGACTTTGTGCATCATTACAATAACAGAAAATTCAAGAGGAGGGAATTCTAGCAAACCTGCTTTGGATTTACACAAACACAAGGTAACAAATGAAAATGAGAATGTAGCTGCTTGCAGGTGTGAGGAGCTACATTGTGTTGTAAAATATACGCATTGTGCGTTGTTTAATTGACCCCTTTAACGATGGCTCGGTAGTCACATGCTTTCAAGCCGCCACTGGCCTAGTGCCAACTCGTTATGTCGTCTTGGCAACCTGAGAATTCAGAGCCATTGTGTTTGTAGGGAGGGCTTGCAATGCTTTAGCGAGATGTCAACACACCTATTAAGCTATTTTGCTTCCTAGTCCGTTATTGATTTTGTAATATCCTGATTTCCTGGTCGAAGCTGTGGGCCTACTTGTGTCAGCCCCTGTTTTGTTAGTAAGCAGAGCTTCTATCTCTCTCCCTCCCATTCTTAATACGCATGCACATTTATTGTAGTCTATCTATCTATCTATCTATCTATCTATCTATCTATCTATCTATCTATCTATCTATCTATCTATCTATCTATCTATCTATCTATCTATCTATCTATCTATCTATCTATCTATCTATCTATCTATCTATCTATCTATCTATATATCTACCTACCTACCTATCTATCTATCTATCTATCTATCTATCTATCTATCTATCTATCTATCTATCTATCTATCTATCTATCTATCTATCTATCTATCTATCTATCTATCTATCTATCTATCTATCTATCTATCTATCTATCTATCTATCTATCTATCTATCTATCTATCTATCTATCTATCTATCTATCTATCTATCTATCTATCTATCTATCTATCCACCCACCCATCCACCCATCCACCCATCCACCCATCTATCTATCTATCTATCTATCTATCTATCTATCTATCTATCTATCTATCTATCTATCTATCTATCTATCTATCTGTCTGTCTGTCTGTCTGTCTGTCTGTCTGTCTGTCTGTCTGTCTGTCTGTCTGTCTGTCTGTCTGTCTGTCTGTCTGTCTGTCTGTCTGTCTGTCTGTCTGTCTATCTATCTATCTATCTATCTATCTATCTATTTATTCTGGTGTACTTAAGGCCATCAGGCCTTCTCTTCCGCATCACTAGAAATACAAATACAACAACAGAAATAAAAAGAAAAATCACACTATAAACACAGTAAAGCCACAATAGTAATATACGTTACAAGAGCGGTATGTTGAAGTTTTCATGTTCGAGGAAAAGTTTGAAAAAGCGAAACGTAGTTGAGCTTTTTTAAATTCCGAGAATTGAAAGAAAACATACCGCTCGTGTATCGTACATTATTTTGTGCGAAGATCGTTTATTACATACCTGAAAGACGAATTTCTAATTAGTTGCAATGAAATCTCCATCTTGGTTTCTGTTCAATGACGGCAAATTTGCAAAACAAAAATATATATCTTCAACATTGTTGCTTTAAAATGTTTTCTGTGTTTACTATACTCCAGCAGGCCGTCATAGGCCTATACTTCTGTCTTCCCCCCCCCCAGTCTATGATGAGTCTGGAATCTTGTTGATTTTTTCACGGCTTCCTTAATGTTACTTGCATCACGAATGCAGTAACTTTAGTGGAGTTTTAGAGTTTACTTAATTTTTGCAAATATTTAAAAACAATAATTAACAGTGCAATTTAGGTGAAATTGCGGTGGTAAGTTTCCAATTTAGAATTATTACTATATTGAACGTCTCTAAACATAATATTTTAAAAGCCTAAAGCAGTAAAATCAATATGTCACTTAAGCGGTAAGAAGAGCGAAATTGTTATGTGTGTTAGGTTGGGAATACTGAATGTGGAATTTCAGACTTTCCGCGGATTGGTTTTGTGCGGAAACCAAGCAAATACGCACGATCTCGCACAAAATAATATACACAGGTTGCAGTCACACAAACTTTAAGGGGTTAGGTAGAGCTTACAGCAGAACATTTTGGAAATATTCAACATTTCTTTTCTCCACTACTGTATCTTGTACAATAATGAATATTAGTATGTGTGAAACACTCTGCTATATGAAAATTGTCCACACCTGTGGAGTAACGGTCAGCGCGTCTGGCTGCGAAACCAGGTGGCCCGGGTTCGAATCCCGGTCGGAGCAAGTTATCTGGTTGAGGTTTTTTCCGGGGTTTTCCCTCAACCCAATATGAGCAAATGCTGGGTAACTTTCGGTGCTGGACCCCGGACTCATTTCACCGGCATTATCACCTTCCTTTCATTCAGACGCTAAATAACCTAGATGTTGATACAGCGTCGTAAAATAACCCAATAAAATAAAAATACATTAATTTATTAATATTTTTAATTTTCGATAAAGGTCTATGACATTTTATACATAATAACTGATTCGAATAAAGTGTAGGGTACGAAAAATGAACGCGATGACTTTCAAATTAATACAGTTCTGTGGAGCCTTAATTGAGTAAGTTTATTATTGTACAATTAAAGAATCTATGAGTTATTTTGTTTAAAATAAACCTTTTGTATTGTTCTAAAATGGTTTTCCTTAAATTTCTTTCAACATTTTGCCCACTCTTGCAATAATATGTTTTTTAAGTTTCACATTATTGTACAGCACGGCAATATTTTTTGGCCAGCACGTTCTCCTGATCTCTCTATTTGTGATGTCTCCGTCCGGGGCAAATTCAGAGCAAGAGTGTTTTAACTGAAAAGAAAGCATTTATTTATTTCGCAACAGGATAGACCTCATGTCACTGACGATCCGGAAGTTTTTGTCAGCCAGGAAAGCGTATTAACTCGGGTAGATACGGTAAAGAATAATTTCGAAATTGTAAGAATGTGTGCAAAATGATGGCAGTTTCCATATAAACAAAAATATTTCATTTAAAAATTATATGTAATGTCTTTTATATAACAACAATAATAATAATAATAATAATAATAATAATAATAATAATAATAATAATATTCACTTACAAATGGCTTTTAGAGAACCCAAAGGTTCTTTGCCGCCCTCACATATGCCCGCCATCAGTCTCGATCCTGTGCAAGATTAATCCAATCTCTACCATCATATCCCACTCCCTCAAATCCATTTTAATATTATCTTCCCATCTACGTCTCTGCCGCCCAACTAACACTCTATATGCATTTCTAGATTCGCCCATACGTGGGAAATTTATACTTTGAAGAGGTAGGAAAACTAAAAATATCTTGGAGCAACACTAACAAAGAAACAAATAATAATAATAATAATAATAATAATAATAATAATAATAATAATAATAATAATAATAATAATAATAATAATAATAATAATGTTAATAACAGTAATAATAATATTATAAGCAAAATTATATAAAATTATATTAATTTTGTCCACACCTGTGGAGTAACTGTTAGCGCGTCTAGCCGCGAAACCAGGTGGCCCGGGTTCGATTCCCGGTTGGGGCAAGTTACCTGGTTGAGGTTTTTTCCGGTGTTTTCCCTCAACCCAATATGAGCAAATGCTGGTAACTTCATTTAATGGACCTCGACTCATTTGCAACGCATTAATGACCTTCAGTCTCATTCTAAACTACTGAAATAATCTAAGATTGTTGATAATCAGAAGTATGCGTAAGATATAACCTACTGATATAAAATTAATATATGAATATTAACTTTGAGAATTGGTCAGTTTTTCTGGGTGACAAGCCTTATATTCCTGGAAATCGCCATTTTGACATATTCAAAATATTAATTTTATAACAAATGTTATATCTTACGTGCATACTTTCTGGATAAATGAAATCATAAGTTTCTAATACTAATACATCTATCCAGTATTTTAGAAGAGAATACTGATGTGGACTTCAATTAATTCGTTGCAAAATTAACGATCCATTAAATTAAGTTGGTTTATTTGCCTAGATGTGGGAGATCCAGCGGTAGCACTGTCAACTGAATTCTTTCAACACAACGGAACAGGGTTCTGTTCTATGGAAGATCCCGTATCCATTCTCATTCTTATGTAATATTATAGCCTATTTATCTGGATGAGCCAAAAAGGGACGTCTTAATTCTGTAGATAAAACATTTTATTTTTCCTACTTTCAACATACATCTGCATAATATATATTATATTATTATTATTATTATTATTATTATTATTATTATTATTATTATTATTAATTAGTAGTATTTATTTATTTAACCTGATAGAGATAAGGTCGTCAGGCCTTCTCTACCCCTCTACCAGGGGATTACAACTACAATATGAAGAATAAAATTACAATTAATATTCAATTTACAATTACAATTACAATAAAAATCGAAATACGAAAAAGTTACGTGATTAATGAAAGCTGGACAATTTATTATAGAAGCTAAGAACAAAGAATTATTATTATTATTATTATTATTATTATTATTATTATTATTATTATCATCATCATTATTATTATTACAAATAAATAAATTAATTAATTTACAATTACAATAAAAATCGAAGTACAAAAAGATTATCTGATTAATGAAAGCTAGAGAAATTATTATAGAAGTTAAGAACAAAAAATTATTAATATCATTAATTAATTTACAATTGCAGTTACAATAAAAATCAAAGTACGAAAAAATTACCTGATTAATGAAAGCTACACAATTTATTGTAGAAGTTAAGAATAAAGAATTATTATTAATTAATTAATTTACAATTACAATTAAAATAAAAAATACGAAAAGATTAGTCTACCTGATTAATGAAAGCTAGACAATTTATTATACAATTTAAGAACAAGAATTGTTGTTGTTATTATTATTACTATTATTATTATTATTATTATTATTATTAATGTATTTATTCATTTAATTATTTATTTATTTATTTATTTATTTATTTATTTATTTGCAATTACAATAAAAATCAAAGTACGAAAAGATTACCTAATTAATGAAAGCTAGACAATTTATAATAGAAGTTATGAACATAGAATTATTATTATTATTATTATTATTATTATTATTATTATTAATTTATAACTACAATAAAAATCGAAGTACGAAAAGATTACCTGATTAATGAAAGCTAGACAATTTATTATAGAAGTCAAGAACAAAGAAGTATTATTATTATTATTATTATTATTATTATTATTATTATTATTAATTTATAACTACAATAAAAATCGAAGTACGAAAAGATTACCTGATTAATGAAAGCTAGACAATTTATTATAGAAGTTAAGAACAAAGAATTATTATTATTATTATTATTATTATTAATCAATTAATTAATTAACTTTAAAGCGTATTGAAATTATTGTATTTTACACTATATAGGCTCTCAAATGTCAGACGAAATTCTTCTTCCCGAGAAAATTTGTTCCGTATGCGGAATTATCCGACAGCAGTAGGTAAATATAATTCTGGGCCTAGTTGCAGCTATGGTCGTACAACAGGATGCTGGTACTTACGGCTCTGGCCGCGGCGATAGCGATGTGCGCCGTTAGGATCGCTCCGAAAAGGCTCAGCAGCGTCGAAGAGCGTCGCTCCGCCATGCTGCCGCCTCTGTCCGCTGTCACTCTCGCAATGAGCACTGGTCCGGCGTCGCGGAGCGTCGTGGCGCCACCATTCAGCGCTGCGGATCGATATATGACAACGTGCCGGGATTCGAACACCAGTTCTTGAGCAGATACGAACTTGCGCGGAGACAATAGTTGACTTTATCTTCCCTCTCTACTCTTCCTATACTTTTAAGGCCACGAAACTCTTTTCGCATCGGAGAGAGAATATGCCTTCAGTAGCTGATGCTTCTTTATTTAATTAACCGACGGGCTATCAGTGGAAGGCCCGGAGATCAGTTCCCAGAGTTCCCTATCTTGGCTTCGGTTTTCTATGGTTCATCTCACTCAAACTCTATGATTCACGAGTAGGGAGCGGAATAAATATGAAATTTCATTTTTTACACCTTTAATCGCAAAGTATTGAGAATAACAATTTTTCTGTTTATCCATTAGTACAGTCGAAATTGGGGTAGTTCATTTTATCATATTTCGTAATATTTCATAAAAATGTTGATACTATGAACAAATCTTCATATTTGTTCTTATTTCCCAACACTGAACTTTCTTTGATGTATTTCCGATCTACTGGAGACTGGAGAATTTTGAAGACGAGCTTCGATTTTCTTAAGGCGAAGGACCTACAGGAATGACGAAATAAATATGTGTAAAAATTAAATTTTTTTTTATTTTTAGCCTATATATATATATATATATATATATATATATATATATATATATATATAAATTTTTTATGGGAAATGCCTGTTATTATTCGGTTGAGAAGCTTTTGTCATCTAGTCTTCTGTCAAAAAATCTGAAAGTTAGAATTTATAAAACAGTTATATTACCGGTTGTTCTGTATGGTTGTGAAACTTGGACTCTCAATTTGAGAGAGGAACATAGATTAAGGGTGTTTGAGAATAAGGTTCTTAGGAAAATATTTGGGGCTAAGCGGGATGAAGTTACAGGAGAATGGAGAAAGTTACACAACACAGAACTGCACGCATTGTATTCTTCACCTGACATAATTAAGAACATTAAATTCAGACGTTTGAGATGGGCAGGACATGTAGCACGTATGGGCGAATCCAGAAATGCAAATAGAGCGTTAGTTGGGAGGCCGGAGGGCAAAAGACCTTTGGGGAGGCCGAGACGTAGATGGGAAGATAATATTAAAATGGATTTGAGGGAGGTAGGATATGATGGAGGAGACTGGATTAATCTTGCTCTGGATAGGGATCAATGGCGGGCTTATGTGAGGGCGGCAATGAACCTCCGGGTTCCTTAAAAGCCAGTAAGTAAGTATATAATTTTTTAATTTAAACTTCAGACCAATAACATTGGCAGACCACAAGGATCCTGAATTCTAGTATAGTATTGATTAGAGATGAACAACGATCGAGAAAGCAAGACTAACAGCGCCCGCAAAGCCGAAAACCCGCACGACAATGTTGTATACGTCGTGTCGTTGACGCAAAGACTGCTTGTGAGTGTTTCGAGACGTCGAGATTGATTACTCCCGAAGTCCCGAACGTCAAGCAGGCTTGAATCGCCACAGTTTTTTATACGTGATTGACCTTTTATCTACTTTGGCAAACTGTTATATAAACAATCAAATTGCCTATTTGAAACATCATCTCTACCTTTCAGTGTATAATAATCCGTTTCTCAGTCTTTATTTAATTACTAGGCCCTTATTAAAAGGCTAGGAATTTTCTTTTCATATGTTTAATATCAAGTGTGCAATCTCAAGTAAAAAGATATTAACGTTATGTTTCATGTTTCTTAGAAATGCAAATTTATTTGAGAATTGTTTTTTTTTTTCTATTTATATAACCATAGGTAATATCATAGGCTATACCTAATAGAACCAGAACATTTTGATAATTAAGATACTGTTCTGTTTTGTCTTTTTGTCTCATTTAAACATTTATAATGTTATTTATTTCAATTATGTATCTTATCCAAAGTTACGAAATCTTTCCACGCCGACCAAATGCTATTTCGAGAATGATGACCGAGACTCGAAGCGCACGAGAATGACGAGACGAGACTCGGAAAACAAATGCAACGAACACAGCGAGCGAGAGCGGCAGTTAGTTTTGTTCATCTCTAGTACTGACTTAATTTGGGCGAAATTTCAAGGTCGTTAGGAAGAAAATAATTGCTTTTACGTCATTTTTAAATAGCCGCTGCGCTGCAGTCCGTTACTCTGTGCTCAAACTTCTCCGTTGAATATCCGGAGTTCGTATAATATCTCAGACAATAAGAGAGATAATTGAATGAAATTTTCAGGGCATATTCCCACATTATACCTGAATAATTCTGGAAGAGGAAACTATTAAATTAAAAAATAAGTTAAAAGTAGACGTGCAATTTTTCTCGGGAATTTTCGCTTTGTGTTGCTTCAGGAGATTTGAATAAATATTCTCCGGTTATTGCTCTCCCCTTTGCTAGATAATCAACCATGATTATCTCTTTATAATTCCAGAACACGGGTGCCGTGACTTCCCCAGCTGATTAAACAGCTTTTACTTTCTTTAGAGGCGGAGAATCACTGTTCGTCCATTGTTTCGACCGCTGTTTTGTACCTGGCATCAGGGGCGTATATTGCGGATGTCCAAGGTGTGCGCTGGACACCCTGTAAATTCTGCAATCTCATTTTTTATTTTAAGTTGTTTTATATAATGCAACAATAATTTTAATTTATCACAATTTAAATGCGTGGTAATCTCATTGGAAGTTGACGTATATAGTTCAAGACTAATTTTAATTCATTACCATAGATAAATATATAATAGGATGCGAAACTGCGGTCAGCACCATCTGGATTTGGGATCTGAAATAAGGTGATCAGCGCCCAACGTCGTAGGTGGTGAACATTAGAACTACGTGTTGGGTACATTATCCAGAGTTCTCTATTTATCCGTTCGAGATATTGCTGTACGGGAGAGTCGAAGAGACGAGATGGCGGACTGAAACTTGCTAATAAGTGAACATAAAGTGATACGTGTGTGTATAAGCAGTGTATGTTAAACAGTGATATTTATGGACGTTGTAAAAATAGTGTTGATGAATGTATTGTAAAGTAATAGTAATATAATAAATTGAACTATCTAAGTAGTTCTTGCAGACTTTTCCATTGCGCTGTACAATAAATACCCAAAGAATACAATCCCAATTATCTAACCTTTTGCTTTATTTTTTGTCTCTGTCTGGTTATATTTTAATCGGGTAGTGTAAAACACATCGTCTCTTTTATCTTCCTATTGGCTCCGGTAAGACTTTTCAGTAGAATATGCTGTGAGGAATAAAACTGTAAATGTTTTATTTTAAATTGGGTTAGTTTTGAATATCGATGAGGGTGGGGGGAAATACTTTCTGCACAGTTTAACGTTTTCGTCACCAGATGCGCTGCTAAATGCATGGAGTAATTACTCTTTTCGCTACTTGGTGCGCTGCTAGATGTAATAACGCCCCTCCCACAAACAGATGGCAGCAAGATCAATTTCTACAACAGCGCCTCTAGTAGGTGTTAGGGAAACTCGGTAAGTTTCGCATCCTATTATATATTTATCCATGTCATTACCCTTTAAATATTTTAAATTCCTGCTGGTTGAATGTGCACACCATCCCCAGAACGGCTTTCGTTTTATAACGTACGCTCTGCCTGACGAAGTGGGATGAGTTCTGGTCTGGTTGTCCTGTCCGTACAAAAGAACATCCCCTGCTGAGAGTTACTGCTATAATTCTCTGCGCGCGCAAGGTGGCATGGTGGGGATACTCGCTTCTCTCAAGCTCGCAGGTCGTCCTGTATACAGGCAGCTCAACTTGTCAATAGCGTTACAAAATATTGTGTTTGACGTGTGTTTACGTGAATTTACTGTGTTTAGGTTTTACTAGGGTTCATAGTTGTGTGCCAGCGCAGGTGAACAATTTAAATTACTTATTTAATGATAATAAAACTTGGAAATGTACACTGTAAAAGATCTTTTACAAAAGCCATTCTCTTCTCGCCCACTAGGAGAGAAATTACATATAGTGAATAAGGGTAGACCTACCCCGCCACTTCCGAATTTAGTGCAACAATATAAAACAAAAAGCGAACAATACACTAGACATTTTTCTATTTCACAATATGAAAATGTAGAATACATAGTTAGCCGGTTGTGGAACTTCAAACAGGTTATTTTGTTGGCCATGGTTATTATTTGATCATAAATAATGCAATTTTGAATAACGTTTTTTGTAGTTGCCTCCTTTCTCCGGCATTTGCAGGGCAGTCATTGAAACAAGCAGTGGCGTATACTGGTTAAAGGGTTTGGGCTACCGCTGACCCTATTATTACACAAAATATATCTAACAATTACTTTAATTTTAATTACTATGGTAAAACTAATAATACAAAATTATTACATTATGTTATATTATAAACTTTTTCTTTTGTAATTTCCTTGGGCTACCGCCGGTAGCCCCGGTAGCCCGCAAAATACGCCCCTGGAAACAAGGTGATTATTTTTAAGAAGTTGTGGTGCGAGTACTTTGAATAATATTTAAATGTCAATTTCTTTTAATTTCATGTCATTTTTCCTTTAGTTTAAGGGCATTTTAATGATCATTTTAAGTAGATTTTTAGGTCATCAACATCCGCCCCATAGTTATTACTTATAAGTAATACTAAATTATACATTAAAAATGGCAGTTAATGTTGACCCGATATTTCACTTAGGCCTATAATACCTAATTGTGCGAGATAGACCAACTATATATATTTTTAACAGAACACCCAAACTCCAGGTTCAGCATACGCCACTGCCTGGCATGTAGTAGTGGAACCAAGTTTCATTAGTGACCACATTACCGCCTAAAAAATTGGGATATTTTTCTCGAATCGAGCGAGATAGTCCCTCGAAATTTTACATCGGACATGCTTTTGTTCCGGTGTTAACAAATATGGAATCCACCTTGCGGAGACCTTGGTCATGCCCAAGACAATGAATAAGATGTGGCGCACCAGTTCAGTTGAGATACGCATAACCTTGCTAATTTCCCGCGCTTTCAGATGACTGTCATTCAATACCATATCGTGGACTTTTTCCTACGGTTTTTTCACTTGTTGCTGTTACTGGACATCTACTGCAGGGGTCATCTTCCACTCTCTCTCTCTCTCTCTCTATCATGTTTAAATAGTGCCACTCATTTTTTCACTTTGGAACGATTCCTCCAGTATAGCATCCATGTCTGCTTTAATTTCTGTTGGACTCATTCCTTTTTCTATGAAATATTTAATGGCGGTATGAAGCTCGATATTTTCCATTTTTGCCAACTGTTCGGCGCACTAACTTCAAAATTAAACTACACAAAATGCAGCCAACAGAAAATTATGATTTTTCGTGCATGAACTAATGTAAAATGGCCGCTAACAATGGCGGCATTGTTGACTCATTTTCAATGTTTTCTACATGTCAGGCCACGAACTTTTCAAACGCATCTCGTATGCGTAGGAAGAGCTAGTTTTTAAAAAGGGAGAGCTTATGTTTCATTTTTTTATTTATTTTCATGAAATCTCTGCGATGGAAGTCAGTAGGTCGCGGGTACGATTCCCGATGGAGTCGTGGAACTTTCCTTACTGATTCTTCTGGCTGCAATGTGGCTCTGGGGTTCATTCAGCTTGTAACAGAAATGAGTACTTACCTGAAGTGTTTCCCTACTGCTGTTAATGCCGACTCTGTAAACAGTGTAGGCCCAAGCATTAATCTCTCGCTGCTCTGTAGACAGGGTTGCCAGATTCTCTTGTCAGGAATCCGGGACAGATGATGATACTGCGTATCAGCCACTGGCGTAGCTCAGTTGGTCATGGCGTTTGCCTGCCGATCCGGAGTTGCGCTTGGGGCGGGTTCAATTCCCGCTTGGGCTGATTAGCTGGTTGGGTTTTTTTCCGAAGTTTTCCCCAACCGTAAGGCAAATGTCAGGTAATCTATGGCGAATCCTCGGCCTCATCTCGCCAAATACCATATCGCTATCACCAGTTCCATCGACGCTAAATAACCTCGTAGTTGATACAGCGTCGTTAAATAACCAAGTAAAAAAAAAGATACTGCGTATCTTAACGTCATTAAATACTTGAATTAATTAAATTTGCATTACATTACAACTGATTTTATGTATTTCAACAAATTATATAGAGCCTAAGTGTTTAATTTTGTTACTTTTTTTGTTAGATTATGAAATTTCATTTGAATTATTGATTAAGTCTGGAAAAATAATGTCATATACAAAAAAAATGCGCGTTAATACAGTGTTTAAATCCTATCAATAATAAATCAACTTCCAAAGAGAGTAAAGAATAAAGATATTTTACAATACCTAATACATACTATTGTAATTATTATCGTTTTTATTTGAATACAACATGATAGGAAGCGCCAGGCTATATTGACGACAATATTCAGCATAGGTAGGACATGATCTTGAAAAAATGAATAAAACATTTTAAAAATAATTTTGTAGAAATGTGCAAAAAATTGAATTTTTTTTCCAACTTTTTTTACAATCCGGGACAAATATAACTCAATTCAGGACACAGGACACATCATTAAAATCCTGGGAAATCCAGGACGTATGTCAACTGTCTGTAGATCTTCGTGGACTATTTTTTTTGTTCCCATACAGACCATGAAGGGTAGTGGAGGGTTAAGGCTCCCTTCAGTGCAAATGACCAGCATCACTGGCGCCCTCTATGTCCTATGATAGGGATAGTTTATCTTTAAAATTGTACGTATAAATAAGAGACAGTGCGATGACTAGTAAAATAATTGTAATTCTTTGTTTAACATTTCTTTAACATTACCCAAGTTCTCTCTGCCCTCCCCTACTTTCCTTCTGTTTTCTCCCTTCTTATCATTTCATCTCCACTCCTTTCTTTTCTTCTTTTCCCATCGCTACTCCCCTTGACTCTCTTTCTTACATCTGAAGGGTTCAGAACCATAGTGGGCCAAGCGCCGTTTACTAAAACCGTAGACAACAAGGGTTAAAATGAAGTTATCACCATATTTCAATGGAAACGTATAGCAAGTAATATAAGATATACACATTAAAACTAAATGATATCTCAATCTTCATTAATAAGGCTAGGATTTTGATGAAATTGCATCTTTTTTCTAGTAAGCCAGAAACATAGCTGCTTCAGTATTGATATGTTATGTGATAAACTGAGTGTTTTAAAACATATTTGTTAGGGCATTTTTTTTGTATTTTTTACCTCTTACAACTCATAAAAGCATTTTTTGTTTTATTCGGTCATTTTTGGGGTATTTTCATTTAATTTTGGCCATAAATCCCCATTATTAATGTAAAATATTATTTATTTCCTTTGATATTTTCTCTACATATTTTTCCAATTAATACCCATTATCTTGTATATTATTTTAATCGTCTTTCTACACAAATATTGTCATTTTAACGTAGTACACCCCCACGTAATGGATCAGTCCAACCACCCCTTCAATATAGACTCCTCTATACCTGTTAGTTCCAGATAAGAGTGGCCTTGTGGTGGATTACATGAACTACATCACGTAAAATAATTAATTAAAGTGTACTACTTAGAAAAATTATGTAAAATTAAATAAACTTCAATGTTGGTACTAGAATTTAATTAATTACTAGTCTAAATATTAATATTCCTACTCAAGCCAATTATGGTAAAATCAATTTTTACGGCATTTTAAAGGGCATTTTTTTAAAGATTTTAGTTCATAAATGCATTGTTTTTAGGACATTTTTCATGATTTATAGGTCATCAAAATCCTAGCTCCATTCATTAAACTATGGTATTCACTTAACTTTAACCCTTACTTTCTCCGTTTTTAATAAATGGTGCTTGGCCCACTATGGGTCTGAACCCTTCATCTGTCCTCTTCTTTCATTCCTTTCTTCTTACCTTCTTTCCTTTCCTTTCTTCTCCTCCAATCTCTAAGTTTTGATATACTATAAATTAAAATGTGACATTATATGAGGTTTTTCTCAATAGTTAATCAATCATCTCTGTATACAACAATAAGAAAAAAAATCAATGGTGAGCTTTCCTATGGAGAGGTCCAGCATGGTAGCTTAGTCCCAGATGTCGAGAATGTCGCTCATCTTCTTATTCTTCTTCTTCAGGCTCTACAACTCTCAGATGAAAGTTTTGGCCTTCTCAACAACTTTCTTCCAATCGATCAAAAGACTAATTAAAAATAAATATAAAATCAAGCAAAACCAAGCACTATGTACCAAAGCCAAAGATAAAAAATGGAGCATTTTAATAAAAAAAAAAAACAGAAATTATTCCAGAAATCCCACGTAAATCTGCAGTAGCAAAATTCAGACTGCTTACAGAACACGATTATTTGGCCAAACACTTGAATAAAATAGGAATTTACACAAATCCAAATTGCCCTCTATGCAACAAAGAAGAAGAAATGACTGAAGATCATCTCATAACCTGTGAAGTTCTACCTGATGGATCCACCACAGAGAAATATTGGAGAGCAAGAACGCTAATGGCTTCGTTGCCAAAGCCCAGCATTAGATAACAACAACTTTCTTCCATTCCTTACGGCTTCCAATTATCTTTGTCCAGTTTTCCACCTTCATCAATTTCAAATCATTCAGGACATCATCCTCCCATCTATTTTTTGGTCTACCCTGCTTTCTGTTAACTATTGGTTTCCATTTGTCTATTTGTTTGACCAGTCTATTATTCTCCATCCTATTTATATGACCAAACCATCCTAATCTTAGCGATTTTATATGATTTATTATGTTCCTATTCTTTATCAGCTCATTCAGTTCACTGTTGTATTTAATTCTCCATGTACCATCATTCATTTTAGTTAGACCAAAAATTTTTCTTAGTATTGCTCTTTCAAAAATTAGTAATCCGTGTTTTATGGAGTTTTTAAGGACCCATGTTTCGCTGGCATAAGTTACTACGTGCCGTATTCATAGACATTTTTAGCATGGGTTTCCGGTGGATGATCAGCGTTTTTCGTATTCATAAACCAGTGTTAGCGATAGGATATGATTTGAATTCTGTACAAGTAACCAGTGGATAGCCGGGGCTAGCTTAGTACGCTCGTAGCGCATGCTGCGAAATGTCTATGAATAGCACCCTTATTGTAGTACAGTATAGCTTAAATTTGGACTGTTTAGATATCAATTTACTTGTAAATAACTGCAGGTTGGCATGGTATGCTTTGTTTCCCATTACAATTCTTTCTCTTATTTCTTCCTCAATGGTGTTGAGTTGATCCAAGATATTTGAAACTTGGAACTTGTTGAATCATTATATCATTTATTTTAAAATCTCCTAAAGTTTCTCTTTTTGTGCTGCATTGAATGTCGTTCATACAGTATATAAAATAAACAACAGAGGTGACAGGCCACAACCTTTTCAAATGCCTTGATTTATTGGAATCCAATTCAGTTCAGTTCATGCAGCGATTTTGTTCCAATTGTATAAGCTGTGAATAGAAGAAATAATTTTATTTGGGACATTATCATGGTGCAGTATCCCTGAAAAGATGTTTCTGTTTATTTTGTCAAATGCTTTAACAAAATCAATGAATGCTAAATGCATTTTAACATTGAATTCTCTATGCTTTTCTATTAAAATTTTCAGAGTGAAATAGCCATCACAACAAGAACATCCTTGTCCAAAATCATTTTGTTCCTCTGCAATTCGTCGACCTGGTTGGCGAGTTGGTATAGCGCTGGCCTTCTATGCCCAAGGTTGCGGGTTCGATCCCGGGCCAGGTCGATGGCATTTAAGTGTGCTTAAATGCGACAGGCTCATGTCAGTAGATTTACTGGCATGTAAAAGAACTCCTGCAGGACAAAATTTAGCACATCTGGCGACGCTGATATAACCTCTGCAGTTGCAAGCATCGTTAAATAAAACATAACATTTTCCTCTGTAATTCAAAATTGTGATAATTTTTTTTATTATGTTGTTGTTTAGTGCCTTGCATCTGGCAATGAAGCCATTAGCAGTCGAGCTTTCCAATACTTTTGAACTGTAGTTTCTTCTGATCTTAATGCTTCACAGGTCTTCAAGTGGTCTTCATTCATTTCTGCTGGATCATTACACAGGACACATAATGCTGAATGTTAATACAGCACAAAAAGGAATTATTGAATGATGTTAAGAATGACTGAAACTACATAGTCGTAAAATCGTCAATTTTCATATTTTTATTAAGTTTTTAAGTAGATGAATTTTATTACAACATATTATAATAAATATAAAATGATTTCACACATCAAGTTGCCACAAACAATAGAGAAAAATTTGTATACCACAAAACCTTTTGTTGTATTACTACAGTGATAAAAATGGTTCACTGTACTTGAATCATTGTCACTGGTTCCATTCTGTGCGTTGTTTCACAAGGACTATTATCACTTTCTTTTACTTGATTCTGCAGGAAGATACTTTTGAGATTGATAACTTCTGTTACATATTAAGGGAATCATTCATAATAAATTCAAGAAATAGTATTTCCAGAAATAGAGATAACAAGACTTATTCTAGCACCAATGACACAAGTGGCAAAAATCACGTTTACTCAAGAAAAATAATACAAAACTGCTTTCTGATCACTCTCCAGCCAAAAGAGGCAAAACCTAAATCTATTAATACTATCAGTTTGATATATACAAGCAAGTTAATAAAGAACTACAAAAAAGTTCTATACATTTTTATAAAAGTCACAGCTACAAACTAGATATAAATCTGTGAAACTATTTGCATGTATATATTGCAGATGAATCCTGTCTTGCACACAGTAGATTGTATTCATCGAGAGCAACCAAATATATAAATATGTCTATTCATACGAGGTTCTCAGCATTATCAGTTTTGCTTATCCTGTTACGCTGCCTAAATGGACGGACAAATTGGGAGTCATTTTCACTATTCTGGTATCTGCCAGGCTTCAATGTCTCATTTTTCTTCATCTCAGCTGGCTTCATATTTTCTTGCGATGATATCGAAGGAACGACTTGCCTGAAGCAGTCTATCCAGTGCTTCAGTGCGTGCTCATCACTTGTTACAAAGATGCGATCATTGTCATTAAATCTTACTCTGAAAGCTGGTCGTCCTGCAAGAGAGACAAAATTGAACCGTCATATCATCTGAATTTCAGTTTTGTGGGTATGTAAGACTCTGGTACAATTATCTCAATTCCTAGTAACATACTGGTCAAAATGAGATTTTTTAAATGAATAAAACATGGGGTCACAACATTGAATGTTCACTAAATTATACATTTGTTAAAAGTACAGAGTGGACACACCAGTAGGCAAATGTCTAGTGAACACAAAGTGACTTCAGTTTCCTCTGCCATCATTAATTTGGGTATTGTTCAGTATCCTCCATAACATCAGTGCAGAAAGTAATGGAAACTACAATACTCTTTAGAGCGGTGGTTCTCAAACTTTCTGAAGGCATGACCCACTTTTGGAGAGACATTTGTTTGCAACCCCTCTGTACCAGTATCTAACCATATTTAAAAAATACAAATCTCTGTAAAATCGAAAACAACAATAATTTTACTCAAAACCAGTGGATACCACCCAACTTCTAAAGTACCGATACCTGCAAGACAAGAAACTGGAATATGCAGAACTATTTTCCAACCCTTTCTGGCTGAGACTGACCTTTCTTGCTGGTATTATTTTTCGAACACTTCAACACGTTGGATAGTAACTTGCAAGGGCAAGATGTTAACACAACAGCCAGAGATAAAAATCGATGGATTTATAACGAAACTTGATTTCTGGTCGACATCACTGGCAAAATAAATTTTATTCATTCCAGACTTGTAGAAAATTTAGTTACATATTCTATGATTTGACAAATATTGAGTTTGTTTTTGCGGACATGCAGTTAAAAGTACGGTCACACGTCACCACTTTTGCAGCGCTGCAGTACAAAAAACTGCGCAACTCTCATACTGCGACGTGTGAACAACGGTGCAACCCGAAAAGTAGCGGCTGCCGAACCTGCTGCCCGCTACTTTTCCATGCTGCACGCAACTTAAAAGTAGCGACGTGTGAAAAGGGTTCTCAGGGTTGCAGCCGCATTATTTTTTATATCGGTTTTGTTGAAACTTTTGCTGTTGTTGCAACCAGTGTTACCACCCAAATGTCCCAATGATACTTTTATTGTTTGGATATATTTTAATGTTAAATGTCATGAAAATAAATTATTTGTAACAGTTATTAAATGCACAACACAGTCTGAGCATAATTGCTGACGATATAATTCATTTTTTTAATTTTCCGTAGCATAGTTTCAAACAGGAGGGTTGCCAACATTGATTAAGTGAATATGCTGTTGGTTATCATTTAAGTATATAGGCGTTTTTAAAAGCTTTATAGAAAAAATAAAGCCAATTTCTGAATACTAGTTAGGACAGAAAAGCAAATAACAGATAAGTAAGCTTTCACATGAGTTTCTTAATAATGCGAACATAACCACAAAATGTATATTGAGAAGTCAACACGGAGATGGAAACCTGCAGCACGACTGCGGCTGCAAAAGTAGCGCCTTGTGTGTGAACAGACTCGCAACCTCCAGTTGCAACTTTTGCAGCACTCGGGTTGCGCAGCACGAAAAGTAGCGTGCAGCGCGCTACTTTTGGCTTACTTGTGAACACGACACGTAGCTTTTGCAGCTGCAGTACAAAAGTTGCACAGCAAAAGTAGCGACGTGTGACCGTACCTTAAGTTTGCACAGATTTAAATAACAGCTTTCTGAGCATTTGGAAGAAACGCAAAACAATGACGACAGTCACAGATGGATACTGAATCTGCTTTTAGGTAGTTGTGTTCAACTGGCTGTAATTACAAACTGTATTAATGAAGGGCTCATTCAAATATGAACTGATGGTATGTTTTTTTTTTTTCAAAGCCATCAGATTGTCTTTCGATATTTCTGGTCTTCTCTTCTAGCCAGTGGCTTATTGTAATCAACTTCTGAGCTTGGGACGCCAGTTGAAACCATAATTTTTTTTTTTCCAGAGAGTAGATCAGTTTTGACACTCAACAATAACTCGAGCTTGCAAAAGAAGCTACTAAATTTATTTTTATAGTATTTGCAAATTCGTATTTATGCAAAATAAGTTTCTAGTCGGTGATTGGCATCAAAACAAAAGCAAGAAATCGAAAATTATAACAACTTGCAAATGTTGTTGTTGATTTTTTTATGCCAGGCGTTTGACAATAAAGTCATTTGACCTCTTGCACTCCAATATTTTTCAAAGATATTGTCATGGTTAGCCACTGAAGCACAGATTTTGAGATGTTCCGAATCCATTTCTTGGTTTGAGTTGCACAATGGGCAGTTAGGGGACTGATATATTCCAATTCTATGCAGGTGTATGGCCAAACAATCATGGCCTGTTGCCAATCTAAATGCAGCTACAGACGATTTTTGTGGTGAATCGGGAATTAACTGTGGATTATGATGCAGAGAGTTCCATTTTTTCCCTTGGGATTGTGTTATCAAATTTTGTTTGTTGAAGTCTAAGTATGTAGATTTAATAAATCTCTTCACAGAGTAATACGTAGATTTAGTAACAGGTCTGTAAGTAGCAGTGCTGCCCTTCTTTGCTAAAGCATCCGCATTCTCGTTTCCCAGCATTCCACAATGGGATGGTATCCATTGGAATACAATTCTTTTATTGAGTGTTATTAGTTGAGAGAGCATTTTAGTTATTTCTGCTGTTTGAGATGAAGGTGTGTGTTTAGAGACTATTGATAGAATAGCTGCTTTGGAGTCCGACAATATAACTGCATTCCTAAATTCATTGATGTGGCATAGAAGATTCCTGAGACTTTCACTTATTGCAATGATTTCACCATCAAAACTTGTTGTTCCATACCCAAGAGATCTATAAAGTGAGAAGAGACAGCACGTAACACCTGCACCGGTACCTTGTTCTCTGGAGATCAAGGATCCGTCGGTGTATAAATGAAGCCAATTTTGTGGAAGGTACCTAATATTAATTGTCTCTAAAGACAATTGTTTCAGTATTTCAGTGTTTACTTCTGATTTCAGCATTTCTTGTGTTAAATTTAGATTATACTCTATATTTAATAGTGTTAAAGGGTTTGGTTTAATTTCTAAATTTTCTTTTAAATTCGGGATATTGATTTTCTGTTTTCATTCTTGAACCATGGATATGAAACTTTTTTGAGTTTTTAATCTACAGAGAGGACTGTATGAATGCCAATTGTTTCCTGGTAATCTGATAAGTTTTTCATATTGAATCAGTGCTTTTTCTTCTATTGTCATTTTGATGCTGTTAATATTAGTGAGGAATCTCATAGAATCTATTGGAGTTGTTTTGATTGCACCAGTGATGAGTCTGAGAGCTTGGTTTTGAACATGTTCTATTTCGTTTATGAAAGGTGAAGTAATTAAAATTTCTTCACAGTACGTCAGCACTGGCTGTATAAACATTTTGTATGTAGTGTTCAAAGTATTTCTAGAGCAACCCGATTTCTTTCCTGCTAGTTTTTTCAGAAGGGAGAATCTTTTACGATCTTTTTCAGAAATGTATTTCAAATGGTTGTCCCATGTTAACTTACTGTCGAAAATAACTCCAAGATATTTGGATTCATAAGTCCTACTTGCGAATGTAGAATTTAGATTTCAGAAGCTACAAGTATCTTTTTTTTTTTTTTAAAAAGGCGGATTTATCGGACTTTCATTATTTTTTACTTTATAACTAGGCCTACTGAAACATTTTTTTTTATGTTCAATTTTGTTTATGTTTCTGAATGCAACATAAATTTGTGCTAATAAGGTGTTTTTTGTTTTATTTTGTAAATCATCTTGCGACCCCCTCAGCTCTTTACACGACCCCCATTTTGGGAACCACTATTTTAGAGCATATGTAACCAGTCAGAATATCTGGAATCGGACAAGACAGAAGAAGACATAGGAAGAGGAAGGATAAAAGATACTGAGTGGCTGGTGTACCAACTCTAGTACAAAATGAAGTTTTCAAAGTTTAATAATGTGTCAGCTGTGCAGCAGCCTCACCTGGGCAAGTCTTCTGGGCTCCTGTGTTCTTGGGTACCAGTTCCACTTCCTCAGCTTCCAGCTCCTCCACAGGTATCACAGGGAAAGAGACGGTGAATTTTGGAGAAGAACGACACACACGAGTCACAACGAAACACGTGTTGAACAAGAAGCAGTGAAATTTCTGAAACATAAATTGAACAGATGATGGTCCTCCGACTGAATAATAAGTGGTCAGATTTCTGGTATAAAAACTGAAAGCCACTGACAAATATACCTGAAGAAAATTTTAATTTACTAGGGCTGGATAAAAAGTAATGGCAACAGTTCGATATTTCTGACATGGCTTTATTCACAGGGGTTCAACATTTACGTACCTTCTATATAGTCGCCCCCCTTATTTATTACCTTTTGCCAAATGTTTGGAAGGTGTCGTACACCATCAGCGTGTCCATCTTTGTTGATGTTCCGTACTGACAGCCCTATAGCACGGATAAGTTCATCTCTGGCATTGTACCTGGTCCCTCGCAGTGGTTCTTTCACTTTGGTGAAAAGATCATAATCGCATGGACTCAATTCAGGTGAGTACGGCGCAAGAGGTCCTTGACAGTAGCAGCGGTGTGACTCCTTGCATTATCATGAAGAATGATGGGATTCTGTACCACGAAGTGTCGTCGTTTTCTCCTGAGGGCTGGACGAAGGTGGCGCTGCAGGAACCTGCAGTAGTAGTCCGCATTTGCCGTCTGCCTTGGAGGTACAGCGTGGTGCAGTATTACCCCATCAATGTCATACGCCACAATGAACATCTCCTTCACAGCACTTTGTGTAGGGCGCACTTTCTTCGGACGAGAAGAATCTGGATGCTTCCATTCATTTGATTGACATTTCAAGTTTGGTTGGTTGGTATGAGCGAGCCCAGGTTTCGTCCATAGCGACGATTCATCCAAGAAAGTCGTCATCTTTCCTTTGGTAACGGTCCAACAAGGCCTGTGCGACTGCATAGCGATGCCATTGTTAAACCTCGGAAATTTCATGGGGTATCCAACGCCCTGTATTTTTTCCGTAAACCAGAATGTCTTGCAGAATGTGGAGCACAGTTTTGTGACATACTCCGACTTCCGCTGCTAACTCACGCGCAGTCCATCGGTGATCAGGATCCAACAGAGAAGCAAGGAGTTGAAATGTCTTGTCCTCCATGCGGGGTCGTCCTGTATGTACGGAGGTTGTCCTGAACGGCATCCCTGCCTTCCCGGAACGCTTTAACCCATCATGCCACTGTGCAATATGGCAATGCTGCATCGACACATGCTTCACGCAGTCCCTGAAAACATTCTTGTGCACTACGACCTCGTGTCACTTCAATTTTGATCCAGGAACCTTGCTCTAGTTTTGTAAACGTGGTCTTAGGGCGCTCACACTATCCCTATGAAAGTCCACGTTCTACACACTGCAGTAGATTGACAGAGTACTGTCTCCGCTGGCTGCACTAACTCATCTAACAGTCCTTGTTCATGTCCACACAGCTAGCAGCTCTCGAACGCATCATCGTCACGTGACAGCAGTGTTGCCATAACTTTTTATCCAACCTATGTATAAATGTAACAATAACGAATTAATTGAAGTACAGAGTCGAATCACTGCAGCCAATAAGGCCTATTTTGCATTAAGCGCAATATTGAAATCTAACTGTGTGCACAAGGAAACAAAACTTAAAATATACAAAACAATTATTAGAAGTATTCTCTGTTATGCAAGCGAAACTTGGACATTATCTAAGGAGACAGAAGCTAAACTAGATATATTTGAACGCAAAATACTCAGAAGAATTTTTGGACCGGTGCACGAAAATATGCAGTGGAGAATACGTTATAATAACGAGCTATATAAATTATATAGAAGTTTTGATATTGTTACTTTCATCAAATTAAGGAGGCTTGAATGGGCCGGACATGGCTATCGGATGGAAGGGAACAGAATACCAAAGAAGATCTTAGAAGGGAAAATACATGGTAAAAGACCAATTGGAAGACCCAAAAATAGATGGATAGATGCGGTAACGATCGATTCTCAGGACTATCTCGGAACAGCTGCCTGGAGGAGATTAGCACAGGACAGGGACAGTTGGAGGAAGAAAATTGAGGAGGCTAAGGCTCGACTTTGGGCTGTGATGCCATCGTAGTAGTAGTATGTATATATGATTACAGAAGAAAACTGATCTTTCTGGCATTATCAAGAAGTGATTAAAAATAGCCACAACTTTACCATTCCATGAGTATCCTTGAGTGCTCCTGAACAAGTTACTGTCGTGGCATTGTCCACGAGTTGTGCAGAAGGGTGACTATGTGGGAAGTGTAGACGACTGCGCACAAGCCTGCACTCTGCAGCAGCAGTAGCGATATCAGTTTGCTGCAGCATTGCTGTCAGTGTCGTAGCCACCTGCGTCAGGGAAACCACGTCCTCGTGGTTGCTAGGTGTGTGCCTGAGTATCTCACCCACCAGCAAGGGATATTTCATCAGTCGTGAGCGTGGGGCATCTAAAACATTAAATAATAACCTGAAGTATATCTTTGTGATTCACCTTGTTTCCGGTACAAAATTGGTATTGATGTTTTATAGCTAAATCTTGTATCAAAAACTTTTGATCAATAGTTTCAACATCCGAGAAAATGGTCCTCAAACTGACAGTCAAAGTATTACCCAGAAAGCTCCATAAGTCCAACTTTCTACTGCAGGAAGATTCACGGGATCGTTTCAAGAATTCTTGGAAGCGCCTATTACCACGCTTCTTCTCTTCCAAAAGCGCTCTTGCCCAAACCTGATTGGAGCAGTGGCTAACGTAGCACTTAAGTTTTGGAACCTATAATAAACAACAAAGAGATCCTTCTATAAATTCGATTTTTAAAGCATCACAAATCTTTCTCTATCATAGAAGAAAATAATAAAGAAAAGTTTTGGATTTAGAAAACATTCCTAGAAAGCCTATTACCGAGAAATGTACACCCTTTGATGAGAAAACTGGTTGCTGTTCAGAGACAAAGTCCCACCTTGAAATAACTCAGAAATCATCGTGTGCGCTGTGTTTTACATACAGAGATTCGAAGCTCAGTCTTTGTAACTATAGTCGCAACGCTCTTATTCCTGGCATGACTCCACCTCTTTGCTTACGTCTTAGGAAGTGAAGGCTCTATGAAGTCTAGGTAGGTAATATCGTTCGCCATTTTTGTTCTTTCGTTGCCGAGCTACCATACGAGGAATCTATTTGCCACACCGTTAAACATTATCATGTCGTAGCTCCTATGATAATAAATCAAATGCATTGTAATTCAGCAAATAATTGAGCGGCAAATAATGTCTTCATGTGCTTTCTGTGAATGCCAACGAAAGAGCCAAAATGGCGGGCGATCATATTAAGTATTAATCGAGCCTTAAGAAATGAATAACGTCTTTATCAGCAAATCACAAGACGCACACGTTTAAAGGTAGCCGACCTGCAATGCAATTGGCTGCCGGAAATTAGAGCGACGGGACTATAAAAGAAAGAACTCGCTAAGCCATAAAGGCTTCATAGGGAATACGTTATTTCATGACAAACAGATACATTGCTGCTATGACTGATTTCATCCTCTGATTTCGATGTTTAATATTTTCTCATGTGAATCTTGTGTGAGCTCAAACAACACTTAGATAAATTCACGCTACAGGAGAGTGACCATTTTCCGTGTCAAAGGGTGTACAACCTGCCAAATAACATTGTTAACTGATCCTACAAAAACTTGTTCGTCGAAAATTTTATGTACATATTTTAACTGGATGGTAATATCCAAACACAACATAATATAAATGGCCAGAGACCTCATTTTTCACTTCGCCTTTGCTATCTCATATCAAATAAATAAGTTGCTGGAGCATAATGCTGACTAGGTCCTCTTTGTAATGTTGTTGTTGTTTTCTAATGCCAGGTGTTTGACAACAAAGTCATTTGACCTCTTGCACTCCAATATTTTTCAAAGATATTATCATGATCAGCCATTGAAGCACAGATTTTGAGGTGTTCCGAATCCATTTCTTGGTTTGAGTTGCACAATGGGCAGTTAGGGGACTGATATATTCCAATTCTATGCAGGTGTTTGACCAAACAGTCATGGCCTGTTGCCAATCTAAATGCAGCTACGGACGATTTGCGTGGTAAATCGGGAATTAACTGTGGATTATGATGCAGAGAGTTCCATTTTTTCCCTTGAGATTATGTTATAAAATTTTTTTTGTTGAAGTCTAAGTATGTAGATTTAATAAATCTTTTCACAGAGTAATACGTAGATTTAGTAACAGGTCTGTAAGTAGCAGTGCTGCCCTTCTTTACTAAAGCACCCACATTCTCGTTTCCCAGGATTCCACAATGGGATGGTATCCATTGGAATTGTAATGTATAAGTTATGAAGCATATTATTCTCTCATCTCTTTGTTCCCCACGGTTCTTCACAGCGTGTACAAAGGATTTCTTACTACATCTGTCATTCTTCGAAATATTAAAGAGGATAATTATGCCACTACACATGTACATTTTCTCGACTACATTACAGATTTTGAAGAAGCTCTTACCCAATTCAATAAAGTCTTGCCAACACATTCAGTAACACCTGCAGAGTCTCTCAGGTCAGCAAGATTATCGCGCAAGAAGCGATGGACATTGATCAGGTCATCCAACTCTCCAAAAATACATCGCGCCTCTTCTTCTGTCAACATATGGAGCTGAATCAATGCATTTTTGTACATTGCCTGCACAAATTCAAGGTCCTCCACTAGTCCATCTTCTCCACTCCACAGTTCGTATATTGCCTGAAATAAGCAACGGACAATATTTTAGTGATGATAGATGAGAGTCAAGAGCTAAGTGGAAATATGCAGAAGACTTCTAGAAGAATTTCTCAGTCTTACTAACGGCAGGGAGGGGAGGATGGAGAACTATTCAAAGACGAGATGCTGATTCTTTGCATGTGGATTTGAATGTTTTTTTTAAATGTGTTATATCAGAATGAATCTGATTTCATTTTCTGGTGTTTTAAGGTGGATTTACATTATATTGTATAGACAAGTAATACAAACATTTCAAACATCTTTTCATATTTAAACATTTGGGAAGACCACGAAAATGCTGGCATGACACCATAATGGATTCACTAGGGTCTAATACATAAAGGACATGATGATGATGATGATGATGATGATGATGATGATCAATCTTATTGGGATGATGAATAATCCTAATACAGTACTAATTCAATTTAATGATAAATTTATTATACTACTCTTAAAGCAAACACTTAAAACTATGGAGCAAGAAAAAATAAAACTGGGGTATTGACCATTAGTGTATAATAAAATTATCAGGGGCGAATGCTAGTCACGAAAGTTAGGCTTGCCCTTTTATTCATAGGGGAAGATGGGAGGATGTAATAATTCACAATTAATAAAAATAATCAGACCCACATAAATAATTTATTTTATAATTATGAAATCATTATGAGTCATGGGTCATATTCGCTTATCAGATGTAGAAGTTCGATATAATATAACAAACATGGCCAACAAAACAGTTTATTTAGTTTTTTCGACCCTGCCAACCAATGCACATTGTTGTATTGAGCTGCACAGAACGAGCGCACATATTCTCTATAATGTCTGTCTTCTCTTGAATAGTCCTTCGGGAAAATAGATTTAGTAATAAGGTTTCAATGATACACAATTCCGAACTCATTGCAATACTTCAAATTAATGTTTAAGAATTAATAATACATGCAGCAGCTAACACATGCATTCCGCTCATACAATTACATTGCACTCGCAAATCACAGCACATTCCCGCTGTCAATACTGCTCTGTGTAACGTTAAATAGTCGTTGGTGTAGCTCTCAGATCACAGCTTCAAACAACACATAACAGAAGCATGTGCGCCTAGGACAGACCAAGGAGGAAGGCACTTGCGCGCGCATCATAATGTCGCTATTTCTACGTCTTTCCTGTAGCTCTGAGAAACGATCAAGCATTGCGATACTTGCGGTGTACAACCTGCGGATGGTATTACACCTATACAGTATTCCAAAAATCAAAATAAATTTTAATGCACGTAACGCCATTTTGAAAATTTCACATTCTACGAAAATATTGGGCTTGCGCAGTAAGCATAGCATGCCCTGAGAAATCGCCCCTGATGATGATGATGATGATGATGATGATGATGATGATGATATCTTTTCAATAAATTCGAGATCTTCGTGCCAAATATTCGATTTCATCATATTCCGAACAGAAATCTGGCAATTTAAAGACAAATATAAATTCAGTAATGTATTAAACTTGACAAAAGATAGACACACACATAAGACCTTTGCGTTTACAGTACTTAATATCCTTCAAAGGGTTCTACTGTACATCAGATAACAATAAATTGGAAGACTGTAAACCTCTTGCCGCTTGACTTGCTGGGCACTGAACTCCTTGGTGTTGTTTCGTGCAATGGCTTGACTCCAGCTTCGTGTAAGCCTCTGCTTTGCACGAGGGGGTGTTGCCACCTGCTGAGCCAGACTGGAAGGGGTCCTCAATATACTGCAGGAGCGTCTGAGAAAATTGCGAGGTGATGACGTCATGGGTGAAGTTGATGTAGATGGAGAATCAGCTCTTCCTCCAGTAAAAGAACGCTGTCAACAATAATAAAATGTCATTGTCATTTTGGAAAAAAAAAATTATCAAACTTCCTTACTTTTATTTAAAAGGAATGCTATAAATAAATTTGCAATCATTTTTACAGTCTTTAATTTATAGTTTTAAACGTTCCAAGCCGAAGTTATCAAGTAATCCTATGAAAATGTATTGGGGTCATTTGCAAAATTTGTATAACAAATGGATGATTGAGAACGTCAAAATTAAAGTACTATTTAGCGCATATTCTGCATGTATTAATATAGTGCAATGTCTCTGCCATAGTAATCAACCACTGTACGCTCACCTTGCTTTACAGCACTGTTTTGAATGATGTAACAGACATGACATGGTGTAACAGATTTGACAGGTAACAGACTTGACAAAGCAAACAAGCATGTGCTAACCTAAAATGTTTTTGCTTAAAAATCTTCAAAATAGCAACTTAACTACTGGACGCGTGTACTATTATGTCCTCTTGATCTTGACTTTATATGTTATTTGTGGAAAACACAACACAAACAGATCTGACAGAGTAAAAATGCACGCTTAGACTAAAACATAAAGCAAGAGTATAACACACAAACTCGCCAAATCAAAATGGGTGAACATAGCAGTACAATCAAAATGGGTCTTTGTGCATCATCTTGGCTTGTGCTGACATCTGTGGGATTTGTTTTTTAACTGTGTATCCATAGGAACAGAATGGTGTAACAGACCTGACTGACTTGCTGGACTAGAGTAATGAGGAGCGTTTTTGCAAAACCCGATCGATGCAGAAATTTTCGAAAGTGAGTTACATATGTATATCGTATGTTTTCTACCTCTGGAATCGATCTATGAAATCAGATTTACCAAAACATGATTCACACCGTATGTAGAGACTACCAAATCTTCCAGGTTTTTTCAAAGCTAGATAGATCCTGTTACTTAGTGTAATTTCTGTAAAATCTTGATTTCTGCATCTGTCGATATTTGCAAAAACGCTCCTCAATTATGTAATCATGTTTAAGGAAATAGGGTAAACTACAGACGTGGACAAATTATTAGCAAAATTGAAGATTTTTATTATATATTTTTACAAAATATGATTCTTCAATTTAGACTACACTTGACATTTTTGCGTATTTCCAAATTATTAGCAAAATTGAAGATTTGTACTGTATACTGTTAGAAAATTTAACTCTTCAATTTGGACTACATTTGATATTTTTGCATATTTACAAATTATTAGCAAAACTGAAGGTTTTTATTATATATTTTTACAAAATTCGATTCTTCAATTTGGAATACAGTTGACATTTTGGATATTTTTTCAAATTATTAGCAAAACTGAAGATTTTTATTTTATAGTTTTACAAAATTTGACTCTTCAATTTAGACTGTAGTTGACATTTTTGCTAATTTACAAATTATTAACAAAATTGAAGATTTTTATTATATATTTTTACAAAATTTAACTCTTCAATTTAAACTACAGTTGACATTTTTGCATATTTCTGTCTACTGTAATGATAGAAATATGCAAAATTGTCAATTGTAATCTAAATTGAAAAGTCAAATTTTGTAAACAGAATTATCATAAAAATCGTCAATTTTGTTAATAATTTGTCCACGTCTGTAGGTAGTTATTGACCAGTATACGGTGATTGACCGGTTCCTTTTTTCAAGTATATTGTGAATAAACCACGATCGTGATTTCACTTTTTGCTGCATATACCTCTAGTAGCAACCCTTATTTGTGGTTAGTTGTCGCTGTTCATCCCACTGAGTTAGTGTCTGTTGTCTGAGAGGACTGAAATCGATTGGAAATGCAACTGAACGTAAACAAGTGTAAGTAACTAGAGAAATTGCTAAGAATAATGCACGCAATAATTTATTTATTCTGCAAAGGATACATAAATTCTGGTGCTCGTTTTTACACTCACAGTGTGAGAAAAGATATAAGGTTTCTGTCCACAGAATATTATTTTGTTAAAGTTTTTATATGACATAAAAATGCCCCGTGGTCAATCACTATAAAGTGAATGGCCGCAAACTACAGTGATTGGTCGTTCATAAATTATTTGTTAGAATAATGACCAATTTGCTCCAATTCTATATATGTTATAGGTTAAATGATGGGGATTTTTACAGGACTGATAACTATATTATAATGCCTAAGCCAGGTAAAGTGCATTATACAGGGGAAGCTTTACGAAACGCTACAGAACCTGTCCACAGTGGATCTGATTTAAATGAAGCTGCCAAGAAGTTTGGTGTCCTAAAAGCAACCTTAGCATCCAGAAGCAAATATCCCGTTGAAGGAAAAGTGTTCTTTGGTCCTCGTCCAGTGCTGGGTGAAGCCATTTGTAATAACATCAGAGAAATGACACACACTTGCTTCTGATAAGGCACAAAAGAGAAAAATGGAAGAAGAGGCAAGAGAAGGACGGAAGCGAATAAGAAATGAAAGAAAAGGCAGCGAGAAGAGTTCTTTTCTTATTTTTTTAACTTGGTTATTTAACGACACTGTATCAACTATGAGGTTATTTAGAGTCGATGGGATTGATGGTAGTGAGATGGTATTTGGCGAGATGAGGCCGAGGATTCGTCATAGATTACCTGAAATTTGCCTTATGGTTGGGCAAAACCTCGGAAAAACCCAACCAGGTAATCAGCCCAAGCTGGAATTGAACCCGCGCCCGAACGAAACTTCGGATCGGCAGGCAAACACCTTTGCCGAAAGAGCTACGCCGGTGGCGAATAGTTCTTAATGAGAAAGATCAGAAGAAGAGAAACGAAACAGACAAGAAAAAAGTGAAAATTGTGAAAATGTGTTGTTCAATCACTAATAAATGAGTATTCAATAACTGTGCAGTAGACGGTCAATAACTGTAAAAGTGGACTTGTTGTGTTTATTTAATTTATCTTTGCATTAAAATTTTATTTTTTCTTTTGTTTATTGATTTTGATTTGTTTCTGAATCATCACTTGACCCAATGCCTTTAAAATTCTCTCAATAAGTTACCACCATTTTCCGCTATTTCATTGTTTTATTATTCATTAGCTTAAGTGGTCAATCACTATACAGTTTACCCTATAAACTCAGACATAAATGAAGAAGTTTTGATAATATAAAATGTTTCTTTAATTTTTTTTCTCAATTACATTATTAAACTAACCTTTATCTGGACATAATCATGCTCCATTTTAAAAACTTAACTAGTGTGGACACGGCATTTTAGCTGTCACTATGAGAATTTTATTTCATTCTCGCGAAATAATTCACATGAAGGAAATAATTCTTGTGACGTTCACTACATTAGTATTAAAACTACTCACTGTTAGGAATTTATAACTCTATCGTTATAAATGCAATAATGGGAAGGGTAAGAATTGATGGACATCATTTGTTATACCCATTAATATAAACTGGTATGACCATCACTCCATAAAGTAATTAAAAACCATACATTACAGAACAAATACAAGACAAATATTGTTTGTGACTTCTATATGCTTTTGACATTGACACAAAATCAAATTTCTTGTAACTTCATGCAAGAATATAGCTTATGTACACTATTTATATAAATATCAGTGTAGTCAGAGTTTACTGAAAAGGCATGGACTGTCACTGGAAAATTCTGTCATCTTTCATTACAATAAAAGTTGTACACATACCTGAAGTGAGGCACCAATTTTCATCATGGGTTTCATAGGTGTTGACAGAAGATTGGCGAGGGAAGCAACTTTGGATAATCCTCGCTTTCTTTTATTCTCTGGCTCGGAAGCTACCGATACATCCAAGGAGCAAACACTGACTGCATCACTGTTCCGTCTCTTGCGTTTTCTCTGCAACAGTACGTTAAGATTATTAGCTTTGAGGTACAAAACTCATTATGAATTTGACTCATTTTTTTCATTCGTTTGAGAACTGTTGATGGATTAATAGACTTAAAAACTATCAGTAAATTACTACTATTACTACTACCAATATAAGTATGTATGTGTGTATATACACGTGCGTGTGTTTGTGTGTCTGTGTGCATGCGTAATGGTGATTGTAGAATTCATCATACACGTAAATATCATTTAAAAAACAGTCAACATTAGGAAGTATTTGTGAACACACTCGGGCTTTAAGGCTGCAAGAAGAATGTCACGTAATCTCCTGGAAATAATCAGTCTAATCTCACCAAAATACTATCTCACTATCACCAATTTCCATGAATGGTAGATAATCATATGATTGATACAGCATCATTGCGTAACTAATTTAATAAAAAAGAAAATATTTATAAGTATATACGAGGGTCATTTCGTAAGTCATGATATATTATATCAGCCAATAAAGCTGCAGGAATAGAAATTCACTACTTATATGTGATTGAAGGTCACTGGAATGTGCTTTGCAATGCTAGTACCAAACATTAGTATAACATTAGAACCTACTCACCAACCAAAATCCTCTCTGTGGTTCCACAAAGAGATCTTTCATGGAAATAGAATCTTCATCCATCCTGCTGCCTACAAATAAAAATGTTAAATTCGTTTAACCTGTAACTGTATTGTATTGTAACATTCCATGGTATTCATACATTGCTACACGTCTAGAATATGGAACAAGTCAAAAAACTTAATATTGCTATAAAGTCTTAATTTATAGTCACAGTCTAGTTGAAATATATACAGAAGAGGTTTACAGTATAGTCTACTAGTGCAATACAAAGTTTAATTATCAATTTCATGAAGCATTGTTGAATGTCATGAAATCACCTACAGAATAGAAGGCATGAGAAATTACGTACTTCTTTAATTTGGCCCTAAATAATCTTATGTTTTCAGTTTCATTTTTTATATCGATAGGGAGGCTATTAAAAAATTTTACTGCCATATAATGCACTCCTTTTTGATAGCACGATAGACTTGCCGATGGAGTATGAAAGTCATTTTTAAAGCGTATTTATGCTATGAACTGTTGAATTAGTTACAAAGTTTTCATGGTTACATACAAGGAAGATTATTAATGAAAAAATATACCGACAAGCCATGGGCATTATTTGTACATAACATAATAAAAAGTCTAATGCTAATATGTTAATTACATGTCATAATTAATCCAGCATTTGAATACTGGATTTATTACTACAAAGGTTTCATTGTGAAATATATATACTGTAATTTTATTTATTTATTTTTTGCGAGTTCTAAGTATTCAGAGCAAAATGAAGCCACTATATTTAAGTTCTTGTTGGCACATGTATTTCGACTACAGCATCCTTTCAAATTCACAATGTAAATCAGCGATTTTCAACATGTGCCACACTAAAGGCGTAATTAAAAATCTCGTAGCACACCCATATAATCTAAACCAGACAATATATAACTAGCTAGCTGAGGCCCACAGTTTGCTATTAATACCAGGCACCTTGCAACCTGATTAATGTTCCCCTCTCGATCTTGGATGCATGCTGATAGCTGGGTAGTTAACTAGCCAGAACTGTAATATTTTGAGAATTTAATTTTACTCAGACAAATGATAATTATGCTGTATGAAGAAGGAACACCACCAAAGCAAATGATAAAGTCAAAGCACTTAAGACAGAAGATGATTATTTGTAAAAACTAAATAAATTAGCTGATTATATAGCTAAATAGGGCCTAGCAGTAAAATGAACGAGTTAATTTCCATGGCATAGTCTGGCAATGAAGTTGTGTTTAAACGAGGGCTGTCTACATTCTCGTCAGTGTGTTTCTATAGTAAACATAAGTTTCTCGAGATTTTCCTATGTGACCTCATTTACGAATTTCATAACATAATTTTGTACAGAATAAATTAGAAATACCATATACAGTGGAACCCCAATTATCCGTCACCCTATTAACCGCTTGGTGGATTATCTGACTGTCTTTCTCGCCCCTTTTTTTTCCTATATACGTATATGGAGTAAGCTACTGTACATTATATTAGCAAGTTATTTTTTTCTAGAGAGAGCTTTTACAAGACTTTTCCCTTACACAGTATGGTCTACTGTTCGAGTTGTACTGTATAACTTCTATATAAAATGTCTTCCACGAGCATCAAAAGAAATTGTGTTGTGCTAAGTATAAAAAGTGCAAATAACTGGGTGGTTTCGGGGAACGAGAAATTGTGGCTTATCTCAGAATACGAGACTGGAGTCACAACCGTGTGCAATTTAATAAAAATCAAGGTTGACATATATTAAGTATGTAAATATACAATACGAGACCTCCATATTTCTCTACACAGATAGCCATTACAAGAAATTTCCCTGTCCCCTAAAATTCCGTTGTTAACAATCACACTTATATCAGTGAACTTCTGATCCACTACCTTGCATGTTCAATACAAACCATAGAGGAAATTACGAAAGTGTGAACATTATTCACTAAATTTACGAAAATCTTTTATGGTACAGATTATCCGATTTTTTCGATTAACCGTTCAGTCCACCCCCTTCATTACCACGGATAATAGAGGTTCTACTGTATTTACATTAGATCTTTAAAATGTTAATGTACTTGTTAAGGTAGGCCTTATTAGTTTTATTTAAAGACATAATCTTGATTGTTTAAGTGAGGAAGTAAGAAAAATTAAATTCACATTACTGAAGTTGGCAAACATCCCAACGAATATCCTGCTAACTCATGAACCATTGTTACGAAGGAATACCGATATAAGAGTTTATTTTATTAGAAGCAATGCAACTTTACTGAGCGAGATCGCATAATCACTTCTTAGTTGTTAGGTAAAGAACCAAAAATGTATGTTTTTAGAAGTGAATAAAAATTAGTAGCCTACACCCAAGTCATATTTGCATTTCTTAAAGGTGATCTTACCCACGTCTGGAAAGCTGTCTGGAAACCAGCCACAGTACTCCATGTATAGACTTTGGTAAAGAAACCCTGTCAAAGTTGAGTTAATAAACAGAGGAAACTGAATACAAAATTCAAAGAAAAATTAACAATTTCTGGTCTAGGTCGATGATCCTCATATTTTCAACTAATTTGCAAACGCTTTCGTTAATTTCCTGTAAATTTCACTTCAAATAGGACTATTAAGCCTTTGTATGTAAGGAAAGGTATCCGTTCTATAAGCCATGAAGATGTTTTGGAGATGCATGGAGGTAGAACACTATGCTTTCTTGACCTCGACACTAGAATGAGATGATGTGGTCGGAACCTGCTTAGATCATCTTCTACTCCCAGGAAAGACTCAAACTCAATTTGATAGAAGGCTAAGTCAACCTTAGGGGCATTCTGGAAGTTTCGGCAACGAGAAAAATGCATTGAACAGCATCTGTCGATTGAAGATAATACCTATAGAAGGCTAGAGTAAGGGACTTGCACATGACGTAAATGTCTAGTTTATGTACACCAGACATAATTCAATTTTCTTACTACATTTTGTGGTGGTCCCATTCCATTTTGTTGCATTGCACGGAAAACTGCAGTTTGAAGTTTCCTATTCGTTTTTTCTCACGAGCGACCTTAATAGTTGCTGTTTAGGTCCATACTATGTCACAAACAATGTCGCAGTACAATCTCAGCGCACAATATTATTTCTTATGATTTAGCTCTCTACTTTTGAATTAATCCTAGGGAAGTATTCCCTGGACTTCATGTATTCATATTCATCGTCCCAAAACAATACTGCAAGGAAACTAGTACCGGTACACGTAAATTAAACACAAATATTGTAGCTAATGATTGGCTGAGATGTCTTTTCGTCCTAGATCATTAACAATTCGACTTGAAAATTAAATGACTGGCACAGAATTTGTAGCTGTATCGCTTAAAAATCTGTTTCAGAACTGCCTTGAGAGTTCTCTATGTGAAACTTCGGTTTGAAGTTTGAATACGTGTAAGCACCACTTGAATCTATTCCAAGAAAGAAATTGTATACTGCTTGTATAGGCCTATACACATTTAAAGTCCAATCTACTTATAAATTTACTTTCGACCTAATAGTTACGTTGGTACGGTACTAATGCTGGGAGCAAAACTCAACAAACTACAAATATCGCACGGCACTGATCTACTGCAATTAGGTTTTTCTACGTAAAACTTGTGTAAAGGTTTAACTTACTTTCGTTTTACTAAGATTATACAGTCATATTGAACTAGGAATTAATCTTTCTAATATTTGGGAAGGGATTGAAAATAATTCCCTTGGTTAGAACAAACTTTCCTCAGATCAGGTGCTTAAGTACATCAATCTACGAAAAGTACGGTAAATAATTTTTAAGGCTCTTTGAAAATGAATCATTACAGGTAATAGAGATTAACAAATGCACATAGTATGAAAGCACTTCTCACCTAGTAATATGAAACACTTTGCTGTAAATTCCTTTTCAAAATCTTGTGTACAATTATTAATAAATTTAAGGTAAATGTATAATTTTCTACCCTAGATATGTTCTATGTACAACATTGTGCTTATTTCCACACGACAAAACTATCAGATTTCAGCATAAAATCTAATAATAAAAGACATTAATTCTAAAAAAAAAACAACCAAATATTTGAACTTCGTGCACAATTCACAGACAAGCCGCATTCATTCGAGTGTTTTCATTTGCTTTTAAAAAGAATCGTTGCAATTTATAATCTTTGATGTCTCGACCTACCAGTTCTATAATCTTTGGCGTCAGCAACGCTATCAGCTTGTCACACTACTTTGCGAAGACTTGCCGATATCGTTTGCTCAGTCGAGTCCATTGCTGGCCGTTGTTGATTGCAGTACCACGGATAAATATATAAATATATTATATATTTATCCATGGCAGTACCGTACAAAGGATTTTCCTTGCTTAATACAGTACAGTTTGTTCCCCATACTGAGTTATCTACCCAAAAGGGCTATAAAATATTACGTCAAAGTTAATATGCATATCTAGAAATACATTTTTTAACTTACGTTCATCATCATCATCATCATCATCATCATCATCATCATCATCATCATCATCATCGTCGTCGTCGTCGTCGTCACTGACGTCTTTAAGGGGGACCAAACATTCTGTTCCGACAATATCGAAATTAAGTCATCTGCCCCTTTTCTTCTTGGGCATTTCAGAGGTTCGGGGGATGAAGTATGTAAAGTTAAAAGTTAATAATATTCTTTATAAGTCCACGAAATTATTATTATTATTATTATTATTATTATTATTATTATTATTATTATTATTAGCAGTGGCGTAGCATGAAATTTTGAGCAGGGGAAGCTAACTCAAGTTGTCTTTCATGCAATATGAGAAAACGTATTACAAAAATACAGTCTTAAAATAGATAGTAGTCAATTTCAAGTCAGCAGTCGAAGATTGGTTGGAACATCGTAAGTAACACCAATAAGGGCATGACCTCAAATGATATGTAATAAAATATGATTTCACGGTTTACACATATCTCTTAACAAATAGACACGTACACGTATAACATTAGCTCACTTCCTGTCATACTTAGAGAAATCACAATATTAGTATCATTATGTAAGTATGCGTCTGTCTTTTGGTTGTGTCCTTCATTGACAGCAAGGGAGTCGGTCATTTGTTTTTTAAATCACACTTTTGTTCGTAAGTCAGTCTTGATAATACAATTGTCCTAAAAAAATTCAAGTAAATTAGTGTCAGGAACTGTTATTTCGCTCATTATTTATTATATCAACCACAATGCACACTAACACTTCAACTGAACAGAACTGACGAAAAGGGATAACTCGGAAACTACTTATTTTAAATGTTAAAGCTAGCTTCTTTGCGAGCCTTGCGACTAGGGTAGCTTAGTTAGAAAGGGATGGAAAGTCTGCGGGGTGGATTACACAGAAGAAACCGGTCTGCTTGGAAGCTGGTGTGTGCAGGCTTCTTGTTTACTGCTGCATCACAAATCATCCTGGGCTGCCGCATCGCAATATTTAATGCGTAAATATAAATTCTATTAAAATTAATAAATAATTTTCTCCATAAACTGCAGGTTTATTATGAAATTATTATTAACTGGGGAAGCTAAGCTTTTTAGCTTACATTGACGCTACGCCACTGATTATTAGTTATTACAGTTCTTCTCTGGTGGTATACTGACACTAACTTACGTTCGTAACATAACTTTTCTATACGTAGTAGCCTACAACATATGAAAAGTACAGGAGGAAAATTATGAATGTCACATTGCTGCTAAGGATGAGATAATGATCTAATTCATTATATTAATGCAAAATTTATTGCTGTTCCTATTAAAAATTAAGGAACGTGTGACTGTATCCATGGAGCTAATGCTCCTTTTTACCAGGTTTGATAAGAACAACACTAAAGTTTGTAGTATTTGTAGTAATCTATTGATTTAGATATTGACATCCTCTTGTTTTCCCGCGTACTCTTCATGTATTTCTTTTTTTTTTGTAAAAAAAAAGACAGTAGGCCTAAGTAAAATTATGCCGCAGGTTTCACAAACGATTGCCAGATTTCGCTTTGTAAACATAAACTTAATGAATACAATGATATATTATCGATACTGTATTACTATCGTTTGAGATGAGCAGGGCATGTAGCACATATGGACGAATCCTGAAATGCATATGGAGTGTTAGTTGGGAGGCTGGCGAGAAAAAGACTTTTGGGGAGACCGAGACGTAGATGGGAGGATGATATTAAAATGGATTTGAGGGAGGTGGGATATGATGATAGAGACTGAATTAATCTTGCACAGGATAGGGACCGATGGCGAGCTTATGTGAGGGCGGCAATGAACCTCCGGGTTCTTAAAAGCCATAAGTAAGTACTACTACTATTGCTATTACTAGAGCATGTAATAACTATAGTCGCGACGCTGTTATTCCCGGCGTGACTCCTCCTCTTTGCTTACGTCTTAGGGTACGTACAAGTTGGAGCGACGATAAATGATAAAAGAAGCAGCGATGCTATATCAGAGAGAATTGAAGCATGCATTATCATTGAGGTGTGCATATTGGAGTAACGATAAAAGCGAAGATACACGATAAAAGCGACGAAAAAGATAAGTTCCATTTTCTTCGCTCTTGTCGTTCATATAATCTCTGATTAAGATAATATGATCTGTATAATGACCGGTGGTTATCAATATATCCGAATATTAATAGATTTATTATTATTTCGGCATATTAAATTAATTGTTGTAGATATTGGCAAATTGATCAGTTGTGTATTTATTCGTGATACATTATGTGATCACAAGAACCAATCACAACACAACGAATTTATACTACCTTTGAGATGAGAAACTGGTTTAATTTTGTACGTATTTAAGTTATATTAACCTTGAACTTAGCAGCTGATATTTCCTATATATCTTATTTCATTAAGTGGATTTACAGAATATCTTCTACTGATAAATCAAAATGTTCGCTTCCCGCGTCCTCGTTGCTCCGATATGAACACTTGATTCTTTGATAATACCAAAGCATTGCTAGGTCGTTTCTTTTATCGTTTATCGTTGCTCCAAAGCGTACCTACCCTTAAGAAGTGAAGGCTCTATAAAGTCTAGATAGGTAGTATCGTTAGCTATTTTTGTTCTTTCATTGCCGAGCTACCATACGAGGAATCTATTTGCCACACCGTTAAACATTATCATGTCGTAGCTCCTATGATAATAAATCAAACGCACTGTAATTCAGCAAATAATTGAGCGGCAAATAACGTCTTCGTGTGCTTTCTGCGAACGCTAACGAAAGAGCCAAAATGGCGGGCGACTATATTAAGTATTTATGGAGCCTTAAGAAATGAATAACGTCTTCATCAGCGAGTCACAAGACGCACACGTTTAAATGTAGCCGACCTGCAACGCGATTGGCTGCCGGAAATTAGAGCGACGGGACTATAATAGCAACAATGCTGTAAATCAGCGTCCTAGCGGTGAGCATCGGAATCTTTTAGTACGTAATAGAGGAGCGATTGTTGCATAAATGTGGGATATTAAAATTCTTTAACAATATTTTTTTTAATACAGGGACTGTTTCTAATTTGTATTAAAATAATACCGTCCTAAAAAATGTTCAGTAGGTATGAAGAAAGATGCTTCATAAAAATACAAGTTGCAAGAGAAAAAAAATACAACGGCATTACAAGAAACTTGTGGGAGAGAAGTCCAACCCACTGCCTGCTGGATCGCATCCTATAGCTGCGTAACCCTAATGAAATTGCATGGAGTAATAGATAATTTGCAATTACCAAACATTTCATTTTCGATAGTGGAGATCCTAGTGGTTGTTCTCTTTTACATGTTGCCATTTTGTGACACGGGAATGACCATTTTGATCTAATACAAAAGTGGAACAAATGGTACGATATATAATTATTGCCAACGTATACTGTTACTAGTGTTACTAGATGTAAATTTTTTGGTTAGGCTAAGTCTCAAAAATCTCTTAAGAGTTTGCCACTGTGATTGCCTCTTTTTTCCCCGAGTTTTCCCCAATCGTAAGGCAAATGTTAAGTAATCTATGGCGCATCCTCAAAGACGTTGTAGTTACATATCCTCGATCCTCGACCTCACCTCCTGAAATACCATCTCGCTATTAAAAATTCCATCGCCGCCAAATAGCTTAGTAGCTGATACAGCGTTGTTAAATAACCAATTTTAATCCATTAACTACCGCAGTCTTGAAGTTAGGGAAGTTCTGAACACCATAATTTTTCAGAATCTTAAAAGTATGATTGTATGATTTTAACTAGCAGGGCGTGAAATCTTAGAAGTGATCCGTAATAGCCATAATAGGGTAATAGCCATCATTACTTTCTAGGAAATCTACGTAATTCGCATGAGAGCTTTGTGTACAGCACTTTATGCCCGTCAGAAGGATTTAACATTAATATTTATATTAAAGCGTGATATTTAATAAACATATATTTAATGATGTAATTCTTATGAGAAATAAAGTTTGCATAGTCGTTATTGACGTATGTGAGAGAGTAACAGGATGTGTTGTTTCCTTGAAAAGTTGTTACAGAATTATGCATAAAGAGTTAGATGCTCTTTATTCGCTTTTGTATACTGTAGGTGCGAGGTTGTGGAGCGACCGAGTATATGCACGTAGAGGGCGCAAGATCGCGATGTGGGCAGTGCTGCGCTCTGTGTGAGTCAGTGACAGTTGCTCGCGCTCCTCTTTGTAGCATGTCACGTTGATTTAGTCTTAATTGGACCGACGGGATGGCTGGAATTCTCTCCGCCGCGGTTTATAAGAGCCTGGAATAGGCCAGCTCGTGATAATTGACAGTTCTCTCGACTTAAAGTGACGTCTTACGTGCGGCCTCGTTGCTATGGCAACGCGTAAGCAGCCGACATCGCAGCGGAAATGGTTTCGTGACATCTCGGCAAGATGGTCCTCCAATTTCGACTATGCTTTCTACAGGTGAGCTTGCAACAAGTGCATTGTTCTTGCCTGTCAGTCACATCAGTGCAAGAATTTTTTTTTATGTTCATGTGAATCCTCGTCATGCTGGCTGCGGTGTGCTGTGTTGTAGGCGGGAAGTTTATAAACAATGAAATGTGCATATAGCTTATGCTCTAAACACTTTCATTTTAGAATAATTGAGAATTGAATGGAGTAAAAAGTTGACAGTTCAAAGTAAATTAATAAAACATAAGTATATTTTTATTCATATAATATGTTCACTGGATTTAGGTAATTAAAGTTTGTTGTTTGTTTTAAACTTTATTATTTTAAAGAAAAATTGGTTCATCTTGGTAAATACCAATCATTAATGAATGTCAAAATTTCTTTTCGACATATTATTATTGTTCCTTTTACTAAACAAATACTTAATACTCAGATGGATCTTACAGAGAGACAAAATATAGCTTAAGGAATACTTTGATCATCATAAATTTCTTTTTATGCACATACACGCACATTCTTGTTGTATAAGAGCATTGTTGTCCATTTTAACGCTAGAAGCTAGAAAAAACCAGTGGCGTAGCGTCAATGTAAGCTAAAAAGCTAAGCTTCCCCAATTAATAATAATTTCATAATAAACCTGCAGTTTATGAACAAAATTATTTATTAATTTTAATAGAATTTATATTTAATGCTTTAAATATTGTGATGCGGCAGCTCAGGATGATTTGTGATGCAACATTAAACAAGAAGCCTGCACACATCAGCTTCCAAGCAAACTGGTTTCTTTCACTCATTCTTCTGTGTAACCCACCCCGCAGATTTTCCATCCTTTTCTAACTAAACTACCCTGGTCGCAAGGCTCGCAAGAAGCTAGCTTTTACATTGAAAATAATGTAGTTTCCGAGTTATCCCTTTCGTGAGTTGTGTTCAGTTGAAGTGTTAGTGTGCACTGTGGCTGATATAATAAATAATGAGTGAAATAACAGTTCCTGACACCGATTTACTTGAATTTTTAGGACAATTCTATTATCAAGACTGACTTACGAACAAAAGTGCGATTTAAAAAACAAATGACCGTGTCTATTTGTTAGAGATATGAAATCATATTTTATTACGTACCATTTGAGATCATTACTTATTGGTGTTACTTACGAGGTTCCAACCAATCTTCGGACTGCTGACTTGACATTGACTACTATTTATTTTAAGACTATAATTTTGTAATACGTTTTCTCATACGTACAAGAAAAGCAACTTGAGTTAGCTTCCCCTGCTCAAAATTTCATGCTACGCCACTGGAAAAAAACTATTATAAAACACTTCGTGAGAGAAAAATAGTTGAACTTGAAACTAAAATTTATTTGCATTTCCATTTTAATGGAAAATTAGTGGTATAAAGTGTAGGCGAATTTGTGTTTTCATAGAGGTGCAAGGAAAGATGCGTGACCATCCAGTAGAAAGCGATTGCCGTGTGAAAATTGTGGAGAACAGTAATTCTAGTGTAGGTCAGGTTTTCTCCAAATAATTTGGTTTCCCCTGCCATTATAATCTTACACTGGTTAAGCTTGGTTCACAATAAACCGGGAACGGAAACAACGAGAATGTAAATATTGTTAAAATAAATGTAGGCCTATTTAAATGTAAGCATTCACAATTATTGTGAATTCTCACATTTAAATACATTTATTTTAACATTATTTTCGTCCTCGTTGTCGTTTCCGTTCCCGGTTTATTGTGAACCAGCCTTTAGTCGTCACTAGTCTGTCACTCTTTGTAATTTAAAGCAGTGGCGGTGCGGTAAACTGTCAGCTACAATGAAGCAGACAGGAACCTATATTTGGACCAAATGGTTACTGCGAGGTTTCCCGAATTTTCCGCTGCGACATTTGTTTAAGATGACCAATTGGTTAAAGAAATATGAATTTATCTATAGTAATCTCAGATCTCGAGTGACATTACGACTATTTCGTGAATAAAATAAAAATGTAAATAATATATCCCTAAAATTCGCTCACAAAATGTTAATAATTGTATATTTATGAATACTTAACCTATTCAGACATTGTGAAGTCGAAATAGATGAATAACGATTACGGAAATAAAAAAAATTGAATGTTATTCAGTAATGCCAATTGAGAAAAGCGAAATACAGGTTTTAAAATGTTAATTAAATGTAGCCTACTGCGCTTTTCTCTTGTTATTATAACAGAAATGCGTTTTCATTGTCTGCTAAAATCATAATTTAATTTAAACATTTTATAGTATAATTACAAATAACCTGATTAATACATTAATTAAATGAACAATTGTTATGAAGGAGTGTCATTTTCTTTAGATACAATGGACCTGGAATTAGAAGATGAAGATGTAGATGTGGAAGTAGGATTTCGCACTTTATTTAGTACAATGGATTCATGTTCATCGATTTACGTGGAAACAGTTGGCGACACTGACTAAACAAAAGAACGACCATGTGATAAATTGATAGTGATAAATCGAGCTGTCGACCTGGTTGGCGAGTTGGTATAGCGCTAACCTTATGTGCCCAAGGTTGCGGGTTCGATCCCGGGCCAGGTCGATGGCATTTAAGTGTGCTTAAATGCGACAGGCTCATGTCAGTAGATTTACTGTAAAAGAACTCCTGCGGGACAAAATTCCGGCACATCCGGCGACGCTGATATAACCTCTGCAGTTGCGAGCGTCGTTAAATAAAACATAACATTTAACATTAAATCGAGCTGCAGAAATTATCGCGATATGACTGTGATTGGTTGGAATTCAAAATTTCATTGCACTTCATTGACTGAAAATGGAACGTCGTCATATAAACGAAATATATACATATAACGTGACGTAATATAACGTAACGTAACGAGAGATTATACAGTCTTGTACAGTATAACATTACATTAAGACGAATGAATCAACAGCAGTTCATTGACAAAACACAATAATTGATAGAGAATGACCATCATTCGTCTTTCATATCATATCAGACCGTATTGGACTTAATGACACATAAGTACTTCAATTCAGATTTTTTGTCATTTACTCATATGAACCCAGTTCTGTAGACTTTGAGATATGATGATGATGATGATGATGATGATGATGATGATTTTTGTTGGGATGCCACAGGGGAACCGAAGCTCCCGGAGAAAATCCCTGTGTTACCAGGACCAAGGTCTTACCCAGTGGCGTACACAAAATTTTGTCAAGGGGTGGGGGAGTCATTATTAAAATTGTTTACAATTTAAACTGTCGATATTTTGAATTTTGTGTACTATATTATTATTATTATTATTATTATTATTATTATTATTATTATGTTACGGTATATTTATTAACGTTATGCTATGTTCTAATATAGAATATATTTATGAATATCCTTATAAAATATTTGAAACGTAATTTTTTCACAGCGATCCAATTTCTAACAAATTTGAACTTGTGTTTAATTTTATATAATAAAAACTGCTTGTGTTATTGTTACACTTGCACAATAATCATATACAGAGCGTGCATTTCAAAACTTCCCAGTTCCCAATCTAAATAACTATATAATTTAAATAGGATTTAATTAAAATGAAAACACGCCAATTTAGATATTGAGGGAGAAATTTAAAACCAGTTTTAATTGCATATTAGTTTTCACCCCCTTACCCCAAGGCTCCCCACTTTGAAATTTCAAATGGCACCCCTATCTTGTGATACTTAAATTCGAAAGAGTATTCAATATTGTTTAGGGTCGCATTCCCAGACATACATCACTCAATGATATGATTAAAAGATCTCTGACTTCTTGTGGCATCCCGTCTCTTTTGGAGCCACCAGGTATTAGTCGCGCGGATGGTAAACGACCCGAGTCTCACCTTAATTCCATGGTCTAGAGGAAAATCTTTAATTTGGGACTCCACTTGCGTTGACAGTCTAGCTCCATCTCACTTACCGAATACCTCCAGACGCGCAGCATCTGGTGCTGAATTAGTCGTGAAAAAAAAAGTCATTAAGTATGCTCATCTTTTAGAAATTATATCTTTGTCCCTTTTGCTGTGGAGACCTTCGGTCCTTGGAGTCATGACGCTAAAGTTTTGGTATCTCAAATCGGCCAAATTTTGATCTCCATTATGGTGATCGCCGTTGCACTACTTATTTCCGTCAACGTTTAAGTATTGCAATTCAACGCGGAAATGAAATGAGCGTTTTGGGTACTCTTCCCGAGACCAGCCCTATGGATGAACTCTTTCTCTTGTAAAATTTATTTAGTATTCCGTATGTAAATATTTATATTTAGTTTGATATACTGTATGAAATTATTTAAATAATTTTTGTTTAATTTTATAAACAAATATTATTATAAAATATCGTTTATATATCTCATTCATTTCTTTTCGCATCTTTTGTTTTCTATCGTCGCCTGGCAACCTGGATAGTTGTTATTGTTGATTATAACTGAAGAGAATAAAGCTACAAAAACTATTGAGCATTTCATAGTTGTGTTTATGTTGAAAATGATGTATATTCTTCAAGAGAGAAGAAATCATCCTTATTGATTAAATTTAGGAAATTACACAAAATAAGCTGTTTTTTTCAACCTACAATTAACAGACAATAACAACAATACAGGTTGCCAAGTGACGATAGAAAACAAAAGATGCGAAAACAAATGAATGAGGTGTATAAACAATTGAATACTCTTTCAAATTTACATATCATAAGATAGGGGTACCATTTGAAATTTTAAGGTGGGGGTGGCTGGGGGTGAGGGGATGAAACTTAATAATCAGTTAAGACGGGTTTTTAACTTCCCCTCAATATCTAAATTTACGTGTTTTTTTTGTTCAATTAAATCCTATTTGAATTATGTAGGCCTAGTTATTTAGACTGGGAAGTTTTGAAATGAATGCTCTGTGTATATTTATTTGTATATGATAGTTAAGACAATTTACTTTACATAACAAAAAATCCATGGAAACAATAAAATATATTACAATATGTGTATTTTTTTAAGTTCAAAGGAGGAGGTTCAAATCCGGCAACCCCCTCCCCTTGCGTACGCCCCTAGTCTTGCCCAACACAAGTTATAAATCGGGGAGGGGGTTATGCCGGGGATCGAACCCTATCCACAGGTCCAGCGCTTTAGCCACTAGCCCACCATAGCGACTGAAAAAGTGTAATACTTACAATGTGAATGAAATGTTGATTGGTAGGTTTTTAACGCCTCAGGATAAGGTCGACTAAGATCTTCCTGGAATCTGGCAGTTCCTAAATTGGGGCCTCCCATAATATGGAATTCATTACACCGGATGATTGGCGAGGACGGCGATTAGCAGAGTTGAATTAACGATTTTAAAGATAAATTACCAATGCATAGATTATTTATTGCTAGGCGATCTCCTGCCTTCCTCTTAATCTCAACATATGATCCATATATCTTATGTTGTCTTTAATAGAAAATTCAGCAGGAGTATTTACGGTAAAGCAGCTTTGTTGTGCGGATGGTACGAAAGAATGCGTTTTTCTGCTTCCCGTATTATTTTATTGGCGAAGACGCTTGGAGTACGGTATACATAAGAGATTTGAAACGTTTTAATGACAAAAAGAAGCACGAAATTTCCAAAACACATTTAAATAATGAAATGGATCTTGCACTTTTACAGAGGCTCGTACTGAAAGTCACTATGACTGCGTCCCGGTTTTGACTTTCTAGAGCAGCCGTGGCGAGAACGTGACTCGCTAGACATCGTGGCTCGCAGTGATAGCTGTGCATTTCGCTTGCTTCTAACCTCCGCCAACCCCCACCCTCTCACTCACTGGAGTCAAACTCCGTTCCATTTGTATTTGTCTCTGATCTGCGAGTGGCATATGTGTCTCTCGAAACCATGTACGAAATTTCCAAGTAGGATGGGAGGACGCATTTTTTTGCTGCCAATATGATGAGAATATTAAATGTATGATTTGTTCACAAGTATTACGAGGAAAACGGTTGTATAACATAAAACGGCATTATACTACATCTTACTGATGAAACATTAAAAGGTTAAGTGTTATTGTTATCATCATCATCATCATCATCATCATCATCTCTGTACGTCGACCCTTTTTCAGCAGATGTACGCATAATGCGGTTAGCTCTTCAATTTCAACTCACTGATTTACTATGTGATGTCAAATGAAAGCTAGATGTAAGGACTTGACAAATGTTGAACTTTCAAATCTTTGCCAAAAAATAAATATCCGAAGCTTCGTTCTTTCGCTTGCTCTCTTGAAGCCATGTTCGCTATAACTTACGTTTGTGAAACATTATTTTCAACAATTAAAATAGTAAAAACCAAATTTAGATCACGACTGACAGACAAATACCTTCGTGATCAACTACGACTGGCAGTAAGTGACATAATTCCTGATTTTGAAACTCTGTCGCAGAGACATTCTGAAGACAGTTAATTTTAGGTTGTGATATTGTTTATTTATTGTTCGTTACACGTACGAAACATTAGTTTGTAGCCTTGTACTGTGCTTGACGTAAGGAAAATGAAAATCCGTTAATAAGTCAGACAGTTGCTTCACTTCCCCTTCGGGTGTCCTCCTCCCTCCATAGGTGCTATGCACGTTGCAGGTTACACAGTGGCTCGGCGCACGATTACATTTTCGCCACCGCTGTTCTAGAGGAAGAGGGCAGAGGATGCGTAACTATTTTGTTTACGAACGTACCTGTACCTGCGCTGTGACGTCACTTATACTTCGAATCAGGCAACTTCATTCCAGTTTATAGGTAATTGGAATACGCATCCTAATTATTGTGTACGATTACAAAGAAACACACTTTTACAAATTATATATGGCGTACATGAGATAGTACACGTGAGTGTAAATTTACATTTTATGAGGTATGCTTCGTCTCTGTCAAATTGGGGCACGAACCCACGATAGCAGAGATAATGAAAGAGTGAGTGATTTCCACGAACAGCTCTGCCGTTGGCCGTCCTTCCATCGCGTGACCCTCTTGTTGCCTGCTTAACTGCCACAAAGAAGAGCCCAATCTCACTGAATGATGTGCTGACTTACCGTCTTTCGTTGAGGATGGAGTTGGAATCGAAAAACATTCTGTTAAAATTCCCTAAGGTGTTTTTTATGTGCAGGAGCTACGGTCGTGCTTTCCATCCCTGTGTGATGCATATTTGTGTCTCTCTACTCCTGATGTTGGATTGACTAATTTTACATATTTGCAATTACTAGAGACCACAGAATTTTCCATTAATTTCGAAAAAAAAAAAAAAAAACATCGTGATATTACATTTCGCGTTTTATCGCTAATTAGTTGTAAGATTATTGCAATAATTTCGTGTAAGTTGGAAAGGAATTTTTCCGTGACTATTACACTTTTACTACGTCATACTACTGTTGACCAATAAAACGGTACGAAAGAACGTCTTTCAACCAATCATGCTGCTTATCACACAATTTTATCGCTTCCCTAGCATTTGTTTCTTTTTTGCCAACATTTAAAACTGAAAATTCTTTACGGTACTATAAAACATGCTTTGCGGTCATAATTTTTTTTCCGCATAGATAGTCGACTGAAAATGGCGGCTCCGTTTGTATTAGAGTACTTTATTTCTTCTAATCTTTATACAGTATACTTTCTCCTGTTTTTATCACCTTCATACCATTTGTTTCTTTGTTTGCCAACATTTCAAACTGAAAATTCTTTACAGTACTATAAAACATGCTTTGCGATCGTCATTTGTTTACAGCATAGACTGTGAACTGAAAATGGCAGCTCCGTTCAAACGTTTTGGTGAAGCTAACATTAGTGAAACAGAATTTCAGTAAGTCAGTTAATATTTTATTGTATTAGAATACTTTATTTCTTCTAATCTTTATATAGGCCTATTTTCTTCTAATCGTGTAATAGTCAATTAAATCCCACACGAGTTTTGATTTTCTACAAATAAATCAAAACCTCTAGTGAGATTGCTGTTGAAAAAATAACTCTATATTACGTATTAGGCGTCAAAATAATGATAAAAAAGGTTTTATTGATGCTTGTCTTGAAGGCGCACATGCTCTTTGTTTTTTAAACAATGTTCAGACACTGTCGCGTTTCTCCAAATCTACTTGCACATTACAAAATTTACACGTTAAGATTATTATGTAGTCCAGCGCTGTGGAGTAGATCAGCACGTCTGGCTATGAAACGAGCGGACCCGGGTTCAAATCCTGGTTTGGGTATTTTTCTGCGGTTTTTCCTCAACCAACTGAAGCAGAATTGCTGGGTAATTTTCGGTGTTGGACCTCGGACTCATTTCGCAATCATGATCATGATCATCATCATCATCATCATCATCCATAAAATAGTCCGGGTTAAATTCTCATTGTCGCCTATCATCGTTCTTAAATACTAAAGCCTTCATGCAGAATATCAGAAATCTGAAACCACTCTAACATTTCCGTTACTTTATGTTGGGCTAATGTATTATGTAGATGTTACCGTTTATTACGAAACCAATTAATCAATCACACACATGTTCTTAGTGCTACGCCATCTTGAAAGTCACTATATTTGATGCAATTTGTGAATTACAGAAGCAAATACACTTCTTGAACGTAGCAAATATAAAATTATGTACTCGTATTAGCAAAAACCGAAATTTATTTAATTTGTATTCACATAAATATAAAACTGAAAGGTCAGTCAACATATGCTTAACAGAATTTAAATGTACCACAACTGTAACATATAATCAAACTTCGGTCCAAGGCTTTATAACATGATAACAGCTAAATTCCCAAACATACAATTTGCTCATGCTCCTTATTTTAAAAAAAATCAATTACAAATATTGTTTAAAGAGAAAATTTAAAGTTCCAATTGTGATATCTGTTTTTTTTTTCTTTTCTTTTTCTTTTTTTTTTTATTCTGTCAATTTATAAAAAGTCTTAAAATTATGTGGAATGCCCCCTGAGCACAAATATGTAACTTTTGGGGGGGGGTGCTAGAGTGATTATTATATATAAAAAGAACAATGGTTCTTTGTTATAGCAATAAAATATTAGTAGTATTAACGAATTTGATATTTATTATTATGTCACAAAGTCCGAAAAACTATCGATAAAGTCAACAGTAACAAGTAAAATACAGGGAAAACAATAATTCATTATTCTCATCTCATCGTCATTCACTTTTTCGTTGTCATCGTCGTCTCTATCATCTTCGTCTTTTCCACTGTTATGACTCCGTCCGTCGTCGTCTTCCATCGATGTCTTCGTCGGCCACGTCGCATTCGTCGTTGTCGTCCTCATTGTCTTTTCTACTCATTCACATCGTCATCGTCGCTTTCCTCTTCACTCCCATCATTGTTCCGACGGTCATTCCCGTCCCGTCATCATCTTCGTTACGTCGTACAACTCGTCGTATAAGTATGACTTGGATTGGGTCGTTGTGGCTGTTGTGTTCCCAAATTGCTCGTGCATTGACCTTACGGATAGGCTCCCTCGTGGTATTTACCTGGTGCTAATTTGTCCACTGCATAAACAAGCATTGGTTTTGCTTTGCTAATCCCTTTACCCTACATTACCTTAATGTTCAAAGTTCATTCGCTATACAATCTCACTTGCCGTGAGGCATTTCCTTCTTCTGTCCTCGGAAAATAAGTTTCTAATAGACATTAATTTAACGTTAATTTTTAATAAACCTTCTATAGCTACAGATTAACAAAGAAGGAAAAAAGCATGGCCTTCGACAATGTTTGTAATGAGCCTTTTCGTCTCTTTTTGCGCATATGATTGTTTTAGGAGGCCTAAAATAGTATCGGAATTCATTGGCTCATCGAGTTTATTGAAAGAACTTTGCTTTTAGTACCAGCTAGAGATGGCCGATATTTCACAAACCGATATTTTGTCACAGGTATTTTTTTGTCACAGATAAACCTGTGACTGATGATGCGAAATATCTGTGACAAAATATCGCTATCGAAATCTGCTCCGTATTCAGTACTCTGTGACTGTTGCAACGTCTGCGACTGATATTTTCTCCTCTACGTCGTGGGTTTGCGCATGTGCATGATACAATAACAGCAATCGGGCGGTGGTATTTGATTATTTTTTCGTGATATTTTGTTCAATATTATTTTTTTCAAAGTGATGATGTGTTGCAAAGTTATTAGCGGCATTATAATAATACAATCATGAATCTAACATTTTGTTTTCATATTAAGTCTATATGTTTTATAGATATTTTATGTATTCCCCCGAGATCTTCACATTTTCATATTACTGTGAATATATATTAATGTATAAGTATTTTCCACTCAATTTTTACGCAGTAACAATATTTTTTTTAGTTATACTATTAATTACAAACAGAATAGTTGCAGGAGCCTACATTATTTTAATAACTTTACATGTACTTCTGTCATTTATGTATGATCCAGTTTTAATGTATAGCTCAAACACGAACAGTGCAGGGTAATATTCATTAAAATAATTAAACTTAAAATAAAATTATTTGTAATAAGTTCATTACCGGTATGTTTATGTTATTAACTCTTAGGAAATCACACAGTGCTTTCTAACATTGGTACTCGTGTGGGGTGTTATTTTACCCAATTAATAGGCCTAATCAATGTTCTAAACTTGACATTTAGTGATATTTATCTAGATATTGTTAAAATCATCAACTTACAAGTAATTTTCAACTTTTAAATATAATAATATGGGGTATTAGCAAAAATTGTCGATTTTATAAATTCCAAAAAGATCTGACATCTAGCAGACACTGCTCCAACAAATCGTTCTCATTGCCCGTGCACACTTTTAAAATAGACCTACACTTACACATAAATGGGATAATTAATTACATTTGAAAATAAGGGGTATCAAACGTAAATCATGTTAGTTCATTCCGTATCACTGAACGTTATGCTCTTCCGAACTTTCGAAGCATTTCTCACAAGCCGACAACAGCACCTATAGAATTAAAACCGAACGAGATAAAACTTATTTGGCTAAACTAACCTTGAGGTAGTTTCCTTCGTATTACCCTTATACACCTTGCATATACGAATCTGACAGGTTAGGTTTGGTTAGTTTAGGCTTTGTTATGCCTTAGATATACGATCAACTGCATCTCCACAAACAATCAAATTCGACGATTTTCACTTCCGAAATCACCGAAACTACCTCAGCGCTAGTTTAACCTGAGCAACTGTCTCTCCACAAAAAAATTCCTTATAAATGCAATGATTTTCACATCCGAAATTGCCGAAACTACTTCAGCGCTAGTTTCACCATCTTATTATAAATGATGTAGTGATTACACGATTTAAATAATAATAATAATAATAATAATAATAATAATAATAATAATAATAATAATAATAATAATAATAATAATACCATTGGTTACCAATACTTTATCTTGTGTAAAATCCTGTCTGAACAACTGTCTTGTTCTGTAATTATTTTCTATTGTTTTTCCGAATACTTACGTTTCGTTAATTTTTATTCTGACTCAATATTATAATGTTAATGCACGACTTAAAATAATTTATCGATTATATTATATACAATAAAAAGGATCAATTTTTAAAACGATTAGGATAATCACATAACCTCAATTTCTCCGTACCCAACTACATTAAAAATTATCAACTGATTTCGTATCTACAATCAACTACGATATAACCTCTTGGTATATGTTAACTTTTTACATGTTACTGTTCAGTTAGATTAGTATTTATTTGTTAATGGTACATGTACATAATTTATTTGTTGGATTTTCCCATATAAACCACTGAAATGTGGCGTGTATAGAGAAATCGTATTCACATTGCACTGCTCTTCAATATGTCCTGTTAATTTTTATCGGTGTGACAAAATATCGGTATAATTCATGCATATTGTGCTTACTTAGCGATATAAAATATCGGTGTGACAAAATCACAGATAAAAGTCACAGATATTTAATTGTCACAGTCACAGTTGTCACAGATACTTGAAAATATCGTTTAAGCTCAACTCTAGTACCAGCTCCGAGTTGTGATATTGGTTTCGGAACAATATCAATCATTCGGAGAGGTCACGGTAGGGTCGTGATGTGAAACGATCATTGTTACGTGTGCAAGACAGTCATTATCCTTTCGTGTTTTCCATGCGCGACGGGTGTCACATCCGCTCTGGAAGTTTCAACCGAAGTTAAAATTCCCTTGCCTTTGCTACACTTGAATTTTATATCTCTTACAAGTTAGACTTGTTGCTTGGTTGAGGTGTGTTGATTTTGGGTATGTGAACCTTGTCTTGAAGAGAGAAGTGTCTTTGCGTTTCGATTTCATTCTAAGCAGAGTATTGAAAAATTAATCGCGTTCAATATGAACATTCAGTTGGTAAATTTAGGAAGATTGGGTATTTTACGCTGGAATAAAATCACAATCTAGTATATACAGTCACGAAGCTTGAGTTGTGAGGGTACTAGGAACAATAGACTGTGCCGGTACTATTTCGCATTGTCTGTGATGAGGTGATAGTAGCGATCCTAGTGGTTAGCAGCTATCTATGGATGCATATTTACTACGTATTGAGCTTCGATAAAATTGTGGAGTTAACTGTTCGGGTAACGTAATTGAAATTAGCATGACTTTAGAGAGAGAGAGAGAGAGAGAGAGAGAGAGAGAGAGAGAGAGAGAGAGATTTAAAGAAAAATACATCTTTCGGCATTAATTAAGGATGACTACGAGAATCCGGAAATGAATACGGTAACAATGAATATTGTTATAAAAATAAATTGTAATAATTAAACACAATTGATATCAATTATATAAGATAACCTTAAAATTAAATTTTTAAATAAAAGATTTTAGTTAAAATTAGCATATGGCATTACCTATTTTTTAATATTCTTTCTTGTAAATAAGTAAATAAATAAATATTTAAATAAATAAATAAATAGATAAATAAATAATTAAATAAATAAATGAGTAAATAAATAAATAAATAAATAGGTAAATAAATAGATAGATAAATAAATAAATAAATAAGTAAATAAATAAATATTTAAATAAATAAATAGATAAATAAATAAGTAAATAAATAAATAAGTAAATAAATAGATAAATAAATAAATATTTAAATAAATAAATAGTTAAATGAATAAATAAATAAATAATTAAGTAAATAAATAAATTAATTAATTAAATAAATAAAGAAACAAATAAATAAGTAAATAAATAAATAAGTAAATAAATAGATAAATAAATAAATGAATATGTAAATGGATAAATAGATAAATAAATAAATAAATAAATATGTAAATGGATAAATAGATAAACAAGTAAATAAATAAACAAATAAATAAGTAAATAAATAAATAAGTAAATAAATAAATAAGTAAATAAATAAATAGATAAATAAATAAATAAGTAAATATGTAAATGGATAAATAGATAAACAAGTAAATAAATAAATAAATACATTTATATTTATCATACAGAATGCAGGAATAAAGTTCGCAATGGATTGGCTATTCATCGTCGAATTCGACGCCTTCTAATGAGAAAGGGTGACATTTTCATACTTCGGAATGTGACTTGCTCTTTACTTACTTATTGTACAGACCCAGAAACAAAAAAATTTGGGCCACCTTGAATTCCCCCCCTCCCACAAGTTACAGTTATAACCAGGGAACGGATTTATATGGACTAAAAATATATGAAATATGTAAATATATATGTAGTTATTTTTACCAAAATATGGAATTAAATATGGATTTTTACCAAAATATGGAATTAAATATGGACTTAAAATTATAAAAAAATGACTATGTACGTTAAATATTGGTACATTTTAATCAAACTAAACAAAAAATATAATGGACGTACCTTATCTTCCAATGTAGTTTCAACAAAACACAATTTTTATTGTCTGTTACCATAACAATAGGTTACAAACATTTCTTTCAAGTGCTGAAAAGTGAATCTTCTTCTATTGTCTCTGAGGATAGATTTATACTGACTAAAAGAGCGTTCGACGTCACAAGAAGTAACTGGTACATAATTCAATTTCACAATGTCTGCTGGGGATAAGTCCAAGTTAATCTTCACTGTTGATTCACCACTCATCACAGCAACAACCTTTTGTAGTTCTTCATATCCAGGGTTTTTTGAAAGTACAGTGTCCACCTTAGCTCTTACTGCATCTGCAACTTTACCTCTACCACGATTCAGTTGTTCCACAGTACTATTTATAATTTCAAAACTTTCAGATAGTGAAAGGTGCCTATTTTGGAGACTTTTGAGCGTTTTTATGATGCATGAAAATGTATGCTGAATGTGAGCTAAGTCATTCTTCACACTTATGTCACAGGTAACTGTTTTCGCAGTATCAATTGAGACTGCATCTTCAGAGTCCAATGCAAGGAGAACATTGTTAATAGAGTCTATATGTTCGGCATAATATTCAACTGCTTCTAGCCATGTACCCCATCTAGTTAAAATTGGCTTTGGTGGCAATGGAATTTCAGGGTACATTTCTTTCAACACGTTAACTCTACTGGGAGCTTTGAGAAATACTTTTTTCACTGATGAAATCAACAAATCTACTTTAGGGAAATTGTCTCTGACCACTTCTGCCACACGATGAAATGCATGCGCCACACAAGTAAAATGAGTCAATTTAGGATATACAACAGATAATGCTTGTCCAGCTTTGACCATATAAGGGGCAGCATCGCTAATAAAGAATAACACATTATCGTACATAATACCCTTTGGCCACAGGATACCCATAGCTTCGTTGAACAGTTTAACTATAGTTTTGTTATTGCACTTTTCTAGAACATCACAATGTAAAAGAATTCGTTCAGAATATTGTTCACTTAACAAACCGATAACTACATTACCAACAAGTCTACCTTCTTTGTCGGGAGTCTCATCAATGGAAACCCAAATTGAACTATCTTTAATTTCATCTCTTATCTTCTGTATTGTCTCATCGTAGATGGATGGAGCATACGTCTTCCTAAGAGTTGACTCATCCGGGATTGTATGTTGAGTATATTTTTCAAGGAATTCCCTGAAGACCTTATTCTTTAGTTTGTAGAGAGGAATATCAGCAGAGATGAGAGAACGGCACAGGTCGATGTTAAACTCAGATCTTACATTCGATGTTGTTGGTTGTGTTAAAAACAATTGTCTCTGCTTGGAATTTAGTTGTTTGTTGGCCTGATGTTTACTAGTTGTAATGTGTTGTTGCACCAGGAACTTTTGTGTAGATGATACTGCACACTGACACAAATTACAAAATAATATTTTATTGTCAGTTGATAAACCATCTTCTTTAAATTCTGAAATGTAACTTGTTAGTTTTGATTTTAAATTGACTGAATGACGTACTTTTGGCATATTTACCGTCTTTATAGTATGATTTACAAAACTGAACCTATGTGTACTCTGACTGGCATTTAACTGTTGAGCTGCACAACTGAAGTCTGTTAAAAATTTTAAATTAAATTAATACAGTTTTGTAACTTACTTTCCCATTGTTGATAGGACTGCTAATTTTCAAATAACTCTGATGTTAAAGGGATTACTGAACATGTGTTTAAATCTCTATTGTTGAAATGTATTTTTAAAAGTTAATGGAATTTTGTTTTGTTTTATTGTTAAACCTAATATAATATGGACTGTTTTATATGAAATATGGAAAATATATGGAAATTAACGAAAATATGTACTAAACTCTAAAATATGGAAAAATATGGAAAATAAAAGTAGTATTTTTCAACCCTACACATTGTGAAACATAAAGATAATGCAAAATATAAATTATATTAGCTTTATAAGTAAATATGTATTTACATATAAATCCTTTCCCTGCTGATCATGCTCAGTGCTTGCAGTATGTTATAACTGGAACTTTGAAAATGCAGGTGGCGAAATTTTATTCCTAGATCTGTACCATGACCACATCTATTGGCCCTACAATGTTTGTCATTTGTCGGTCGAATTTTTCTGTGTATGGATGTATGTAGGCCTACTTGTACTTGTGCACGTGTCGGTGTGCGTGTGTGTGCGTTTGGTAGTAGTAATAATAATAATAATAATAATAATAATAATAATAATAATAATAATAATAATTTACCTTGAGCAGTTGGATCCTCTTGTCCTTTCCGTTCTTACTCCGGTGACTACAGTGAACCGAAACCACAGAGTAAGTAACTCACAATGACTGAAGGGCAAAGTTAAACATTAAGAAGAAATGGGCGGAGGTAGACTTCACCTGCGTTTCCCTTTCTTACAAATAGCCCAGTAAACAATTAGGAATACCTAAGGATTAGTACGGTACCTTAGTTAGCAGTAGGATTTACGCTTGTAGTAGGCCTAACTATTAATTGAGGCGCTCAGCTCACAAATGGCACAACCCACAAAATTATATTTCTAAAGCCTGTGTGATGTATCTTGTCTCACTGTGAAAAGAGAGAGAGAAAGGAGATATGTCTTACGTCTGTATTGTTATGGCGATGAAGGAGTGGAGAGGTGCCGTCCATCCATCCAGTGGCGGAAGGGACTAGTTGATACATTTTGTAGTGCAAAATAAAATATTACAAAATATCTCTCTTCGTACTGTGTAGTTCCGTCACTGAGCTTGTCTTTCAAGAAACTGAGTTCCGGCAGCCTGTACAATAACAAGGTTTTGAAAGGAATCCTGAAAATTTACAACCCTCCTATAATCTCCACCCTCATTTGAAGGGACTTGGTTTTATTGCTACTGAGACAAGATAAACCTCACCAGTTATTATATCGAGTGATTTATATAGAACTGACACATTTCTTTCATTAATTGTTTCAAAACGAATTGTGCTAGCGACAACTTATTATACCTAAAATGTAGAGGAATTTTGGGAGATTATTTACCTCTATAGCAAATGTTGTCCGGCGTTGTCAAATCCGGAGATCTCTGTGGCCACAGGTTCCTGGAAATTATTCGGTCGTCACATAACCGGATAAATGGAACCATGCTTCATCTGTGAACCATGTGATGGACAATATGGCAGGATTTTGCACAATGAACGTCTGAAACTTATGACAATAAGTCACTAGATGCGCAGATGTTTATGTTTTATTCCTATTGTTGGCAGCTGTTTTCGACATTTTGTGTCAACGTGAAAATGCAGTACATATTAAATCAACGACTCTTCCTTGTGAAGCAATACTGGATTACGAATTCAATTACAGCTACTCAGAGGGCATACCAGAGAGAATTTGGTGTTCGCAATCCTCCCAAAAGAAACACAATACTGGGACTGGTAAACAAATTGGAAACAACTGGATCTCTGGTGAGTGAAAAGGGCAAGCATCGTTCATCTAGGCTTCCCACTGTTGTTGTTGATGTAAGAGCACGACTGGAGCAGTCACCCAAAAAATCATTAAGACGTTTGTCGCAGGAGACAGGGTACACCTACTCAATGTGTAAGAGAGCCTAAAGCCATATAGGGTTATGGTTGTTCATCAGCTACAGGAACCAGATAAGGATAAAAGATTGAATTATTGTCGTTGGTTTCAGACGTTCATTGTGCAAAATCGTGCCATATTGTCCATCACATGGTTCACAGATGAAGCATGGTTCCATTTATCCGGTTATGTGACGACCGAATAATTTCCAGGAACCTGTGGTCACCGAGGTCTCCGGATTTGACAACGCCGGACAACATTTGCTATAGAGGTAAATAATCTCCCAAAATTCCTCTACATTTTAGGTATAATAAGTTGTCGCTAGCATAATTCGTTTTGAAACAATTAATGAAAGAAATGTGTCAGTTCTATATAAATCACTCTGTACTTCATCTCTTTGTAAAAGTGCGCGAAATGCGATACACAAACGAAATTGTGCTGGAATCTCATGGAAAAACTGGGAATGATTAGGCCGATTTACACTTTGAAGAGAGCAATATGAAGGTTCGATACCCGGCCCTGGAACAATTTTTCCCTTGAAATTATTCAATACGAGTGGCTTTTTAAGCAATAAACGCAATATGGAAAGTTTGTAGGTTGGACCCTTTGTGCGATGAGCGCCTCAATCTATCCCTGTGGCGGATGAGTGGTCACGCGTACGGTCCGAGTTTGAGTCTCTGTTAGGTCTGAGTTTTTTCATTGAAAAATCCATAGTGACACTTGTGGCGGACGGATTTTTCTCGGGGTTCTCCCGTTTCCCCGAATTAGACATCCACATCATTCCGTCAACATTTCTCCATTCCGTCATCATTCCATAGCATTTCCCGAACGGCGGCTGGTGATGCACGGAGGGGGCTGGCCTAGGGAGAAGTGGGTTCCTGCTCGAAAACTGGGTACGCAGCGAACCTTAGTGTAGTCAGCCGTGTGGGTTTGGGAATGCGCCTAGCTTGAGAGTTAGCGCAATAGTTCTTGAAAAGTCGTAGTGCCCATCTTCCGAAATTCCATTCCATTCCATACCAAAAAAACATTTAGGTCTATATTACAGAAAAACGCTAGTATCATTATGAAGATGAAGTATTCGTTTTAATGAGTAAAAGTTTGACGACCTCTGTAGGACTAAATTAAACATTAGTACTTATTGAAATAAGTTGACGAGCGGATGTATTTGAAAGGTAAACAAAATAAATCTGACGTGTGTTTATGTTTACGGTACAGTATGTTTATGTTAAAGGTAAAAAAAAAAAAAAAAAAAAGCAATCTGACGTCTATGTTTACAGTATGTTTCTGCTAAAAGAACCAAAACCAAGAAATCTAAAATAAAATCTTTCGATGTATTACTTTGTATTAATGTTCTTTTAGTTTTGTTAAATATTAAATAAAAAATAAAGGTTTGATAAAAATATTTAAGACAAGTTTTTTTTTTTTTTTTTTTTTTTTTTTGCGTGAGATCAGAATCTGTTGATAAAAGTTTGAGTTAACATTTAAAAAATATGATTGACTTTAAAATTACTTTGATAATCTCTACTAAATCAAAAATAAATTTATTTTAAAATTACTTTGATAATCTCTACTAAATATAAAATAACTAATTAATTGACTTTAAAATTACTTTGATAATCTCTACCAAATAAAAAAATAACTAATTGACTTTAAAATTACTTTGATAATCTCTACTAAATCAAAAATAACTGATTAATTGACTTTAAAGTTACTTTTATAATCTTTACTAAATCAAAAATAACTGATTAATTGACTTTAAAATTACTTTGATAATCTCTACTAAATAAAAAATAACAAATTAATTGACTTTAAAATTACTTTCACTATTTCGTTTATTCATTCATTCATTCATTCATTCATTCATTCATTCATTCATTCATTCATTCATTCATTCATTCATTCATTCATTCATTCATTCATTCATTCATTCATTTTATTCCATAGATCTTACATGAGCAATGAAGCTTTAAGATGTGGAACAAGTCAAAATTTTACAATATTACAATTACAATTTTTACAAATTTTTATACTTTTACAATTTAGTAATTTTCTACAATTTTTACAATTTTGTGCAATTTTTACAATATTTTGGCGATAAGTAGTGAAATGAGGTGAGGTCCGAGGATTCGCCAAAATATCACCCGGCATTTGCCTTTTGGTTTGGGGAAAACCTCGGAAAAACCCAACCAGGTAATCAAATCAAAGGGGGGTAATCTAATCAAAGGAGTTGATGCCAAGGACTCGCCATACACCATCCGGCTTCAGTCCCACGGCTATGGAAAACCTCGGAAGAAACCAAAGACCAAAGGGGGATCCAACCCAAGCCCGAACGCAGCTCTGGATCAGCAGCCCAGCGAGTCTGCCGACTGAGCTACATCGATGGCTCTACTAAAAGTATACAATACATAGCCAATCAGATTATTAAATTTACAAACGCAAACGATCATTCATCAGTTGAGCTATATGTATAATACAAAACAAGCAAGTTAATTAAATTTAAGGCATAAACAATTCAACCAGTTGTGATATACAGAAATTGATAATACATATCATGCAAACTACTTCAAATTACAAACACAAACAATTTATCAATATACCTATATATATTACTATTCAATTTAAAGCATATACAATTCATCGGCAAAAACTATACAAATATATACAATACAAAGTAGCATACTTTCATTAAGCTATACAAATTTTTGCAATTAATATCAAGTATATTAATTCAATTTATAATCATTCCATTTTCGGCCAATGAAATGTAATGAAATTTTGAATTCCAACCAATCATAGTCATACATCGCGTTAATTTCTGCAGCTCGATTTATCACTATCAATTTATCGCATGGTCGTTCTTTTATTTAGTCAGTGTCGCCAACTGTTTCCACGTAAATCGATGAGCATGAATCCATTGTACAAATAAAGTGCGAAATCCTACTTCCACATCTACATCTTCATCTTCTAATTCCATGTCCATTGTATTTAAAGAAAATGACACTCCTTCATAACAATTGTTCATTTAATTAATGTATTAATCAGGTTATTTGTAATTATACTATAAAATGTTTAAATTAAATTATGATTTCAGCAGATAATGAAAACGTATTTCTCTTATAATAACAAGAGAAAAGCGCAGTACATGTAATTAACATTTTTAAACCTGTATTTCGCTTTTCTCAATTGGCATTACTGAATAACATCCAATTTCTTTATTGCAGTAATCGATATTCATCTATTTCAACTTGACAACGTCTGAATAGGTTAAGTATTCATAAATGTACAATTATTAACATTTTGTGAGCGAAATTTGGGGATGTATTATTTACATTTTATTTTATGCACGAAATAGTCCTAATAAATGTCTCTCGAGGTCTGAGATTACTATAGATAATCTCTACTAAATCAAAAATAACTAATTTACTTTAAAATTACTTTCACAATATCTACTAAATAAAAAGTAACTAATTCCATTGTTTTTCCTCTTTAAAGGAATAAACATTTATTCAAATTCTCGCAAAAGCACTCTTTTTGATATAAAGTGAAGCAGACAATGAGTACGTTTTGATAACGCAAATGTATGAAAAATAATTATCATTTATCGTTAATTTCGGTCATAAATATTACACTGGATGACCAGAATGGAATTACGGTAATAGTTATAAAAGTGTGTAGTTACGCTTCAGTCGACAGCATGTACGCACTGCTGATCGTGAATGGAGTCGTCAGTTGTTTCCGTTACTGTCTTCCTGAATTACAGAATTAGACCCTGAACAAATGACAGTGTTGGCTGTAAACACATAACACAGTGTAATACATGCAAGTTATGCAACGTTTGTCTCATTAATGGAGACATCTATGAGCTTGCTTTGCTATAGTAAGAGTTGTTTTACGAACAACATTCGAGAAAAAAAAAGATGAGAATTTCACCGTATTCGCGTACCGATTGAGATGCGTGTCGGTTTGTAATTTACATACCGGTCATACAGTTTCTAATTGAAGGCCTATACACAGTGTTTTATATATTTTATTATTTTTTATTCAGACGAAATAACAGGTTGTCTTGCATTTTTTCTATTTTTATGATCTATCGCTTTATAAAACTTTTAAATCGAGCAGAGTTCTTTGATATAACCAAAAATGACAAATGACGGTCATTTTGTTGATTTTAGGATTAACTAGAATTAGTTAGCTTGATGGTGTTCCCAAGCAGCATGAAAGCTAAATGGGTAGGCATACATCGTTCTATATATCAAGGTCAATAAAATAGTAATATACGTTACAAGAGCGGTATGTTGACGTTTTCATGTTCGAGGAAAAGATTGAAAAATCGAAACGTAGTTGAGCTTTTTTAATTTCCGAGAACATGAAAACAAACATACCGCTCGTGTATCGTACATTATTTTGTGCGAAGATCGTTTATTACATACCTGAAAGACGAATTTCTAATTAGTTGCAATGAAATCTCCATGTTGGTTTCTGTTTAATGACGGCAACTCCGGAAAACCAAAAGATCTTTCTTCAGCATTGTTGCTATAAAATTTTTTCTGTGTTTACTATACTCCAGCAGGCTATGATATACGTCTGTCTTTTTTCCCCCCAGTCTATAAATGCGAACTTAAAACAAACGGTAAGGTTATGTAATGATTTATTTTTCATTTTAATATTTTAACAATATTATTTATATAACATATTGCAGTAATAACATCGGCATCTGGAATCGTGTTGATTTTTTCACGGCTTCCTTAATGTTACTTGTATCAGGATTGCAATAAGTTTCGTGGAGTAGTAGACTTTACTTAATTTTTGCAAATATTTAAAAACAATAATTAACATTGCAATTTAGGTGAAATTACAGTGGTAAGTTTCCAATTTATAATTATTACTATGTTAAACGTCTCTAAAAATAATATGTTAAAAGCCTAAAGCAGTAAAATGAATGTCGCGCTTAAGCGGTAAGAAGAGGGAAATTGTTATGTGCGTTACGTTGGGACTACTGAATGTGGTATTTCACACTTACCGCGTATTGGTTCTGTGCGGAAAACAAGCAAATACGCACGATCTCGCACAAAAGTAGTTACATAGCAATAATGGACTAATATTAAAATTAAAAACAATATACAAAGTTGTTAAACGCGTGTAAAATATATGACTACCAATAATAATAATAATAATAATAATAATAATAATAATAATAATAATAATAATAATAATAATAATAATAATAATAACTTAATACTTGCTTACAAATGGCTTTCAGAGAACCCACCCTCTCATAAGCCCGTCATCGGTCCCTATCCTGAGCAAGATCCCTGCCATCATATCCCGCCTCCCGCCTCCCTCAAATCCATTTTAATATTATCCTCCCATCTACGTCTCGGCCTCCGCAAATGTCTTTTTCCTTCAGGTTTTCCAGCTAACACTCCATATGCTTTTCTGGATTCACCCATACGAGTGGCCAGCGCGTCTGGCTGCGAAACCAGGTGGCCCGGGTTCGAATCCCGGTCGGGGAAAGTTACCTGGTTGAGGATTTTTCCGGGGTTTTCCCTCAACCCAATACGAGCAAATGCTGGGTAACTTTCGGTGCTGGATCCCGGACTCATTTCACCGACATTATCACCTTCATTTCATTCAGACGTTAAATAACCTGAGATGCTGATACAGCGTCGTAAAAAAATAACCCATACGTGCTACATGCCCTGCTCATCTCAAACGTTTCAAATTAATGTTCCTAATTATGTTAGGTGAAGAATACAATGCGTTGTGTAAAATAATAATAATAATAATAATAGTAATAATAATAATAATAATAATAATAATAATAATAATAATAATACCAGTAGGCTATACTTATTATCATTATGAAATGTCTTCTGTACACATCAGTTTATTCTCATTTCATACATTGTGCTTAAATCAGACTGCAAATGTTCACAAGATAAAGCGATGGTGTACTATTGAACTCAACAGTGATTGTATACTGACTAAGGAAATAATACAATAGACCTAATATTGTGCGAGTTGATAACGAAAACAATGTAGATACAGCCGAGGTAAATGTATTCAGTACTGATAAACACTGATAAGAAACGTAATCGTGAAAGGGGAACATAGGAGCATGTTCGTGACTGATAACGAAATGGAATTACTTCCGTAATGTCGGATAATTGCGCATGTAAACAATAATATCTATGCTCGTATTGGGGGACACTCCATGTCGAAATATTCATAAAGACTAGGCTCATTCACAATGAAAATTAAACTTAACGTAAGCGTTAATTTAAGAATGTAAACGTTACGGTAAAATCAAGAATTCATACCACCATTCACGATGGGGACATAAACATTAACAGCAAACATACTTGGTAACCATGGAAACATAACAACGACGCCATTTCCTCATATTCTGTCGTATACTTCAGCGCTCCACGATTGTGTTCTGTTTGCAAATCACGTAAGCATAAGCATGAAAGTTTGGAGTTTGCAAACTTTCATGTTAACGTCTTACGGTAATGTTTATGTCAATGCTTATGTGAATCATTGTGAATGATCCCATTTGGTAACCTGGGCGCAAACTTCTGTGTTTATGTTACGGTTATGTTTAATTTTCATTGTGAATGGGCCTAGAAAGAATATTTATCTACCTTCCATCTAGCGAGAAGATTTGTCTGTTTTTTTGACGTAAATCAGTGAAATAGTAAAGTGCTTTTCAACTGTAGAGACGTTACTAAACGTGAGACTTGACGGATTCTTCCACAAAAGTGTGCAGCATATATATATATATATATATATATATATATATATATATATATATATATATATATATAAAACTTACAAATGGCTTTTAAGGAACCCGAAGCTTCATTGCCGCCCTCACATAAGCCCGCCATCGGTCCCTATCCTGTGCAAGATTAATCCAGTCTCCATCATCATACCCAACCTCCCTCAAATCCATTTCAATATTATCCTCCCATCTACGTCTCGGCCTCCCCAAAGATCTTTTTCCCTCCGGTCTCCCAACTAATACTCTATATGCATTTCTGGATTCGCCCATACGTGCTACATGCCCTGCCCATCTCAAACGTCTGGATTTTAAGTTCCTAATTATGTCAGGTGAAGAATACAATGCGTGCAGTTCTGTGTTGTGTAACTTTCTCCATTCTCCTGTAACTTCATCCCGCTTAGCCCCAAATATTTTCCTAAGCACCTTATTCTCAAACACCCTTAACCTATGTTCCTCTCTCAGAGTGAGAGTCCAAGTTTCACAACCATACAGAAGAACCGGTAATATAACTGTCTTATAAATTCCAATTTTCAGGCATATATATACAGGGACGTCATTTTATTTTTACTAACATTTTTAATATTAACCTGTCTATACCTTTAGAGAACCGGAAACAACGCTTGCTCCCCCCTCCAAGACTGGAGTTCGATGATACTGGCGTAAAACACAAATCACTCTACTAGGTATAGGAAGGAAGAAAAGTAGTTCATCCATTTACGTAAACTAGGAAATATCGCGATTTTGAGTATGATAATTTTCATTAGGTTTTTCTTTAATCAAAGTACTGTATTAATAATAAGTGTTTTCACTCACGAAGTGAGTTATCCATGCGAACGTATTCATTATGCAGTGTATATTATACTGTCTACAGCACATTAGCGTACAATATAGAGAAAGAAGTTAAATTGAAAAATAATCATAATATGAATATTTAAACACAATTTTGAAAATGGTGGCCGTTCATTTCGATACCGGCTTCAGTTCTTTTGTGCATATTATCACACTATAGACTATTGCATCTAATTCCAATTGCCAGTTTCGTCCTTCGTACTAGTAACTCATGTTGAAATAATTCTGTACCTACTCTAAGTACTGTACATTCAATCCTCACTTCTGCCCGACCCGAAAATATAAAATTACTCAGACATGCTATCTACTGTCCGTCCAAGTGGTTATGCCGCAGGATTGTAGAAAGGGAGGAAATCACGTGACAGTTAATTACTTAACGAGGCCCTTTTATTTAAGTTAAATTAAACAGCTGTATAATATTACGTAAACGTCCAATTCCTAACAGAAATTAATGTTTTCAGAAAAGAGCTAAGACAGCCCAGCTTTTACAGAGGGGCGAGCAGAAGCAGGTGGGGGAAATCGGGATGCGACGTAGGCAAACGGACAGTATCTGTGCGAAAATATGATTCAATATTGAAAGCTCTTTCGTCACTGGAAAACGCGAACATATTTCTGGAACGTACTATACTCAGTAACTCAGTAGTGCTTACTATCTGCGGTCTTGGTTCTGTGTGGAGTTGGAACTTCATTAGTAGAAGGGGTGGGAGTGAAGTACATTAAAAAACTCAGGTACAATAAAAATTGAAGTAAAAATAAAATGATGTCCCTGTATATATATATATATATATATATATATATATATATATATATATATATATATATAGTGAGGCTCACATAAGAACAGTTCCTAAACAGCAAATATTGCCGTCTTGTCAGTGTTCCCAACTGTTACCAGATATCACACGATCCTACGTAATAAATGAGTTCTTTACTTACCGTACTTTATGTTGGAAGGTTATTCTAAATAATTCAGTAATTTGTAACATATTTTCGTATGCAAAATATACGAGAAAGGGATCAACATGTCAAGTATTTTGTCTGGCAATACGAAATTCATTGGTTTGTCTAAACAACTGACTCACGAGACCTAACCTAAAAATGTATTTTGTTTGATCACATGAAATTATTAGTACTAGCTCTGAAAACTTACTTGTCTGTAGTCTTGTCTTGAATTATAACCACAACGCAACACATAAAATAACTATTATGTGTTAATATTAATACTGATATTAATTAATTATTAGCATGTTCAAATTTCACTAGCTTCCAGTAACTGTCTCAGAAATCTAGTACAATTTTAATTTCATGGAACTCCAGTACCGACAAATATTGTCGATATTTGTCTCAGCTGCCAACATACGAGTTACAAAATCACTACCATTTGTAATATTTGTTAGTATCGAAATTCGAAACGAAGTTGGCAAAAGAAAATTCAACCTGCAAACTAGAAAATCACCACAGTCCAATAGCATATGTAGTAATGGGGGGAAAAATGGTTAGGTTTCACCCTTAGGGTATGAAGTAAGCTGACTCGGACTATATTTATCTATGTAGTGCATACTAAATGTCGATTTTGAAAAAGAAAATTGGACTTTACCGGTTTTTGCACCGAGGTCTTCAATTGTACAGGGACATCATTTTATTTTTACTAACATTTCTGATATTAACCTGGCTATACCTTTGAATCAACGGATGCTATCCCCTTCCACGATTGGAGTTCGATGGCGTAATATACAAACAAATCACTTTACTAGGTATAGGAGGGAACAAAAGTAATTCATTCATTTACGTAAACTGTGAAATATCACGCTTTTGAGTTTGATAATTTTCATTAGGTTTTTGTTTAATCAGAATACAGTACAGTATTAACAATGAGTGTTTTTACTCACGAACTGAGCTGTCCATACGGACGTATTCATTATGCAGTGTATATTATACTGTCTACAGCACATTAGCGTACACCATAGAGAATGAAGTTAAATTAAAAAAATAATCATAATATGGATATTTAAATACATTTTCAAAATGGTGGCGGTTCATTTCGATACAGGCTTCAGTTCTAATGTATGTAATTCCAATTGCCAGTTTCGTCCTTCGTACTAGTAACTCATGTTGAAATAATTCTATACCTCGCTAATATGTTTTCGCGGGATATCAGCCGAGTTAAGATTTTGGAATGCTCCAAGCTTTCGACTGCTATCTCTGCAGCCATCTTCAGGGAAGTGATAGAGATAGCAGTCGAAAGCTTGGAGCATTCCAAAATCTTAACTCGGCTGATATCCCGCGAAAACATATTAGCGAACCAACGCCGAGAAAGCCTCAAATCATACAAATTCTATACCTACTCTGTAAAAGAGTACCTTACGTACTGTAAATTCAATCTTCACTTCTGCTCGATCCGAAAAGATAAAATTACTCAGACATGCTATCTACTGTCCGTCCAAGTGGTTATGTCGCAGGGTAGTAGAAAGGATGGAAATCACGTGACAGTTAATTACTTAACGAGGCCCTTTTATTTAAGTTATTTTAAACAGTTGTATGGGTGTAATATTACGTAGATGTCCAATTCCTAACAGAAATTAATGTTCTCAGAAAAGAGCTAAGACAGCCCAGCCACTAGTCTTTACAGAGAGAGAAAACCGGAATGCGACGTAGGCAAATGGACGACAGTACCTGTGCGAAAATGATGCAATATTGAAAACTCTTTCGTCATTGAAAAACGCGAACATATTTTTGGAACGTACTGTGACGGTAAGGCTAGTATGAATGTATATGCGGTCTTGGATCTGTGTGGAAGACGGTTGAACTTCATTAGTAGAAGGGGTGGGAGTGAAGTACATTCAAAAACTCAGGTACAATAAAAATTGAAGTAAAAATAAAATGATGTCCCTGTACTTTTCTTTATATAAATTTCCTCACAGATTCAAATCACACGGCATGAGATCGGAAAATGAACATTAGATTTCACCCGACTTCTCTTAATGTTGATACCCGACGTCACCTTGAGTTTTATTTGATTGCATTCCTGTATATCCTACTAATAGCGATGTGAGATTGTTCGTTTTTTTTTTTTTTTCACTTGAAGTACGAAGTCATATAGTTCGTAAATAACCTTTATTCTAACGTATGTCGCACTCTCGATAGTCTCGCTCATCAACTGATTAACTTGTTTTTGCACTAGCATAACCCAAAACATTGTTATCTGAACTTAAGCGCACGTGTTTTAACAAATGTCAGTTTTCCTTGGAAATATGATAAGTTTTATGTCTATTTTTAACTAAAAAATACGCTCTATGCTTTGCAGGCGGTGTTTACTATTAAAAGGTATGCGAAATCAACATCTTTGACGGTACTTGGTCTTCTTTCAGGTTGTTGCGTGCTTTAAAATGTCATTGTGTAAGCTATGACTGCATATTTTTGGCGGAATGCCTTTTGAAATGTGTTAAATCTATCTTCATTTTGAAAGTAAATCTGTACGAATTATACCTTTGTGATTGAAACGTTGCCCTTTTCTGCCTTTTTTAATATAAATGCCTAATTTACAAAATAAATGCTCTTTTTGCCTTTATTTGATTATTTATCTATTATTTATTAATTTATTATTAAAAATTGCCTACAGATATATTTTAATTTATTTCTATAACCGCTACAATGAAAGTGACTTCACCGAATGTATATTATTGTCTTTGTCAGTTCATATTCTCTTTGCAACAATGAGTGCCGTCGTGCAAAAATGTATAACAGTAAGCGTTTTAATTATCGCTTGTGTTTATTTGACAAGGCAACAATGAGTCCGGGTCTAACGTTATTTTTAACGGTTATTTTTCTTTCAGTTTTCATTGCGACATTGTTGTAGCTAGCTAAATATTTCATATCGCAACATATCAGTACAACCAAACACAAAAATGCACTTTCCAAGGCTACTGGGAAGAAGATTTCTTTGCTTCCAACAGTAATTGCAACATCGAGTCGAAAATCTCAATTTGCATTCGACTTATGTAAAGCTTTTCTTGTTGCAGAAATGCCTTTGTGGAAAGTGCAAGGTTGTGGGTCTAGTGCAAGGTTTTTGTAATTGTTTTTTATTGCATATTTTAGCTATTTATAATGCCTTTTTGCCTGCCTATTTTAGCTATTTATGATGCCTTTTTGCCTGCCTATTTTAATGATTCATAATGCCTAAACTTTCGGTCTCTGTTTATGACGTATGTTCAGTAAATATTTTATAATATTTATATTCATATTCCAGTGGCCTTTTGCATTTTAATAAGATGGAAATTGGGTACATATTATTGAAGGTAATGATGAAGACAGTATAAGCTTACAATTAGGCTGTCTAGTAAATGGAACTTCGCAAGTATCGAACACGTAACTAGTATGCAGCGCCGCGTCTAGTTCGAAAGTGACAGCTATTAATTATTTATTATAAAATGGCTTGAGTATTCAATACTGTTATAATTCCAGCCTTTGGATTAAGCACGACGTTCCAGTTCCATAACACAGCGGACTTGATTTTATTGACAACTTCCCATCAATATGGGTTACCAAAAAGGATAAATTATAGGTACCACACAGTACGAGAAAAAGTTTGACAATTTGTATTAATTTGTTTTTTTTAAATAGATATAAATGAAGGAACCATATAAAATTATTAAATAATATGTACATACAGGGTGATTTACGAAGATTTACCATCCCTTACGGAGCTTATTTCCGAAGACATTTTGAGCAAAAAAAAATGTCATAGGGTATAAACATTTGTCCTAATCTCAATATTTTCAGAATTACACTAATTTGAAGTTGTTTGTAAAATACCTTTATTCTTGAGTTTTAAGGGTCACTAACCTAACATAGTGTTATATTTACTCTGTAATTTGCCAATTATAGCTACATTTTACATTTTTGGCTATGATATCTATACAACTCTTTTTAATTTATTTTTATTTGTTATTTTTCATTTATATCTATATGTATCTTTTATTTAGGTAGTATCTATTTGTTTTTGTTTTTTTTTTTATTTTTAATTTGTAATTACACTTGTATCTTGCATTTGTTTCTGTTTTATCTCTTTTTTCATGTTATATGAAATGCTGTGTTTTTTTTAAACAAATCTGCCCTGTTATAGACATGAATAAATAAATAAATAACAGATATAGAATAAACTATTCAGAAGTATCATTTCTTTAACTAGCTAGTATTCTGAAGCTAGAAATGTGTTGTGAATTCCATAGTTCCTTCATACAGATTCTTTTTTTCTTTTTCTTTTTTTCGATTTTTAACTACAAAATTATATTTTCTTACGCATTTGTCACAACAATTGTTACAAATCACGCCACTCTTGTAAATTTTTTAAGACTGTACATTAGGATGCATAATTAAACTGTAAAGAATCAAGTTCCTAAAATGTCGTATGATTTGGAACAATTTTTGTGATAAGTGCTTAAGAATGTTATAATTTTTAATTAAAAATTGAAAGACAAAATCTGTACAAAGCAATTAACAACATATTTTTAGCTTCAGAACATTAGCTAATTAAAGAAATGACACTTGTGAATAGTTCATTCTCTATTTGTAATATTTTTTTTTTACCCTTAAAACTGAAAGGAAAAAAAGTAGCCTATTTTACTAACAACTTCTTTATATAAGTCTGAACTGCATAAATATGTTACTTGGCGATCTTTCGCAACTATACGAGTGCTTCGAAGATTTGCACTTAAAAAGTGAAATGAGTAGCAACTGTTAATTTACAACCATGACGCTCTGTTTACGTATCTACACCTGCAGGCAACTCGTAACACGCACGACTCTTAAAAAGAACTCTGAGGAGAACAAAGAAGCATTGATTATGAACCTCTCTCTCTTCTCGCACTTTCCTATTTCTGCTTTTAGTGCCACTTTGTTCTACTTTTAACCTTTTCGTATCGTTCTTCCTTCTCACTTCTTACCCTTTTCTTTTCTATATTCCATTTCCTCTTCTGTCTGTAATTTCCTTCGGCATGCTTCAGGAAGTTAGCTGACGTATTTTAACCACCACGATTTCGATCGTTAGATGCACTTGGGCGAAGTGGTAGTGGGATGGATTTAGTGTCATTGCTTTGGACTCCCCTTGTGCAGTAGCGCCTTGGGAGTAAAGTAGTATTTGATATAATGAGTTATATAATTAAAACAAGTAAGATATTATTCAAAACTAGTTCGATTAATTAAAATGTGTCTCAGTGAAACGTACAGCAGAGTTCGTATAGGTCAGTTTCTGTCAGATGTGTTTCCAATTCACTGCGGGCTAAAGCAAGGAGATGCACTATCACCTTTACTTTTTAACTTTGCTCTAGAATATGCCATTAGGAAAGTCCAGGATAACAGAGAGGGTTTGGAATTGAACGGGTTACATGTGCTACTTGTCTATGCGGGTGACGTGAATATGTTAGGAGAAAATCCACAAACGATTAGGGAAAACACGGAAATTTTACTTGAAGCAAGTAAAAAGATAGGTTTGGAAGTAAATCCCGAAAAGACAAAGTATATGATTATGTCTCGTGACGAGAATATTGTACGAAATGGAAATATAAAAATTGGAAATTTATCTTTTGAAGAGGTGGAGAAATTCAAATATTTTGGACCAACAGTAACAAATATAAAATATGATATTCGGGAGGAAATTAAACACAGAATAAATATGGGAAATGCGTGTTATTATTCGGTTGAGAAGCTTTTATCATCCAGTCTGTTGTCAAAAAATCTGAAAGTTGGAATTTATAAAACAGTTATATTACCGGTTATTCTTTATGGTTGTGAAACTTGGACTGTCACTTTGAGATAGGAACATAGGTTAAGGGTGTTTGAGAATAAGGTGCTTAGGAAAATATTTGGGGCTAAGAGGGATGAAGTTACAGGATAATGGAGAAAGTTACACAACACAGAACTGCACGCATTGTATTCTTCACCTGACATAATTAAGAACATTAAATCCAGACGTTTGAGATGGGCAGGGCATGTAGCACGTATGGACGAATCCAGAAATGCATATAGAGTGTTAGTTAGGAGGCCGGAGGGAAAAAGACCTTTGGGGGGGCCGAGACGTAGATGGGAGGATAATATTAAAATTGATTTCAGGGAGGTGGGATATGATGATAGAGACTGGATTAATCTTGCTCAGGATAGGGACCAATGACGGGCTTATGTGAGGGCGGCAATGAACCTCCGGGTTCCTTAAAAGCCAGTAAGTAAGTAAGTAAGTAAGTAAGTAAGTAAGTAAGTAAGTAAGTAAGATATTATTCAAAATTTATTTCCGCACTTTTGGTTAGATTGTGCGCCTTTCGAAAATAGCATCACATTTTTCTTTGCTATGGGGGAGGGGCCCGAAGGCTAGCACAGAGGGCTTGTGCCTGGTCTCCTTTCGTAAGAATGATGCCGAACTGTCGGACTCACACATAGATTATCGTGATTCAGCTGTATCATCTGTCGATTCAACTTGCACGCTTTTACGGTTACTTTTGATGATACAATTTAAAACCTTCTTTTTGTCGTTGAGACACAGTGCCACTTTGCACGTTGAACACAGATGGCATCTCTATGTAACCACCAAGAGGTGGTTGTAGGGTGGAACATCTTTGCTAAAATTGTAGAGAAAGAAGGAAAACTGAGGTTTTTCTGAACAACCACTATGCTGCAAAGGGTTAATATGTGCTTGAAGTTACAGGTAAGACAGTAAGACAAATGCTTGCGCAGAAACCAAATTTATTCTCTTTTTCATTAAGTAGAAAGGAAAATGGCAACACGGCTTCTAAAACCAGACCTTAGAGTACCTAGTAAATACTCAAGTTTTTCTCTATTATTTCGGCAAAATATGTATTGATAACAGAAATTGAATCCTATACATAATATTATACAGAGACCGGAACTTTGGCAGAGTGCCTTTTTCAAAAGTGTTAAATCTATCTTCGTTTTGAAAGTAAATCTGTACGAATTATACCTTTGTGATTGAAACGTCACAGTTTTATGTTACCCTTTTCTGCCTTTTTTAATATAAATGCCTAATTTACAAAATGTTTTTTTGCCTTTATTTGATTATTTAACTATTATTTATTAATTTATTATTAAAATTACCTACAGGTATATTTTAATTTATTTCTATAACCGCTACAATAAAAGTGACTTCACCGAATGTATATTTATTGTTTTTCAGTCGGTTCATATTCTCTTTGCTGCCGTGCAAAAATGTAGAACAGTAAGCGTTTTAATTATCGCTTGTGTTTATTTGACAAGGCAACAATGAGTGCGGGTCTAACGTTATTTTTCTTTCAGTTTTCATTGCGACGTTGTTGTAGTTAGCTAAATATTTCATATCGCAACATATCAGTACAACTAAACACAAAAATTCACTTTCCAAGGCTATTGGGAAGAAGATTTCTTTGCTTCCAATAGTAATTGCAACATCGAGTCGAAAATCTCAATTTGCATTCGACTTATGTAAAGATTTTCTTGCTACCGAAATCCCTTTGTGGAAAGTGCAAGGTTGTGGGTCTAGTCCAAGGTTTTTATAATTGCCTTCTATTGCGTATTTTAGCTATTTATAATGCCTTTTTGCCTGTCTATTTTAGCTATTTATGATGCCTTTTCGCCTGCCTATTTTAATGATTCATAATGCCTAAACTTCCGGCCTCTGAATGTAATAACAAATATGCCGTAACACCTGTTACGATAAGTCCCATTCCAATCATGGCTATATCTTTAGTTCTGTGAACACAGCTGCACTCCTCGCGATTTGTAAGGTCGTGTTCCGAGATCGCTACATTTGCCGCTGATTGTGAGTCATTTGTTCGTTTATCATCTTCCGGTCCGGTTATTCTTCTCACTTATAAGGGAATAATGTGCATCGCTTGCAGATTTCGCAATGATAATTACGTGACTGGATCGAGTTCTCTGCGACTCTATTCCTTTGAATCACTTCCTCGCTTGCTTCTGCGTAGATTAATATTCATCGTTGTGACGATAGTTTTTAATAAACTTTGGTACTCCTGGATTCCTTTCCTCCTTTGTTACGAATTGAAAATTTTAAACTTTATGAAATAACTGTTTTAAACCACATAAAATCTAAGAAGAAAAGTCAAATTTACGATTGCAAAAAAAAAAAAAAAAACGAAAACAAAAACAAAAAAAAAACAAAAAACAAAGAAACAAAAAAAAAACAAAAAAAAAAACAAAAACAAAAAAAAACAAAAGAAAAAAAAAAAAAAAACAAATCATTATGACAAAATGGCAACCTCAAACTTCAAGTTGCAAAAGTAGCTACATCCTTTTTGTATAACCAACAGGGAAATTTATTTTCGCTTGTAATAAAATTATGTGGCATTTATAAATACATGAGTAGGAGAAAATAATATATAATAAAAAATGTTTCAAGTTCAATCTATAATATTAATTTATTTTGCAAATGTTTATTTGCTATAACATTGTATATGGAATATTAACGTTTTCGCCTTTTCGGCATCAATTGTTAAGAAACACGAAATCTAAACCTTTGAACAAATTAAAATATACATAGTAATATGCATGACAAAACGGACTTTCATTAGTTTTATGTAATTATGTCTTATTAATGAAAAAGGTTTCTTTTGAAAAAGATTTCCAGGAAATATAAATTTGGAAATGTCGATATGATTTCTGGTACATAATTCATGTTAAAAAACACATAAGAAATAATTAAAATTGACAAGAGTGTTATATATTATATCCTGCATTAAGTCATTAACAGAAATACGAATATTAGCATATTAATAAAATATTGGTGGAAAAGACTCAGTTGTTGAATTTGTAATTTATTATCGGGGAATTATGTCTGGAATGGCGATATAATATCAATCCATTTTATATTTAAATAACATTTGTTATAAAATCAGTAATAGATAATTGATAAAATTACACGTGTCCTTAGACCCGCATAACTAGATGATGATGATGATGATGATGATGATGATGATGATGATGATGATGTAGATGGTTCCTCAGATTTCATTTCAACGCATTTCCTGTGCGATGTACTGTTGCAATGTTTCTCTATAGCCTGAGTTTTTCTGGTTTTTATTTCAATTTTACATACATTACACACGATATTGTCTTCGTTAATACATAAAATATTACTCTCATACTTATTAATTACATTTTGTATCTCTGAGCGAATTTAACGTTTTGCCATTATGAAAGATCAGCACAACATATTCAACGCGTACTAAATACTTGAGCAGGATAACACAACTGCATACGTCATTGCGTTGCAATGTTACTATGAACTGATCGGGGTTCCTTCGTTTTGTACGCTGCTGTACTCGCCAGGTATACAAAAGACGGACGGCGCGGCACGTGCCATATACTCTGATACGAAACAACTTCACTTTTCCTTAAGTCAGCCGCGGCGAAAATGCGACTCACGAGCACATTGTGGCTCGCAGTGCTTTTCTCTCGCTTCCTACCTACAACCCCCACCCTCTCACTCACTGGAGTCAAACTCCGTTCTATTTGTATTTGTCTCGGACCTGCGAGTGGCGTATCGTCGCAATATCTCTCTCGAAACCATGTACCTCTATAAAAAACGAAAGTTTCAAGTAGGATGGGAGGATGCATTCTTTTGCTTACAATATGATGAAAATATTAAATGTATGATTTGTTCACAAATATTACTAGGAAAACGGTTGTATAACATAAAACGGCATTATAAGTTACTACATGTTACTGATGAAACATTAAAAGGTTAAGTGTTATTATTATTATTATTATTATTATTATTATTATTATTATCATGATCATCATCTCTGTACGTCGATTCTTTTACAGCAGATGTACGAATAATGCGGTTAGATGTTCAATTTAAACTCACAGATTTACAATGTGACGTTAAATGAAAGCTAGATGTAAGTACTTGACAGATATTGGAAACTTCAAATCTTTGTAAAAAAATAAATATTTGAAGCTTCGTTCTTTCGCTTGCTCTGTTGAAGCCATGTTCGTTGTAACTTACGTTTGTGAAAAAAATATTTTCAACAATGAAAATAGTAAAAATCAAATTTAGATCACGACTGACAGACAATACCTTCGTGATCAACTACGACTGGCAGTAAGTGACATAATTCCTGATTTTGAAACTTTGTCGCAGAGACATTCTGAAGACAGTTAATTTTAGGTTGTGATATGTTTTCTTGTTCATTTCTTTCTTCGTTACACGTACTAAACATTAAATTCCCCTTCGGGTGTCTGCCTCCCTCCATAGGTGCTATGCACGTTGCAGCTTACACAGTGGCTCGGCGCACCATGGCCTTTTCGCCACGACTGCCTTAAGTCATTCCTCATCCACTGTCTATTCATATCTTAAAATAAAATGAAATAAAATATGATTGGTGTCTGTTAAATGACCAACGAATAGCCAACCATAATCACCAGCACAACAGCACAGCTGGAGAAGCAGCTAATTTTTGGTTTTCATTTCTGTAATGTAGAATTGTACAATGTGTTTCAGGACGGGCAAGGCGATAGGGGCGCGCCCCGTGCTGTTCCTGCTCGTGTCCCTGACCCTGTGCGTGGCCACGTCCCTGGGGCTGGTGTTCTGGCAGGAGGAGGTGGACGACGTGCAGTTGTTCATGCCGGCCACATCGCATGTGCGACGCGACGCCGCCTGGGTGGAGAGCCACTTCCGCGACGAGATGCGCTTCGAGAGCGTCATCGTGGAGGCGGACAACGTGCTGACGCCCTCCGTGCTGGCCGCGGTGAGTCCGGATTGCTTCTTTACGATCGTTGATTTTATGTGAGGACTTTTATTATAGGGCACGGATATTGATTTTGCGGGCGTAACGAAGTCGAAACGAGACAAATGTTATTACTCTATAGCTATACGAATACTGGAGAACGACACAATTATTACCCTATACAGGGTGGACATAAAGTCTCGATCCATTTTCGTGAAATAACGGCTATTCAGACAAAAACTGTATACAGTAGAGATGAACAAAACTAACTGCCGCTCTCGCTCGCTGTGTTCGCTGCATTTGTCTTTCGAGTCTCGTCTCGTCATTCGAGTCTCGCACGTCACGTTTTCTTGTTTATTTCATTCCATATTCATTATTACACAATTAAACATGTAATAATATTGTTTATAAAACACTATTTACAGTAATAAAGCTTTTCCAGTTGAGAAAATCCAAATTACTTGTGTTTTATGTGAGTTTGAAGATGAAATTCCTATTTTTACCTAGTGTCCCTAATAATTTGATCACCCACTGTATATATAGTGGGTGATATATAACAGTTGCCAAAGTAGATAAAAGTTCAATCAGGTATAAACAGCTGTGGCGATTGAAGGCTGCTTGACTTCGGGACTTCGGGAGTGATCAATCTCGAATCTCGGAAGACTCTTAAGTCTTTACGTCAAGGATGCGACGTAATGCAACATTGTCGTGCGGGTTTTCGGCTTTGCGGGCGCTGTTAGTCTCGCTTTCTCGATCGTTGTTCATTTCTAGTACCTATATAGCGGTATTGTCATGGTATGTACGTATGTAATTTATAGTAACTCAACATGACCACTACCCATTTCAAAGCACGTGTGTCCAATGTTCGAATGTTGCCCTAAAGACATTCTTTCGCAAGCATATTATTGTGATGTATCGAAGTACGTATGATATTTCCGTGAAGGAATTCTGCGTTATCATATGATGAAGAATGGGTGGAGCGGAGAAAAATTCTCTCTCACACCGAGATCCGAACCCAGGTTTTCAGCTCTATGTGATGACGCTTTATTCACTAAGTCACACCGGATTCTAGTCCCGATGCCGATTTGAATCCTATCAGTTTAAGTTCCACCTCTCAGTTCCCCTTTAGTGGCCAACCCTCATGCACTGTGTCACAGATGTGTGACAGTGGCACAATGTCCAACACACTTTGTGCAGAGGTGCAATCATTACTAGACAGCGGAATTTTAGGCTCTAAAAAGTGTCATTTTAGGCGCCTAAAATAGGCTCTTAAAGTCCTTTATTTACGCTCTATAAAATAAAAATAGGCCTTTTTTGTTAAAGAATGTCACTAATATAAGAGTGTTTTTCATTCACATTTCCATAGTTTGCTTCACAGTAGATGATCAGCACCTATTGTGGCTATTATGTTGCTCACTACTGTACTTACAAATGGTGAGAAAAAAGGAAGGGGTTGTTATCTGTCGTGGAATGTAAGAGAATGCTTATTCGAGTACAACCCAGCGAGTTTGTGTTAAATTGCTGACAGACAGAGGCAGATGTAATAATAATAATAATAATAATAATAATAATAATAATAACAACAATAATTTGTCCCGCAGGAATTCTTTACATGCCAGTAAATCTACTGACATGAGCCTGTCGCATTTAAGCACACTTAAATGCCATTGACCTCGGCCGGGATCGAGATCGAACCCGCAACCTCGAGCACAGAAGGCCAGTGCTATATCGACTACGCTACCCAGGCCGACTGAAAGTTGGAATTTTAGGATTGAAAGATTGTAAGAATGAGAAGGGGTGGCCTGGAGGTACTTCTCTATTATTGTGTTGTTCACTTGTAGGAAAGAGTTGTTTTTATCCATCTTGGAATGTAAATGGTACAGGATGTTAAGAAAAACAGTAAATAGTTACGAAAAATGATGCAAAAATTAAAAAAAAAAACTTAAAAATAGGCACTAACGTTGAAATAGGCATTTTAGGCACTATAAAACCCCTTTATTTTTACCTATATTTCCATGAAAAATGTAAATATTAAATCTCAAGTCTGTATGTATCAAGGAAAAAAAATAGATTTTTGCCTAAATTACGCTCTCTACTCATTACGAGTGACTAAGTGGCCGGGATCCGATATTGTACTAGGTCTCGCCTCTATCGCCTCTCGATCTATACTTTCGATCACACACAGACATAAGAAAACCACCAACCAGACATAAGACACCTGATCGCTAACGAATAAGGAAACGATTGCAAACGAATCATAGGAAAATCGATCATAGACGAATATAGCAAACCGAGCACAGACATAAATTGATCAGTGATCACAGACGAACATCGTATTACCACAGTCTAGTATATACGGTCACGAAGGTTGAGTTGTGAGAGTATTAGAAACATTAGACTGTGCCGATACTATTTCGCATTGTCTGTGATGAGGCGATAGTAGCGATCCTAATGGTTAGCAACTGTCTATGGATGCATATTCCTACGTATTAAGCTTCGTGACTGTATATACTAGACTGTGGTATTACCTACAACCGATCACAGACGAACACAACAAACCCATCACAGAAAATAACTGATCACTGACGAATCTACGAAAACCTTGCAGAAACATACTAACAAAACTGCACGGAAAGAGACTTAACGAGCCTACATGGAAGAGAATTGGAGGAATTAAAAGCGCTCGACTGTAATAGAAGCATATGAAATCGAATTTATGCAAGATTGAAAGAGTCGAATATAACAAGAAAAGAATCTAGAGTAATTAAAAGCAGACGGAAACGGGATACAAGCGAAGAGAATGGGAACAGATGCAACAAAAATTGAAGCGAACACATTAAAAATGAATGACGAAAATATAACAAATGAATGGCGAAAACATAAAAAATGAATGGTGAAAACAAAAAAATGAACAGCGAAAACAAAAAATAAACGGCGAAAACGTAAAAATATGAATAACGAAAACATAAAAAAGGCATTAAAATAGTAATTCATTTTTGTCTTATCACTATAATGGTTTTGTATTTCTTTCAGTCAAAATTTATTCGCTCATTGGCACACTTGCATCAAAAGCCGGCGACCACTGGAAGCTAAACGTCACAATTTCACAGATATATAGCCACCGTCATTGAAATGTGGTCAACATGCAGTATTTGCTTCCATTGTGTATAATTTCGTGGGAATCTGCGTGTGCGGATGTTGCGTTTCCTTTATTTATTCGCTCCGTCATAATATTGATGATTTCCCTTGGAGGTCGAAATGAAGCCTGGAATAAACTGTAATTTATGCAGTGTTTGTGACATGGTGCATATCCTTGGGTACGTGTGTTCACATAGTAGGCCTACTTTACCAGTCCCAGCCGTTATAATAAGCGTCCACTCTGTTAGAACGCTGGAATTTTGCAAGACAGGAGCAAGGTCCAGACTCTAAAAGTCAAGAAGGATGATCTCCAGAGAAAAAAAAAAACGAACAACCATTCATTTCATCCTGGTGTAAGCGTTGTGTAATAAGTAAAATGTATCGCAATTAAGTCTCTCAAATGTGTAAACAGTACTCACTGCTATGCGCTATGTGAGTTCATACTAACGCTTAAGAAACATAATATTCTTTCGTTCTCTTCTATATTCGTCACTTTAGATGAGGCATGTTCAGTGCGGGCAATTCTAGCCTTTAAGGGGTTAGGTACAGCCTACAGCAGTAAAATTTTTGGAAATATTCAACGTTTTTTTCCTCCGTTACTGTATCTTGTACAATAATGAAAATTGGTATGTGTAAAACACTGTCCTTCTGCTATATGAAAAAAGATATTTTTACGATTTAAAAAATTATTTATATTTATGTTTTCAAAATTCAAAATGGTGGCAGTTCACTGTGCAATGATGAAGCGTTTCCCTCATAACTCATAAACTTGTTAACTTTTTCATGTTCTCTCTCTTCTATTTTATTGCTGAAACTCATGTTTACAATATCATGCCCTTTCAACTACATTCCTTAATAAATAATATTTTGTTTACTTTGTAAATGGCGCTTGGCCCACTATGGTTCCGAAGCTTTCAAATGTTTATTTAAAGTTCAAGCATTTGTGAGTAAATATAAAATAAAATCAATATAATGCAAAATTGTAAACCGAATAACTACTGAGGATATTCAACAACAATAAGCGATTCACAGTTTTTATTTTCAAACAACATAAAATATTCCAGGAAGCACAATAAAACCTATTTCTGTGAACATACATATTTCTGATTGTGCCATATTTATTCAGTATCCGCACACGTAGCGGAATTTTGGCAATTCCGTAGCGGATTTCGCGTTTCTAAAGTTGGACACACTGCCTTTGTCAGTCAGTGTGTGTTTAGCGGACAGTGCGTTAACAGCTCTTAATGTGTAGGCGTCTTTATTATTATTATTATTATTATTATTATTATTATTATTATTATTATTATTATTATTATTATTATTATTGGGGATATCATGATGCAACTGAGTGAAACGGACAGAGTGTATGGAATTGGAAGATAGTAAACACAATGAAAGAATCATATTTTAAGGCAGTTAATATCTTAGGTTTTCAAAGCTGCTATCGTTTCATATATGAAAAATGAGATCATTGCCTTCGATGTTAGGCGAGGATGACAACGAGCAAAATTTTGACATGAGTGAGAAATGGCTACTTATTTTATCTGTACGCACGATTTTCTCATTATACGTAAGTCAGTGATGCTGATCTTTTGCCTTCTTTTTTTTTATGGAACTTTGAATATTTTTATTGCCCTTAAAATGCACCCATTCGTCCGGATTTAACCCAAGAACCAAAAGCAACGCAATTAAAAACATAATGTATTGTTTACCATTGTTTCGATCTTCTCTTAAAACACATCATGAAGTGAAAGGCACAATCAGAGGTAGGGAGAATGTTGCATGTCTCATAGAAATGCTAGAAAAATATTGTATAACGTCAGTTAAAACTCTCTCTGAACGCCCAGAAGGCAGCAATGTTGCCAGATGTCAGAGGACGACGATCAAATTTTGCAAACTTGAATTCAAGGACATTAAACATTTTAACGAAGTAAATATTAAAATTTACGGATTTCCTCGGTAGTTGTAAATGCTCACTAACATCACAGCAGAAATATTGAGACATTGCAACAGTGCATTCTACTTCCACATGCTCACGGATCTTCCCCACCAGGCATAAATGGTGCGTTTAATCTGTTCCATTGTTCTCTCCGCCGACAGAAGAGTCTCACATTCCGATACGAGTAGAAAGTGCAGAATTCCTGGTTACGTGACGTAATAATGAGTAGAGTGATTCACTTCATCCTGAACTGTTAGGCTTTGTCTCTTGTTCACCGGGTACAGGTCTAATAAGGATCTGGTTGGATTACTGCAAGAAAGAATGAACACGCTGTAAGGTTTCAGCTTAGACATACGAAGGATAAACTTATGCATGTAATTCCAAGCTATCTTTGCCCTGTCAACAGACTATTTTAACCCATTCGTATATGTTATTATTATTTTTTTGCTATATAATGTGTTGGACAGTGTACGCAACGGCAAAGGTCGTGAGTTCGAGTCCTACTTAGGCAATGGATGTCTGTCCGTCTTTAATATGATTGCCTGTATGTAGGCTGTGCGTAGTGCTGAACTACGTTACGGGAGTCTCACCATGTGCTCATGTGTCAAACTCCTGTATCTCCTCATGAGGAGCATAGGGCATTCACAAAGTGCCTCCATCGGACCCTATTTGTAGCCAACTTCTTCACTTCGCTCCATGTTTTCCTCTCCCTAGCAATTTCCTCCAAAACTGTTCTCTTCCATGTATTTTTTGGCCTTCCTCTTGTTCTACTACCCTGGGGGTTCCAATCCAAAGCCATTCTTTCTACTGCTCCATCTTCTTTCTTGATTGTGTGCCCTATCCAATTCCACTTTCGCCTTTTGATTTCTATTGTGATTTCTTTCTGATTTGTTATCTTCCATAGTTCTGCGTTTGTGATTGTATCTGGCCATCTAATTTTTAAGATTCTTCGTAAACATTAACAAATGTTTGCAGTTTATTTTGTATAATTTTACTTGTTTTCCATGTCTCACAGCCATATAATAAGACTGATTTCACATTATTGTTAAAGATTTTAATTTTTGTAGATCTAGATATAATATAAGATTTCCATATTGGGTACAACTGGACAAATGCACTATTTGCATTTTTTATTCGGTTCTTTACATCCTCAAAGGCTCCACCATCCTTGTCAATTATACTACCCAAATACATAAATTCTTAAACAGTATCAATGTTATTATTATTTATTATAACTTTATCTGTCTTTTTACTATTTAATCTCATTTCTTTAGTTTTCTTTACGTTTATTTTCACATGAGCCCCTTTTATTACTTCTAATAAAGTATTAACTTTATTCTGCATGTCACCAAAACTATGGGAGAGCAAACAGATATCAGCGAAATCCATATCTTCCAAGGTTGCTCATGTGTAGTGTGCAGGTTAAGTGGAAAGTAAAAGCCTGCTTCAAAAGTTAGAAGAGTACAGATAACAAACAAAGAAATTATATTTATTGTTTTCATGGAATTCACTGTCCATAGCAGAATTCGAGTCAAGATCCTTGATGTAATGGTTTCATGCAATAGGAGACCAATGTTCGATTCCTAGATGGGCCCCCATAGGATTTATGAATGGCAGAAGTTGTGGAAGGGAGAAAGTATTTTTAGAGTATTTGGGGTTTCCCTGTCATTCCTACCTTGCACAGCTTTGTTTTGATGGCAGTCATAGGCAAGAAACTTCTTTTGCGTAACTACGGGGTTGCAAATTTCATTTAAAAATGTCCTTTTGCGAGCTCAAGGTGTTTTTGCATTATTTTGATCCAGAAGTGGTCTACGATCTGCGAAAAAAGTCTCGTTTCAACATTCCATCAGTAGGTACATATTTCAATTAGTTTTTCCTACCTTTTTTTTTCCCAGCCAGTTGAACGCAACTGTATAAAAACGGATTCAATATTCATTCATCTGTGACTTCTCTGACTGTCATAATTCTTTTGAGAGTCTTCAGAAAAATAGCTTCTTCAAATCTATTGTTTAAAATTGTGCAGTCAAGCGCTGTGAATTAACGCTTAGCCTGCCTGACCGTGAAAGGAGCGGGCCCGGGTTCAAATCCTGGTTGGAACAAGTTATCTGGTTGAGGTTTTTTCGGGGTTTTCCCTCACCCCCTTTTAGTAAAATGTGCTGGTAACTTTCTGCGCTGAACCCTGGACTCATTTCGCTGGCATCATCATCATCTTCATCTCACTCCGACGCTAGATGACTACAGCAGGTTGATAAAGAATCGTAAAATAACCAATTAAAAAATTGTACCAACTTAATTGCATGTCATCAAAAACAAAATCAATCGTATTATAAACAGTAACATTTTCCATGAGTTTATTTTATACATAAAATGCAATAAATCAAATTTATTTTTGTCAAGTTATGTCGACCAGAAATCAAGTTTCTTTATAAATGCATTGGTTTTATTCTTGGCTGTTATCATGTTAACATCTTGGCCTTGTAAACTACCATTCAAAGTGTTTAAGTGTTCGAAAATATCAGGAAGGAAGGCCAGTACAAGAAACTGAAAAATAAGTTTTGCATATTCCGATTTCTCGTCTTGCATGTGCCTACCGGCACATTAAAAGTTCATGCTCTGAACTGGAAAACTCTTTTCAGTACATTACCACACAAAAGCCATCTTACTTTCGTGTGGTAAAGAAGATTTTCATATAATGATATCGTAATGGTTTGAAGTGCTAGAAATTATATTTATCCACTTTTATTATGTAATGTGGACCTTACATCACTAATAAAAATGTTAGCTCAGTTGGTAGAGCGCTGGTACGTTCAACCAAAGGTCCCGGGATCGACACCCGGCCCCGGAACAATTTTTCCCTTGACAATTATTCAAATCTGCTTTACAGGGAGCTTTACCTGAAAGACTAGATTTGCATAATATATACGTCACTGTGTAAGTTAACAGAAAACCACAATTCCAAGTCACACAGAGATTGTGCGCACTCGATGTGGGTCTCTGGCGTTTCGTCAGCCCATGCGAGTTGTGTGGATATAAAGGGAAAAGTTGAGACGGTGCCGGGTGGAGTTCCCGGGTAGCTCAGTTGGTAGAGCGCTGGTACGTTCAATCAGAGGTCCCGGGATCGATACCCGGCCCCGGAACAATTTTTCCCTTGAAATTATTCATGTTTTAAACACATTCGCAACTAGTTTGGTAATGATACTTCTATTACACATCTAATTGGGTAATGATACTGCTATTACGTAACTGGTTGCGTAATGTCAACCACATATTAAATTTTAAATAAAATGGAATTGATTTTATTCATTATAAACACTTCTACATTTTTCTTGGAACACCGATCTTCAATTTTTTTTATATTAGACTTCATATCTTACGCGGGATTTTTTAAATCATTTATTTAGTTTGGTAGAGTTCAGGCCACGTGGCCTTATCTTCCACATTACCAGAAGTGAAATATACAATGAAACAGTATCAGGGAAAAACTAATAATAATAATACAATGGCCTCTCCACAAAATACATGTTCAAAACTAATAAAAATAATACAATTACTTTTATTTAAAAAATATTTTTATCAAATTGGATAAAACGTTGTACGATATACTTACGGTAACTTAATATTACAATACTCGACTGGTTATTTATCAAATTCGTATTGTAATATCGTAATATTTCGTGTCATTGTTGCACCATTACTTCTATTTTGGTCGAACTTCTGGTAGTACCGGCTGGTTTGTAATAAAATTACCGTTGTGTTCGATTATACATGGATTTGTATTTTTCGAATGGGATTAAGAATCTTCATGATAGTGGGAGATCGCAAACAAGTCTCGCCCAAAACTGGGTCGCGCCTTCAAAAAGTTTGAGGACTGCTCACCGCTCTAGGCTAATTTTTGTACCTTGCAACTGGTAGACTATACTTTACTCATCGCAGATTCAGCAGACTGCCGCGGCCTTGATCGCAGCTCTCGCAGTGGACTTTGTCCAGACGACCTCAAATCGACTCATGAGCACTTCCTCGAACACTGTACCTGCAGTAGCCCTGCCTGGTCGTTCACTCGTGTACCCGTTGTACGCGGGACAAATTTCAATTGCAATTCGTTACTTTGAGCACTCTTAAACTACAAAGTCTACTAAGAGGTGACAAGATGACATGGCGATTATGAAAATAACAGGATACATGGGTGATACCACAGTCTACTATATACAGTCGCGAAGCTTGAGGTGATTTTTTTGCAAATCTCGTGATAAAGCGCTCCAAGCGGTTAGCAACTAGAAACAATAGACTGTCCACGGTCGACTTTGGACTGTGTCGTATTTCCATCGAGTGCTAACTCGTTGCGTATTTCACATTGATGCTTGTGAAATGTTCGTTATTGGTTGTAATGAAAATGTTAATGGCTAAAATACAATAATTGGAATAATAATATTTTACTAGAGACGTAGAAAAATTAAGTTCACTTTAATGAAATTTATTGATCACGTTTCATTTTCAGTTCTGGTGGGATTATTATTGCTTAGGCTTACTTTTTTTTTTCAAAGGATATGTTTTTAATTATAGCTGTTAATTTTGTTGTTATTTTTATTTGTTACTTTACTAGAGACGTAGAAAAGTCTGTTACAATAAAATTTATTGATCACGTTTTATTTCCAATTCTGGTGTGATTATTATTGCTTAACTTCATCCCACTTTGTTAACTACGTAAGCCTACACTACAAGTACCGGTACACGTAAGTTACTCTATTAATTCATATTTACATTATTATTGTTGTAAAGGGAAATGCAAATTAATATTTATTGATTTCATAGTTAATTATCGCTATAATCTTGAATAAGTGAAGCGATTATAGTAAATTTCAGTTCGTTTTGCACAAACAAAAATAATATTAACCTATTTCTTGTAAGTATCTTCGAGTTTATGGTGGAATTTAATATACTTCATTAAAATAATAAATTAACTTTATGCATTCAATATTTCAATAATGGAAGGAAGGTGTTAATTTTTCCAAAAGAACACAATGAAAGTGTAACATATTTTGTCGTCTACTAGGAGAGAGATCTGCGATGATGAGGCGATAGTAGCGATCCTAGTGATGGACAACTACCCATGTTTGCATTTTTACTACATATTGACCTTCGCGACTGTATATAGTAGACTGGGTGATATCATCCTCGCAGTTTCGTTGCCCGCCATTTATTTCTGAAATCTTGAAGATGAGAAAGTACGGTAAATCTAACTGGAATTTGAACAGTATTGTAATTCGCAATTAACCCCGGCGTTTCACGTGAGTAAAGACCTGGGGCCTTAGTAGATTCTTTTTCTCAAACTATTTTACCAGTCTAGTAACGTGACAATTTTTCACTAGTCACATGATCTGTTTCACTAGTCAGCTGATTGAGTTCATTTGTTTATAGTCATTGGTAGGTATTGTTTTTTTGAGGTTAGAAGGCTAAGTTGTTTGTGTTTTGGTTTTGATTTCTCTTTTCGGTTGAAAGTCCATTAATTGGAAGCAAATTAACTATATTCAGTATGATTAATGAATCAAATGATGTATTATTCGGTGCTTTTTCAAGCATATAAACAAAAAATGATAAAGTAAACGAATGGAGAAACAATTTTATAATGTGTGAGGCTGTGGAACTGATACCTCAGAATAAAGGTTATGCATACGTTAGAAACACTTAGGCCCAATTGTATAAAACCCCCTGACTAAAGATCAATTTTGATCGAAGTTCGGAAAGTGAACCAAGTTCAGACACTTCTTCTATTATATAAAACTTTTCTGCGATCAAATTACCTAGGTTCAAATGCAATCTAAGTTCACGTGAAAAGGATTTGGCAACATCGCATAAACAGGTGAAGTATGTGATGCGCCGGCCATGTTGTACAGGTTTGTTCAGTGTAGCCAATTTAGCGACTTTAACTCTTTTTCGACGACAATTTCTTTTAACTTTTATATTGTTTAAATAGGGATTTAGCGACCTTTTTAGCACCTCATAGTGACAAAATTTAATCTTTCTTTGTTGATAATGAGAAATCTAGCGACTTTCCAACTATTTTTTGGCGGCTTTCCGTACACTCTGTTGGAGACACTGGTTTGTTTTGCGCGTTGTAAATAATGGCGGACAATAAGAAGAAGATTGACCATTCTCCAAATTTATATGTTATGGAGTTTGATACTGCTAAACATAATAAAGCTTTATAAAACGACAATTTTCGTTTAGTAATATAGTTAATTGAAAATTTATGAATGTACCTATCATATTCATGAATAATTAATGGTTGTTATAAACATAATATAATTATAGGTTATGTTATTTGATACTGCTGAACACGATAAAGCCTTATAAAATGTAAGAATGTTTGTATATTAAAGCAAGAAATTGAATATATATATATATATATATATATATATATATATATATATATATATATTAGTTATAATGGTTATTCTTTTTGCACAATCTGTCACTCACATAATTCAAACAGAAAAGAAATAACTGAACTTGGATCGTCTACCTTAATCGGAGAAATTTCTTCAGTCAAAGTTGACTTTAGCTTAAGACAAATTAATCTCAGATTAGACTTTATACAACACAAAATTCCAAGTTCAGCTAGAACGAGGATCAATTTAACCTATGATCTAAGATTAAATGGTTTATACAATCGGCCCTTACTGGCCCAACATTAAGAAAGCAACTTTGATAAGTACCAATTCAAGTTCACAGTGTCATAATATGAACATATTATGTAGCTAGTGGATATACTGCCGACATGAATGCCACTTATAACGTAATGAAAAATTCGCTATTTTTTTTTTTTTCACTTTTACTTTTACATATTTTGATCTATTTATAAATTAGTGTCGTTTTATATTTAATTTGTAGGCCAAAGTTGACAATGGCAGAAGAACTGGCAGTGGAGGAGGAAAGCCAGCAAAAATTACTGCAGTTGATGAATTGGTATTAGATTATTAGGAAAAAAATTCTGCAAGTGTTGCTGGTCTAGGGCAGAAAGACCAGATGCCATTGTAAAATAATCAACATCCCAATTTGTAGAGAAATTTGTAATTAAAGCTTTTCTGATACTTCATGACTTCTATTTGTTTGTCTTGATATGGCAGGTCCCACTATATTTAACAACTCTCCAAGCTTTTCAGCACTTTACTTAAACTGTTCATTATATATGGATGATCGATTGAATGTATTGAGAGAAGAAGAATTATCGATTAAATGGTAGGCCTACATGGTGATAAATGCGTCCTTGCAAAGGCTCTTGAAACTCCTGCATGGTTCAATGTGGCCTGCCTTTGCTGTCCACCCACAAAGAATGAGAAACAACTCGAATATTCGATAAACCGACCCTGAGACGCTCTGTGAGATGGGAGAGCTTTGCATACTGACTATAGCGCCAGGCGTTCAATAGTAATATTTAATTTATGTTTTTTCGTAACCGGTTGTGCACGACTCTATTCCAGACTCAATTTTCTGTTCATTATTTCTGCGCAAAACACATTTTTGTTCATTATTTCTGCCGAAAAATACAGCTTTGTTGTAGTACATGTAATCACTTTCGTGTAATAATTTAGCCACCTCTGTATACTCTGCTAGATTAAATAAACCATTATTATTATTATTATTATTATTATTATTATTATTATTATTATTATATTATCCAGGATAACAGAGAGGGCTTGGAATTGAACGGGTTACATCAGCTGCTTGTCTATGCGGATGACGTGAATATGTTAGGAGAAAATCCACAAACGATTAGGGAAAACACGGGAATTTTACTGGAAGCACGTAAAGAGATAGGTTTGGGAGTAAATCCCGAAAAGACAAAGTATATGATTATGTCTCGTGACCAGAATATTGTACGAAATGGAAATATAAAAATTGGAAATTTATCTTTTGAAGAGGTGGAGAAGTTCAAATATCTTGGAGCAACAGTAACAAATGTAAATGATACTTGGGGGGAAATTAAACGCAGAATAAATATGGGAAATGCCTGTTATTATTCGGTTGAGAAACTTTTATCATCCAGTCTGCTGTCGAAAAATCTGAAAGTTAGAATTTATAAAACAGTTATATTACCGGTTGTTCTGTATGGTTGTGAAACTTGGACTCTCACTTTGAGAGAGGAACATAGGTTAAGGGTGTTTGAGAATAAGGTGCTTAGGAAAATATTTGGGGCTAAGAGGGATGAAGTTACAGGAGAATGGAGAAAGTTACACAACACAGAACTGCACGCATTGTATTCTTCGCCTGACATAATTAGGAACATTAAATCCAGACGTTTGAGATGGGCAGGGCATGTAGCACGTATGGGCGAATCCAGAAATGCATGTAGAGTGTTAGTTGAGAGGCCGGAAGGAAAGAGATCTTTAGGGAGGCCGAGACGTAGCTGGGAAGATAATATTAAAATGGATTTGAGGGAGGTGGGATATGATGATAGAGAATGGATTAATCTTGCTCAGGATAGGGACCAATGGCGGGCTTATGTGAGGGCGGCAATGAACCTCCAGGTTCCTTAAAAGCCAGTAAGTAAGTAAGGAAGTATTATTATTATTATTATTATTATTATTATTATTATTATTATTATTATTATTATTATTATTATTATTATTATAAAAGCTAAAGGAAAGTCAGTTTTCGAATAGTGGAAAATTCTCTTTTTCGACAGGAACTGGATTATGTCCCATGTCGTGTATTTTACGTAAGTATTGTTTTAAAGAGCGGTGTTGAACAAATTACAACGATTTATTCCGTGCACTAGGCAGGATTCGACCCAAGGCCACGGTTTCCACATTAGCACCGAAGCTAGCATCTCAAAGTGCTTCGGTCCTCGGTGGGTCATATTAATCGTAAAGCGGCCATTAAGTATTTGAGTCAAAATGCAAGCAGGTTCTCGACGGGTGCAAGCGCACTCATGGTCCATCTCGTTAATCGATACAGCTGCGCGGGCGGAAGATGCCCGCTAGTCTTTTGTCACACGACCGCGAGTGCAAATCTGTTAGCACTTGATGGCTTTTGTCCGTGTTTCTCATAGGGCGCGTAGGTAGTGTGTGGTATCCCTGCACTAGTCTTTGTGAACCGACAGTCATTCACATTGTAGTGAAGCGATTAAGAGATTCAGGCATTGTTATTAACTTATTAGAAACTGCACCGAGGGCGATAAAATACTTTGTGCAGCAATGTCTTCTTTGAAAAATAAAGCCTGGAAGCCATTGTTGTGGGATTGACAGAAATAAAAGAATTTTCCTTCACAGCTACAGTTGATTTTAACATAAACTTCGGCCATAAGATTGAAGACTTATAAACTTAAGATTTTCCGCCGAGATAAACAAGAAGAAATTCATCCGACATCTTCTGTACTTTCGTTTTCTGCCGCCAAATCTCAAATTCTTCATACTCTTTCTTGTATTGAAGTCTAGGCTTTTTAGGAAGGAGCTATATAATAACATAAAATAATTTGCCGATTCCTTTATATCACGCGGAATATCTTCTATTACACCACTTTCATCGCTTTCCTCGTTCATGTTAATTAAATTATAATTCTGTAAACTTCTATCGATATACGAATTAATGGCGACCAAACAAATGAATGCCAACCAAACAAATCACAGCAACTGATCTTAGCAACGCACTTCTTTTGTCATTTCAGTAATCTTCACAACTACTAAAAATTAACCTTCAATTTTTTATATAATATTGAAATTCTTGTAGTGGGAAAATTATATTTACAACACAAAATTGCTCTTTTTTTTTTTTTTTTTCACTTGTGAGGTTTTTAACTCGCCTAACGGCTCGTTTAAAAAACTTCTCACGCGTGTAAAAATGAGTTACTTTGTATCCTTGTATGAATAATTATTTTTTTTCCTATATATTAGTTTAATTAAAAACCCTTATGACATATTTATAAGGGTTTTTAATTAATCCCACATATTACAACAACATATTTATTTTTATAAGGATACAAAGCGACTCATTTTTGTACGTGTGAGAGGATTTCATGCCAGGTTTGTTCGAGGCAGAAGAAGATATCAGATGATAGAAGACATTTATTTATTTATTTATTTATTTATTTATTTATTTATTTATTTATTTATTTATTTACTTATTTATTTATTTATTTATTTGTTGTTGAACATAACAGGCAAAGCCCAATTACAATGTTCAAGACTGACAAACTAATTTATAAAACATAAACAAGGAAAAGGAAACATACACTTATTAAAAAATGAAACAAAATAGAAATAAGAGAAAGAAACAAAAGAGAGAAATTGAAATAATGTGTGAAAGTAGCTTCAAATTAACTAACAATAATATTCTGTAAAATGTGATAACAAATAATTCTGTATCTAGAGAAATTCATATTGAAAATATCAACATTCGGCTGAGGATGTAATTTATTGTATAACTGTAACATTTGGAAAACTGGGGAATTTTTGTGGGATTCAGTATTTGCCCTTGGTATGTAAAATAAATTTCGAAATTTCGTTTTAAGCTTAGGTGCATATAATGTTATATAATAAAATAAATCAATATATTGTTAATAATTTTATAAAGAAAGGTTAAAGATTGACAATTTCGTCTAATCTGCAAACTAGTAAAATGAAAATGTTGAAGCATTGTAGTATAACTCTGTAGGATACATAATTATTATAAGGTCTGTAATATAACCATTTTAGGAATTTATTTCGAATTTTTTGTAGTAACAGAATATATTTGTTAGTAGCTGAGTTCCAAATAATTGCAGCATAGGCCTACTGTAATTTAGGTCGAACAATGGAATTATACAAAATTATTATAGTTTTGACTTTAAATTGACAAAAATTTCTCATAACAAAACCTAAACTTTTATAGGAAAAATTTATAATATTATTAATATGACTATGAAATGTAAAATTACTGGTAAATAATATATGGATTGTATGCGGAGACTAAGAGGAAGGCAGGAAATAGGAAAGATAGGACAATGCTGGGTTTGGAGTGAAAGACCTGTCCTTGGGCAGAAAACAATGAATGAATGCCAAATTTACACGAAACTGTGATTTATTCAATGCTGTATTTAGCGATTTCTTCTTACAGATGGAAATATGTACAGTATTTACAAATGAAGTAGTGAGGAAGGATGAGATTTAGGCCTATTCATTACTCGAAAACGGGAAATCTATTTTCCGCCACAATAAGTGGCGGAATAAAAAGTACCCGTGAAAGAGGTCAATTATTTTATTTTCATAGGTTGGTAGTTATAACTCGTTCAGGGTATATTTTCCGTCCCACTTTACGATCAACAAACGATATTGAATACTGAAATCTGAATACACTAATCTTAGTTCAAACTGCGGACTAGTGGGTATACACCTCTTGTTGTTCAAATGTGTTCCAGTTAGCATTAAACATTTAAATAAAATTGTTAAAACATTACTATCTTCCCTTAGTTTTTTTTTGTTTAGTCTGTAAAGGCCATGACATGTAGAATTAATGTAAAATCCTTTTTATATAGTCGCTGCGAGTTACTATATAGTAATATTACACAGATATACACTGATATGTTTTATAAGAAGCTAAGTCTGACCTAGAATTTTTATCTCAAGTGTCCTCTTTTTTCTTAGGCTCTTACACACTATTGATTTTCATGTAAGTTTCTTTCCGGAGGGAATTCATTAAGTTGGCTAGTTTTAATGTGTCAGAATGTGGAGAATGGCCAGTTTTAATGTGTCAGAATGTGGAGAATGGCCAGTTTTAATGTGTCAGAATGTGGAGAATGGCCAGTTTTAATGTGTCAGAATGTGGAGAATGGCCAGTTTTAATGTGTCAGAATGTGGAGAATGGCCAGTTTTAATGTGCCATAATGTGGAGAATGGCCAGTTTTAATGTGCCAGAATGTGGAGAATGGCCAGTTTTAATGTGCCAGAATGTGGAGAATGGCCAGTTTTAATGTGTCAGAATGTGGAGAATGGCCAGTTTTAATGTGTCAGAATGTGGAGAATGGCCAGTTTTAATGTGTCAGAATGTGGAGAATGGCCAGTTTTAATGTGCCATAATGTGGAGAATGGCCAGTTTTAATGTGCCATAATGTGGAGAATGGCCAGTTTTAATGTGTCAGAATGTGGAGAATGGCCAGTTTTAATGTGTCAGAATGTGGAGAATGGCCAGTTTTAATGTGCCAGAATGTGGAGAATGGCCAGTTTTAATGTGCCAGAATGTGGAGAATGGCCAGTTTTAATGTGCCAGAATGTGGAGAATGGCCAGTTTTAATGTGTCAGAATGTGGAGAATGGCCAGTTTTAATGTGCCAGAATGTGGAGAATGGCCAGTTTTAATGTGTCAGAATGTGGAGAATGGCCAGTTTTAATGTGTCAGAATGTGGAGAATGGCCAGTTTTAATGTGTCAGAATGTGGAGAATGGCCAGTTTTAATGTGTCAGAATGTGGAGAATGGCCAGTTTTAATGTGTCAGAATGTGGAGAATGGCCAGTTTTAATGTGTCAGAATGTGGAGAATGGCCAGTTTTAATGTGTCAGAATGTGGAGAATGGCCAGTTTTAATGTGTCAGAATGTGGAGAAGAGAATAGGGCATAGAACTTTCTATGAAATGATTGCTGAAATTGGTTAATTAGGCCTATATGGTACTGCAGACCGTTATGCCTAAATTACAGGGGAATAACGCGCTTATTCTGATACAAAGCTATAGACAAGGTAATCAGAAAAATTCAGTTATCTTTGAATTTTCTGGTTCCTCACCAAATAGTCATTCACTACTTCAGGGACGAGATGTAAAAGACTAAAAATGCGAGTGACTCAAAATTAACCGATGTTAGCTGTTACCAGCATGAACACAATTTACCGAAAAAATCACGCAAAGTGGCGCAAAATCAACTGACGGAAACTCATCTATCCCCTTGAAAGCCACGCTTCGACCGCCTTTTACTCCCGGAACAGATCCATTTCTTAATTCTGTAATAGTATTACTTGGCATTATTATTACGAGATGAAAAATATTGTCATTCGAAGCTTGACACGGGCTTTTAAAGTCCCCTTATCGACCATAACATGACATGAAAACTGCATTTTAATGGTGTGTCTGACAAGCGCTGCTCCTTAAGGTTGTAGCACGTTTGCGCTACACCTAAAACAATTTACAAGTTAAATTGTTGTGGTCTATAAGTACACGATTTGTATGATCAGCTGTAATAAGTTTCTCATCAACTAGAATCATTTGTAGAATCTTCGTCGTTGACTTGCCAAGGTAAACGACTGTGCTTCTTATGGGGACTGGCTTGATTTTGGGTATCTCTTCGGGGCGAGGGGATGAGAGGGGTGTTGTCCAGCGTGGATTTTAAGTTGTTGATAAACGAACAGGGAGGTAAACGGCCTTTGAAAAATGGAAACAGGTTGCAGAGCTACTGATGAATGACAATGAATGAGTCAAGAGAGGTAGAACATGTCCGCCCCGCGACTGCAGTTTGGTGCAAAAACAAGTTTTTTTTTTTTTTTTAAGAGGGTGATCTTATACAGTATTTTATTGATGTTTTTTTTCCGTGTCCACTGCAGTTACTTGAGTTGAGTTGGTTGAGAGCACGTGGTGGTGCGTAAGAAGTTGTTTTAATAAATTAATAGCGTTATTTGTGCCAGTATTTCTGACGCGTACGAGAAGTTTCAGTGGTTATGTGGCTGTGAAAGAAGAAAATCTTTGATTCTCTTTTCCTTGTGTTTTGTTCGGAAAAGAAGCGTATGCAAAGGACGAAAATCTTTGATTCTCTTTTCCTTGTGTTTTGTTCGGAAAAGAAGCGTATGCAAAGGACGAAAATCTTTGATTCTCTTTTCCTTGTGTTTTGTTCGGAAAAGAAGCGTATGCAAAGGACGAAAATCTTTGATTCTCTTTTCCTTGTGTTTTGTTCGGAAAAGAAGCGTAGGCAAAGGACGGTGTTAGTGATTTCCAGCATCTCCACTATCGCTCTAAAAACACGAAAACTTGACAAAGTTAAAAGGTGAGGTTTTGCAAATTTTTACGGCTGTATCATGGTAGGCTTAATATTTTGTAGTAAGAAAGTAAACGACAAAAATTTTTAAGCACCAGCCGCCACTGGTGTCTGGCTGTAGCGAGCCGATCAGAAAATGACAACGCGGTGAAGTTCGGTACGTTTCTGTGATGGGAATAGCTTTGACGTCTCTGGGCGTGGGGTACGAGACGAGAGCGCAGTATCGGAAGCGAAGGCCTGTTGGATGGCCGGCCACGTCTGTCTGACTCACAACTGATGCGGTTGTATAGTAATTGCCCCGTGCAATCACACATGCACTGCACTCAGTTTTCTTCGCGTGTCTAGAGTTGCCACCCGTCCGGATTTCACCCGGACAGTCCTAAAATCCAAATATTTGCCCGGAGTCCGGAATAATGCAACTCCGGACGTCCTGATGTCTGGGAATATCGCAAGTGTGCGCGTAATCTTATTCGTTGTTCTATTTCCGTATTGGATAATGATAATAATAATAATAATAATAATAATAATAATAATAATAATAATAATAATAATAATAATCATGATTTATTTAACCTGGCAGAGTTAAGGCCATACGGCCTTCTCTAACAATCAACCAGGAGTAAAACTGCGTTACAAAAAACACTACAAATTTACAAAGTACACTACAATTTTGCACACAAAACTGAATAAGATAATAATAATAATAATAATAATAATAATAATAATAATAATAATAATAATAATGTAAACAACAAGTAAGTAGGGATCAGACATAATATATAACATACAGAAAGAAAGGAAAAAGCGTAATAAAATGTGAACAGCAGGTCAAAATAAATGAGACATACAAAGTACAAAAAAATAAGATAATTATTGATGATGATGATGATAATAATAATAATAATAATAATAATGTAAACAACAAGTAAGTAGGGATCAGACATAATATATAACATACAGAAAGAAAGGAAAAAGCGTAATAAAATGTGAACAGCAGGTCAAAATAAATGAGACATACAAAGTACAAAAAAATAAGATAATTATTGATGATGATGATAATAATAATAATAATAATAATAATAATAATAATAATAATAATGTAAACAACAAGTAAGTAGGGATCAGACATAATATATAACATACAGAAAGAAAGGAAAAAGCATAATAAAATGTGAACAGCAGGTCAAAATAAATGAGACATACAAAGTACAAAAAAATAAGATAATTATTGATGATGATGATGATAATAATAATAATAATAATAATAATAATAATAATAATAATAATAATGTAAACAACAAGTAAGTAGGGATCAGACATAATATATAACATACAGAAAGAAAGGAAAAAACATAATAAAATGTGAACAGCAGGTCAAAATAAATGAGACATACAAAGTACAAAAAAATAAGATAATTATTGATGATGATAATAATAATAATAATAATAATAATAATAATGTAAACAACAAGTAAGTAGGGATCAGACATAATATATAACATACAGAAAGAAAGGAAAAAGCATAATAAAATGTGAACAGCAGGTCAAAATAAATGAGACATACAAAGTACAAAAAAATAAGATAATTATTGATGATGATAATAATAATAATAATAATAATAATAATAATAATAATAATAATAATTTATTTAACCTGGCAGAGTTAAGGCCATACGGCCTTCTCTAACACTCAACCAGGAGTAAAACTGCGTTACAAAAAACACTACAAATTTACAAAGTACACTACAATTTTACACACAAAACTGAATAAGATAATAATAATAAAATGTCAACAACAAGTAAGTAGAATTCAGACATAATATAAACATACAGAAAGAAAGGAAAAAGCATAACAAAATGTGAACAGCAGGTCAAAATAAGTGATACATACAAAGTATAAAAAAATAAGACAATTATTGATAATAATAATAATAATAATAATAATAATAATAATAATAATAATAATAATAATAATAGAACTAATAAAATAGTGCAGTACAAAACATACAATGAATACAATATTTTTAGGTACACACAGTAAGGAAAATTATGATTATATATAGCTCAACTTATCACATTATAGGTATACCATTATCGGGAAATATGAAAACAAAAATATAAAATAAGTTAAATATCGCTAGAACATAAAAAAATATGAATACGTGGAAACATGCAATACAACACTTGTCATAATAGTAAGTTAGTTTGGCAACTCGTCATAAGATAATTTTCCAACTTGGATTTGAAAGATTTCAATGTTCGGCAGCCCTTGACTTCAGGCGGCAGAGAGTTCCAGTGACGAGAGGTAGCAACAGTGAAAGATGAGGAATACAGAGATGATGTGTGAAGTGGAATTTCTAGCGTGTTATCGTGTTGTGATCGAGTATTAATATGATAGCGAGAGAGAGTATGAAAACGAGCAAATAAATAATAGGGGGATGAAGTATGCATAATTCGATATAAGAGAGAAAGTGAGTGCAGATGATGTTAACTGATAATAATTATTAATTCGTACAGATATGCTGCAACTATTATTTTACGATGAAAGAGTAATGGAACGGAGAAAAATTCTCTCCGGCGCCGGGACTTGAACCCTGGTTTTCAGCTCTACGTGCTGATGCTTTATCCACTAAGCCACACCGGATACAACCCCGACGCCGGTTAGAATCGTCTCAGATTAAGCTCCAACTCTTGGGTTCCCTCTAGTGGCCGCCCTCTGCACTACGTCATAGATGTCTATGAACGCAGGACCGAAGTCCACACATGTGCTGAGGTGCACTCGATATGAGTGACTAGTTGGCCGGGATCCGACGGAATAAGCGCAGTCTTAAATCACGAAGTGATTTACGCATATCATGGTATATTATTTTAATGTACCGTAGTACATATGATATTTCCTTGCAGATATTGTGCGTCATCATACGATGAAAGAGTAATGGAACGGAGAAAAATTCTCTCCGGCGCCGGGACTTGAACCTCAGCACATGTGTGGACTTCGGTCCTGCGTTCATAGACATCTATGACGTAGTGCAGAGGGCGGCCACTAGAGGGAACCCAAGAGTTGGAGCTTAATCTGAGACGATTCTAACCGGCGTCGGGGTTGTATCCGGTGTGGCTTAGTGGATAAAGCATCAGCACGTAGAGCTGAAAACCCGGGTTCAAGTCCCGGCGCCGGAGAGAATTTTTCTCCGTTCCATTACTCTTTCATCGTATGATGACGCAGAATATCTGCAAGGAAGTATCATATGTACTACGGTACATTAAAATAATATAACTATTATTTTGTCTGAAGAAGTTTTCAGTTGGAAGTATAGGCCTACCTAGATAATATAAAGTATTACTTTTTTTTTTAGGAGAAACTCTGTTTTTCCGTGTTTCTATAACGGATAGTTCTGATCTGATTTTACAAAGTGATAACAATTGCTAAAACGAAGAACTCCATAATTATGTGAATAATAATTACTCGACCTGGATATTTTTGGAGAGATACAGACTATACAATTTTATTTCTCACTTCACCTTGCGTAAGAAACAAAAAGAAAAGAAAGTTATCACTAGGGTTAGGATTATTAAGTAAGTAAATATTTTATTTGCACTGTAATAGAAACTCGTAATTGTGTTTTTAGTACATGCTCCCTAAAATAGTTCAGTCCGAAAAATTGAATTTTAGCGGCTTTTTAAACAAAATAAACGTACCGCCGTCTAAATCCGTATTCGTACATAACCTATACGAGATTCGGATCCATACGGCAGTGACACTCGCCTTACCAACTTTAACAGGGTTTTAAACAAAATACTTCGTCATAATATAACGACAAAATAAGGCAACATCGTTTTCATTACGTTTATCAGAAACTTTACCAGTGTTATAACAAATCAGTTCATCATATAACAACAAATTGAGATTGAAATTTCATCGGGATTATCATTAATATTTTCACAAAACTAGACAAAGCCTTTCATAAATAAAGCAGTTCTTATGTATTGTTTGGGAACGAGGGCTCAGAATATGCACCGCCGTCTATATCCGTGTTCGTACGTAGCGTGTGTGTGTGTGTGTGTGTGTGTGTGTGTGTGATCCAGACGGCAGTGACAATTGTCATACCAACTTTAACAGGATTTTAATATACCAACACTGTTTCATTATGCTTGACAGTGAGAATATGACAATTGACTATGTTTTTTATACTTATATTTATAATTTATATTTACTTTTACTTTATTTTATTTCATATTATTTAGAGAGCTTTTACTAAAAACTATTGTATGCACCACGTACGCAAAAATTTCAGCGGACTCATCCCGTATTTTGGACGAGGCGTTCAAAAACACTGAATTCTTCAGCTAAAGCCTTATTGTGCGTACTTGATACACTACTAAGATTTATTGCAAATCATCCGTCCTCAAGTGAGGTTGACCACTGGGATCCGGAATTAACAAACATAAAAGATAAAGGGAAATGAAACGAGCAAAATAATGATTCGATTTGTACATTAAAACAAAAATTTACGTGTTAACATATAGATGATAGTGTACAGTTTGAAGAGAGGCCTTCAGAATTTTCATTACAATCTTCTGAACCTCATAAAAGGGAATTTGAAAGGATTTAAGGATATTACATGTAAATTTTGGTAAACAACCCCTCGCTCCAAATAGTAAGCCTGTAACATCCCAGTTGTAAAGCGAAATGCCATATTTTTCACTGAGGTATGGAAGACAAGGGCTTTCTGGGTTCTTCTATTGATGGCAATTATATCGACTCTTCTATGAGAATCATCTTCAGATACACAATGAATCTCCTCATGTACTTCCCATCCTCTGTTTCTTAGCAGGTTGGCAATTACTGTACGGGCACGATGGTGTCTGTTGTTACGCAGTAGCTCTCCCTTCTTATAGAACCCCAGTACGTGGCCAAGTGTTTCAGTCTCGCTGCAGCCGGGATGGCGACAACGGGTAGTACTGAAGGTTCTGCCAGGGACAGATCTCACTGCGGTGACGTTGCAAGACATCTTGATGGCATTGATGTATTCCGAGGACGAAAGACACTTTTTAGAAGAGATTCAGGGGTTGGCTTTGAGGCATTCTTCAAATGTACAAACACCTTTGCCTTTATGTGGGAGCTGGCACCATGACTGGAATGTTTGCTTTCTGAAAACTTCTCTGAGATGTTTTCCTTTAGTTTGAGGAGTGACGCCGTTTGGAGCAATCTTCAGGCGTGTGAGAGATGTTTTCTTCTCCTCTTCTGGATTTCTCATGTGATGTAGATGTGCATCGTTCACGTGTTCCAGTCGCCTACAGATGTTATAGTGTTGAATACTGGCTTTCCATTCAGCTCTCAGAAGTCCAAGATCTCTTACGTTCTTCGATGCAAACAGCATGCCATTCGGAGTATCATCTGGGAGGGACAATATTTCCTTGATTACACTTCTGATAATTTTATCAATATTTTTCAAAAAATGTTCAGGAAGTTGGTTGAGTGGAGCGTATTGCGAGGGATAAACAAGACCTGGCCATATATATTCGTTAATTATTTTCATTTTTTTGGTCTGGTTTAACAATAACATAGCTATTTAAGTTTCGAGCAAGGCCACCTAAGCATATACAGTATTTTAAATTTTATTTCACGTAAAACACATATTTTTAATTACTTTAAGGGTAGGGGAGAGTGTTGTACCTTTAAACACTTTTCATACTTTATTTTTTTTAACTTTGGGAGATGAAATTTTTAAAATGAAAAAATGCTTGAAATAATTATTGAAGATTCCTTTACAACTTCCTATATGTATTTTTCTGTTTTACAGATCTATTAAGGATGGAAAAAATAAAATGAAGGGATATGTAATGTGTTCAAAGGTACAACAGGATCATGTACCTTGGAACATACACTCTTGTAAGTTGGAACACATGGAATATAGGAGGGAATATAGCTGTCAAAACTGACAATCATATTTAAAATGTATTTGTAATCATAAACCAGAGCAGGCTTCTCTGATTTAGATTTTATTTCCTGGAGAAGCAATAACTGATTCAACAACTTTCTTCAAGGCATCCGAATCAATTGGGGACCTCTTTAATTTCAGACTTACTTCGTGACATGACCTTAAAATAAAAGAAAAACAAAAACCGATAGTATCGTGTAATTTGGAACATGTTCCATGGTACAAGATGTTTTGTCTTCAAAGGTACAAGAGGGTGCACGTTTAAACAAATATGGCTCCGAAAAATAAGAGAGTCAAATAAATCATGGAAATTAAAATGTTATTACTCACCAGATGATAGGGAACACACCGTACTTGAAAGATATTAACAAATACAATCTAGTTTTGTGTTAGAAAACATACATCAATGAACGAAATGTTTACTTTTGGTACTAAAAAAACTTCTTTTGTCCACGGAACTCACACTTTGCAATAAATCAAACTGAAACTACGACCAGAGCTACTTAGCGGCTTTCTCTACAATCTACTTCATTTTGAGTCCTCTACGTAGCAGCAAAAATTAAGAAACAAAAAATGTTCAAAGGTACACTATGCTAAAAGTACAACAGTCTCCCCTATATGTACGTGAACGACCACAAATATTATCAGAAAATGCAGGCTCTAAATTTCTAAAATTTTATAAGAAAATGAACTCACAATTGGACAAAAATTACCAGGTACCACAACAAGACTTATTAGAACTGAAATATCTGATAAAAGTATAAAAAGGTTACTAATAATATTTTTGAAGCCAGTTTTATCAATGTATGAAAAAAACAATTCTGCAGTTAAATAATTTGGTAACCATAACATTGTTATGGTCTCTCTGACATCTTTAATATTTTTCCTGAATGTAATAAACACTTATTTCTGAAAAGTAGACTACTCTCAGACATGTAGAGTTTTTTATTTTAATCGTATATAAAATAGATTAAAATTTACATAATGTTTTGTGACGTAATTTTTCTATTTTCATAGAAATGGGCATTATTGTAGTCTACATTTTGCATAAATGCACGTTAAATCCGTGTACAAAATTTCAGAATTCTATCTCTAATCGTTGTGGAGTTATGAAATAATGTGTGAAAATTTTCAAATTTTCGAAAATTTAATTTAAACTAAAAAGTAAATTCTAAAAAATATTATCAGTAACTTTTTTTATACTTTTATCAGTTATTTAAGTTCTAGTAAGTCTTGTTGTGGTACCTTGTAATTTTTGTCCAATTGTGAGTACATTTCCTTATAAAATTTTAGAAATTTACAGCCTGCATTTGCTGATAATATTTGTGGTCGTTCACATACATATACCCTTAATGTAAGCCTAAATACATATTTCCTAATATTCACATAAGACGCATAAAATTAAATTTTCATCAAATAATTTTCGATAAAACACCATTTCAGATTAATTATCATCCGAATGTTTAATGCTTAAACGTGTGCCAGCCCTTCCTTCCCCAATTATCCAGAAATTTACTAGCACTTACAGCAAATATCTTTCATAAGTCGCCTGCAAATATCTCGTTATCTTTACAGCAGGTAGCATTAAGACAGTCATTAATGTGTGAATTGCTCCAAAGCAATTACTCATTCTGAAGATCAATGAAGTAAACTTGCAGGTCAATTGGGACTTTATCAGCGCTACAAAAAGAAGTCGGAATAAATGGCGAGTGAATTCTTAATGATCTGATATTTCTGAATCTCTGGATTAGCAATGTATGTCAAGTAGTAATAACGTCTGCTTGTTTTATTTTCTGCTATATAGTTGCGAATTGGGCTAATTGCTTGTTCAGCTGTTGATGGGATAATACAAGTCATTTTGTCATAAAGTCTCGACATCTTTATATAACGTGCGTGCGGAAGATGGTTTCTTCGTTGGCTTTCAGACGTGGTTCGTTCACTGTAACATGCATTGAGTATAAATTGTATTATCTTCTTCCACATCAGGTGATTGAGAGTATTTACATTAGACGCAGGAATTTCCAATCATTTCTTTTCAGTGGAACGTTTTAATTCAAGCTTGAAATTATTTTAAATGAAGCATGAATAGTGATCTGTTAATGACATTTTATACTGATTACTTTCAAATCTAATTTTGCAATAAAGCTTAAGGGTAACCTGATGTGAAATCTCAATTTTCTAAACTATTCTAGTAGATCTCTGAAATTTTGTACAGTTATGCTGTTGCATATAAATAGTCTTTGTACAAAGTTCCATCTCATTTGGTGCAGAAATGTATGAATTATTAACAATTTTGTAATTTTAAATTATGTAAATTTAGGTTTTCAAAAATTGCTACTCCTCCCACAAATTCAAATATTTTGGCCTGAAATTTTGTCTACATACTTGTCAGATCCTCAGAAACAAAACTTACTATAAAATTTTTCTTTTTATTTTACTAAAAAATAATAAAAATATTTTGTGCACTGCAGTAAAGTGTAAAAACAGAAAAAAAAGTTGAACTCGAGCATACAGAAAAATTAATATTAAAAAAAAATATGTACGAGTGTTGGGTATAATTCTGATAAGAAGTTTTGTTAAGAACACATTCAAAAACCTTTACAAAAATCATTAATGTAGTACAAAATTTGTAGAAAGAGTAGCATTTTTAGCAATGCAAAATTTAGAGAAAATGAAAGTGGAGAAAATTGATTTCAAAGTTTGGGATAATAGTAATAAATTAGATCTGTCTTATTTTTTCTAGGTATTTTGAAATATATAGGTCTAGCTTATTATATGCAGAGCCTATCCTTATATACAGTACCACGCCATGCACACGTAGCCTACACTAGCAAATAAAATGACGACTGAAAATACACTATGTAAACTTACGAAAATACTGTATTAGATAACTATTGTTTATAAATCAGTATAAACTGTAGACACTAATTTAACACTAACAATAAAACTGTTAGAAACTTGCAAATATTTCTTGTATCACAAACAAAAACCAAGCATGGAAAATATGTTGTTATGGCTACTAGCAACAAGTGGAATTTTCCTTTAGACAAGATTAGAGTTGTGCTCTACTTTGTAACTGAATATCTTTCAAAGGAACGCAGCCTTTGACATCTGTTGGATTCTACGAAGATCCATTTCGAGAAGTCGAGAAGCTACACTGGCTGAATCGAATCTAACATAATTAATGTATGAAATACAGCTTAATTTACGAAATGGTCGCAGAATTCAGAGTGAAGGGCGTGGATGGAGCATTTAAATTATCAGTCAGAGCGCGCAATCGTTTAAAAATGTGGCCCTAAACAGCTGATAGACCGGTCGTATGTCCATGAAAATTGGCGGAGGGCATCTTTAGACCATAAACCATTTTTTAAAGATAAAAACAAAAATCAATTTTTTGACCAAAAATGACAAAATCTCACATCAGTGTACCCTTAAGGCTGACATTTATCACAGTTTTCCTTCCAGAGGACCCTGGTGTTACGGCACTAGAAATATATATCCCTTTCCTTTTTAGCGATCGGGCAATGAGTTTAGAATCGTAAATTGTCAGATCGCATTATTGTAATCTTGTAGAACTGCTGAACATCCTGAACATGATACGCTGATCCAGTTGTGAATGCTGGCGCGCCGTGTATTAGCCTGTATCTTAAAAGTAAGAAGTCGGTTTTCTAGAAGTAATACCGCAAGACTTGAATGCGAATGTTTCAATAACAGAGATTTCTCAATGGATCAGTAGCGGCTCGCCGTAAAAAGAATACATAAATACATGAACAGTTTTACCAATATAATGAGTGGGCCTACCATTCGTAAACTACGTACAGTTTTAATAGTTCTAGAACACATGCAAACAGGAAAATTTATTTATTTCAGGACTCACCCAATTTCTTGCATACCAAGTCAATTCTCTTACATTTTAAAGCAACAAACCTGTCGATGATGTCTTCATAAAATGTCTGAGTTTAACTAAATGTGGAAAGTATATCTATAATCAAAGTTATGGGCTAATAATGAAAGTCTCTCCTGTGATGTAGCATTCCGAGTAAAATTTTCAATCTTTTCAAACAGAAAAGCTTCTTTCATTAGAAGAATTTTTTAAAGTTATTTTATACAACTTCTGTATTTTCTTAGCACTTTTTAAAACAAATAACAAATGGAACTGTAGGTCGTCCAGAATTTAAAACACCTTCTTTATCCTCATATTTAAGTCTACAAAACGACATTTCTAATAAATTACAAACCGTGTCATTTTCGGGATACATATTTCGCACTCAATCAACATTTTCTATGTACTGGTACCTAAGTATTTATATAATAACACTGTAGTGATTAAACATATAATATCCATACACTGTGATGTAGGATTAATACACTATGTACACTTATCACTAATATATTCTAAATATATTAAATAATAAGTTAATATATACGTACACAATATTGAACTACATGCGTACATTTACGTGCGTGTTAAACTTTCAATACAAGAGCTGGAACAAAACTGGCAAGATCATGAGCTCATGAGAAAAACTAATACACGTGGCGGAAAACAACTTTTAAACTTTGCGAATGTATGTGGGGTGTATTCCTGATAAAATAACATAGAGCCAGCTAATTTAACACTAAAGGTGTGGATGCTTGGAAACAAGAAATGAGGATACTATTCTCGAGTCAGGTAGTACACACTGTAAAATTTCACAGCCCTTAAACAATAGCCCCCGGCCTTGGAGACCAGCTTCACCCTTTCTCTATTATTAGTACCGTTAGATCTGCAAACTGGTTACTCCGTCACGTTACCATGGAAACCAAGTGTTGTATGAGAATGGGAGCCCAAATAATTTCACCTTTACAGTATTGTAAGTTCCAATAGTCACCGCTCGGCGCTCGTAACAGTTGACATTATTCTATTCAACGGACGGTTACAGGTACTATTTATACAACTAAACACTGTTCATAACGACTGAAAATAAAACTCTTCTTATTTTAGAAATACGGTATCGGTAATAACTGGAATTAATTCTTAATATGAGATAAAATTGTGGTTTACATGTAAATGCGTGAAGTGACACTTCACCTACTTCACCTGAATAACCGCCCCTGCAATGGATCATAAGGATTTTCTTGCGCTCTTGCATTCCTGTATACAAAATGCTGCCTTCGCTGTCTGTCTAGTGAGGAAATCAAAGGATTCATTTCCTCAAGCATTGACGTAATGTAAAACGACAGGTCATTCTAGTAATGTGTTGTAGCATAGGCTGTGACTGTAAAGGGAAATACAACCGGCGTATCTTATATTTTTTATATTATATATGGTACTATAACCAAGCACGTTGATGTCGTGATTAGTACGCCTACCTTATATTCGGGAGGTCAGGGGTTCGATTCCGAGGGGCGGCTATACTGACTTGAATTTTTCGAAGTCTCTCCAGGCAAACGCCCGGATAATACCAATTAACTCTCATAACTTAGCTGCTCTAGAATTTCATGCTATTTATCTGGGGTCTTTTTTACCCCAAGCATTTTTTTGTAAATAATTATGACATTTTACAGGTTTATACTTTTTTTTTCTCGTGACCAGAATATTCTACGAAATGGAACTATAAAAATTGGAGATTTATCCTGTGAAGAGGTGGAAAAATTCAAATATCTTGGAGCAACAGTAACAAATATCAATGACACTCGGGAGAAAATTAAACGCAGAATAAATATGGGAAGTGCGTGTTATTGTTCGATTGAGAACCTTTTGTCATCTAGTCTTCTGTCAAAAAATCTGAAGGTTAGAATTTATAAAACAGTTATATTACCGGTTGTTCTGTATGGTTGTGAAACTTGGACTCTCACTTTGAGAGAGGAACAGAGATTAAGGGTATTTGAGAATAAGGTTCTTAGGAAAATATTTGGGGCTAAGAGGGATGAAGTTACAGGAGAATGGAGAAAGTTACACAACGCAGAGCTGCACGCATTGTATTCTTCACCTGACATAATTAGGAACATTAAATCCATACGTTTGAGATGGGCAGGACATGTAGAACGTATGGGTGAATCCAGAAATGCATATAGAGTGTTAGTTGGGAGGCCGGAGGGAAAAAGACCTTTGGGGAGGCCGAGACGTAGATGGGAAGATAATATTAAAATGGATTTGAGGGAGTGGGATATGATGGTAGAGACTGGATTAATCTTGCTCAGGATAGGGACCAATGGCGGGCTTATGTGAGGGCAGCAATGAACTTCCGGGTTCCTTAAAAGCCAGTAAGTAAGTAAGTAATACATTTTTTTTTGTATATACGGTATGCATAAGGAAATTCTCATTAAAAATTTTAAACAATACATGAATTAATTATTTTCATTATTGTAATAACAAACTATTAATTTTTTGTTTCTATTTTTTAAATTATCAGAAAACACTTTCACTTACCTTCAAATAAACACAAAAAGGAAATTCATCAAGTGTCAATTATTATGTTTACACAATTAATTTATTTATTTATTCTCATCACCTGCTGCAGTAGAGAGTACAAGAACCTTATTTTACAAATACAAGCAATTACTCTTGCACCTATAAACTTTTCCCTATAGCCTACATGACAAAACTATGCTGCATTTAGGTTTATTTCTATCAATAACTGTTAATTATAAGTAAAAGTTTAATGCAAAATGAATCTAATTACAAAATAAAGACGTGTTTCGTTTCTCTAAGCACAATATTCAATATTTATATCAATTATATGAATTAGTTAGTAAATGCTAATGAAAAACAACAAAATAATTCTAAATAAAACTGAAAAATTTTCCACAAATGCTAAAAATTCTCTCTTTGATAATGATTTTTCTTTTTCCCCCTCAAGACATCAATTTTTCCCCGGAATGTGGAAAATCTCCCTCCATCTGACATCACTGGCTCCAATACTTGTTTTTGTTACACAACTTGTTTAGTTACAACGCAACTGTGTGCGCCTGAGTTGATAAAAAATGATAACCGAATAGCGAAGTTATGGAAAGCGACCGTGACCTCATAGATAAAATTACGGAATTCTTGAATAGGTGCTTGAGATGCTGGAGAGAGAACCAGAAGTATTTATTCAAATCATCAAAATACTCCGATGCTAACCGCTACGACACTGTTTGCACAACGTCGCCGAGATCTCGGCGGCCTCAATACGAGATACGGTAGTTCCAAGAAATTGTGTCGAGGAGATCATTTGTTTGAAATCATTCTGAGATGAAGGTTATGGTTTCGTAGATGTCTGCAATGAGGAAAATCACAAATTATTCTTTTTTTATCGAGTCTGTGAACAACTATATGTTTATTTCCTCATTACACGACTTGTAAATTTAAGAAGAATAAGCACTCTTTTGTTAACATTAAAATTGAACGTGAAATTTGAAGAATTATTAAACGTTATAGGTTAAAGATGTCATTCTCTTTATTTATAGAACATATTCAGACACTTCAATTTCGTATATTGCAATAGCTTTTCATTTGTTTTAACAATGCATACACATAAAAGACAGTCATATCCAACAAATAAAACGAAAGAATATAAAAACACGGTCACCTAGAAAATTACACATTGCCATTAACAAAATGACAAACGTTCAGTTCAAAATTAATACAAAACTGAAATACATAATAAATAAAATAAAAATATAAATTATGATTGTCCAAAAAATAATATTCAATACACGGGTATCAACTGCATTAGCAGAGTCTTGGGAATTAAAAAAAGTTCAGCGCAAACGCCTCGCTTTTTTTTTTTTCAAACTTTTCCTTGCCTCTGTTATAGAGTAGGCTACTTACTAAAGGCTCATTCACAATGAAAATTAAATGTAACGTAAGTGTTAACTTAAAAATGTAAACGTTACGGTAAAATCACAAGCATTCACGATGGGAACATAAACATAACCGCAAAGATACTTGGTAACCATGGAAACATAACAACGACGTCATTTCCTCATATTCTGTCGTATACTTCAGCGCTCCACGACTGTGTACTGTTTGCAAATCACGTAAGCATAAGCATGAAACGTTGGAGTTTTCAAACTTTCATGTTAACGTCTTACGGTAGGCCTAATGCTTATGTGAATCATTGTGAATGATCCCATTTTGTAACCTGAGCGCAAACTTCTGTGTTTATGTTACGGTTATGTTTAATTTTCATTGTGAATGAGCCTTAACCTAGTGTCGCTATATACTATTACGTATTGACAGTACTTTGTTTTTTTTATTTACAATCTGACACAAATACATGTGTTCGCCAAAGGATACAGAATAATTTCTTTTTCCCCCCTCTTAACAAAGAAGATAATGAGTACTTGTATAAACAATGAATTTAAGGAAAAATGCAGTTTTGAAATAAAAATAATAGTATAAATAATTCTATGTTCCGAGTTATTTGAAAAAAAAAAACTTATGGACACCATGCAAGTTGTTTTGGAAGTAATACAATAAAAAGATGGGTGCAGTTTTGAGTATAAAACATTAGTGCTTTTTCTATATTTATGAAATGTAAACGCTATGCCGCTGTGGATACATCATTTTACTGCATGTGTGTCATAGTTTTACTAATGATACCTATGATTGATATTATGTTTTCATTATTATTTTACTGTATTTTAATTTACAACTAATCATATTTATTGTTTCATACATGTGCCTAGGTATGTAGTATATTTTTCGATAAAATCCCAACGAGTTTATGTGTATGTTATGTGTTAAGACAGTGTTGGGATAGGTTCTCAGTTATTTCCGCTTTCTCTGTTCTCATTTCAATACTGCTCCATAATACACAAGCATCTTCATCGATGATGAAAGAAAATAAGTAAAGCTACTACACTGTTACCATATTTGCAAAAAACTGATTCGTGGGTTTCTCACCGATTATACGTTTCACGATAAAAGTGACCATGATTTTTTTTTTTTTTTTGGAAATGTCGCCGATACCTGTATCTTCGGATATGGCACAGTAAGACGATGTTTTGTTATACCGTTTACTAATCTTCAACAGAGACAATTCTCCTCAACATATGTGATTGGTTCTCAGCCAATAAATTTGTATTAAATTATAACAAAACTAACATAATCCAATTTAAATCCTGTCCAAATTCAACCTCGCAAATTTCAAGCGCAATATTGAACAACGGGCCCCTAATAGAAACAACAACAACCAAATTTCTTGGCTTAAAATCGATAATGTATTAAATTGAAAAAATCATTTTAAAGAATTTACAATTAAGAATTAGCCACGAAATCCCGTGAAGGGCAAGGCCCTCCTGACTGTGCAGGGTGGGTTACCAAGCAGTTCCTAGTTAGCAACTCCGGGAATGATGGTCACTTTTGTAATGCAATAGTTTTAAGATGCTGTCTGGGTTAACATTGAAGGGTCCAATGTTCACTAGTCACTGTTTGGGTTGCAAGTCACTTTGTGATGAGCTTCCATTGTTGTCGGTCTTTCGCTGTTCTTGACCATTGTTGACCGAATCTTGATCTAAGTTCGTCCGCCCACCCTTTCTTCTGTCTTCCAGAGTTGCGTTTGCCAATCCTTTTGTTCCATGTCGTAAGGATGGTGTCCACCGATTCGATTTGAGTCGCATCACGTGTCCTGCCCATTTCTTCTTCAGCTTGTCGGCCGTTTCTGCAGCGTCTTTGAGATGCGTTTGTCTCCTTATGTCTTCGTTACGTAGTCTAGATATTAAAGAAATTACATCCAAACTAAATTCAGCATGCTTTGCTATTAGATATTTGAAAGACGTAGTAAATATCAATACCTTAATGCATACTTCCGCTCGGTAATGAGTTTTGGAATAATATTCTGGAGAAATTCCACAGATAGTAACTGTATATTCCTATACAAAAAATAAACTAGAAAATCGTGTAAAACCATTTTAAAAAAAGCTACAAATAATGCCCATGGCTTGTCAATATATTTTTTCATTAAACTTCCTCGTATGTAATCGTAAAAACTTTCTAACTAATTCAACCCTTTACAGCATATATACTCGTCAAAAATAACTTTAATACTCTATCGACAAATGTATCGCGCTGTCAAAAAGTGTGTTATATGGCATAAAACTTTTTAATAGCCTCCCTGTGGATATAAGGACTTTACTAATAGACGGTATTTAAAGGGTTTCATTGATATTTTGTTATTGAAGTGAAGTGAAGTGAGTTGTGTAAGTGAAGTGTGTTTCTCTCAGTAAAGCTTTATAGTTTATAGTGGCAGTGCAAAGTAATTTGAACAGTGAATTTTTTTTGAAGTGTTAGTGAAATCAGGATAGTATCAGTGAAATGTGTCGTAGTTCCAGTGCAGTGAGTGAGTTGTCAGCGAAATGAGTGTAGTGCTGAAAGGCACTTGTGCATGTATGAACATATCATACTCGTGGGTTTTAGTTCGAACTTAGGGTTAAGATACAAATTAGATTTACTTTAAATGTTATTTGAAGTGATCGTGCTTCATTTAATTTAGGATGCTTCATATTATTATTATTATTATTATTATTATTATTATTATTATTATTATTATTATTATTAATTGTATTTTTTTAGAAATTGTGTTTATTATTAATTGTCATTTGAGTGTAATTAGTTATCACTGCCACAGGGTATAGGCCCATTTGCAGTGTGAATAAATAAATAAATAAATAAATAAATAAATAAATACATACATACATACATACATACCTGTGGCGTAACGGTTAGCGCGTCTGGCTTCGAATCCCGATCGGGGCAAGTTACCTGGTTGAGATTTTTTCCGGGGTTTTCCCTTAACACAAATGAGCAAATGCTGGGTAACTTTCGGTGCTGGACCCCGGACTCATTTCACCGGCAATATCACCTTCATCTCATTCAGACGCTGAATAACCTAAGCTGTTGATAAAGCGTCGTAAAATAACTTACTAAAATAAATAAAATACATACATACATACATACATACATACATACATACATACATACATACATACATACATACATACATACATACATACATACATACATACATACATACATACATACATACATACATACATACAAAATCAAACTCAAACTCAAAACATAAGATTATTAGAGTCAGATTAAACAAGTTTGTAATTTTTCACGCCTTTTATTCTGTAGGTGAATGTATGACATTCAACAATACTACATGAATATTTCTGTCTTGTATTAATTATTGATACTAACCCCTTACGTTGTCTTTTATCATCCATGGTGCAAAAAAATCTGAAAGTCAGAATTTATAAAACAGCTATATTACCGGTTGTTCTGTATGGTTGTGAAACTTGGACTCTCACTTTGAGAGAGGAGCATAGGTTAAGGATGTTCGAGAATAAGGTGCTTAGGAAAATTTTTGGGGCTAAGAGGGATGAAGTTACAAGAGAATGGAGAAAGTTACACAACACAGAACTGCACGCATTGTATTCTTCACCTGACATAATTAGGAACATTAAATCCAGACGTTTGAGATGGGCAGGGTATGTAGCACGTATGGGCGAATCCAGAAATGCATATAGAGTGTTAGCTGGGAGGCCGGAGGGAAAAAGACCTTTGGGGAGGCCGAGACGTAGATGGGAAGATAATATTAAAATGGATTTAAGGAAGGTGGGATTTGATGGTAGGGACTGGATTATTCTTGCTCAGGATAGGGACCAATGGCGGGCTTATGTGAGGGCGGCAATGAACCTCAAGGTTCCTTAAAAGCCAGTAAGTAAGTAAGTAACCCCTTATATTGTAAAACGTTTCTGTATATTTCAACTAGACTGTGACTATGAATTAAGACTTTGTAGTACAGTAGAACCTCTATTATCCGTGGTAATGAAGGGGGTGAACTGAACGGTTAATCGAAAAAATCGGATAATCCGTATCATGAAATATTTTCGTAAATTAAGTGAATAATACTTATACTTTAGTAATTTTCTCCGTGATCTTGTGTTTAACTTGCAAGGTAGTGGATCAGAAGTTCACTCATTCAAATCTGGTTGTGAACGACGGGTTTTTAAGGGGCAAGGAAATTCCTTGTAATGGCTGTCAGCGGAAAGATAGGAATAGTAGAGGTCTCATGTTGTAGATTTGCATACTTCATACACTTCATCCTTAATTTTTTATTAAACCGCGCTTAATTGTAACACCAATCTCGTATTCTGATGCGAGATGAGTCACAAATTCTCTTTCCCCAAACTACTCAATTATTTGCGATTTTTTTTCGATACTTAGCACAACACGTTTTCTTTTGACATTTTGGAGTACATTTTATACAGAAGTTGAGTAGACCATACTGTGTAATTATAAAGGCATGTAATAACACTCTCTAGAAAAAATTACGTACTTTTTATTTATTTTATTGGGTTATTTTACGACGCTTTATCAACATCTCAGGTTATTTAGCGTCTGAATGAGATGAAGGTGATAATGCCGGTGAAATGAGTCCGGGGTCCAGCACCGAAAGTTACCCAGCATTTGCTCGTATTGGGTTGAGGGAAAACCCCGGAAAAAACCTCAACCAGGTAACTTGCCCCGACCGGGATTCGAACCCGGGTCACCTGATTTCGAGGCCAGACGCGCTGACCGTTACTCCACAGGTGTGGACAATACGTACTTCATATGTTTCTGTAAAAATCCGTCAGTCAGTTAATAGAGTGACGGATAATCGGGGTTCTCCTGTACTATTAATTTTTTACATATTCCATATTCAAGCCGTGATGCGATGTACAAATACTATTGAATGTAAATAAATACAATACAATACAATACAATACAATACAATACTAGAGCTGTTCATTGTAATTACAGCTGTTGGATGTGGAAGTATGCACGCAAGCGGAGAGCCAAGTTCTCGCATTCTTGGACTCCGGCCCGCCTCGAGCTGGCGAACGTTGTGCGTGTCCGGAAGTTCGCGTCCTCACCAAGGACGGGGCCGCGTGTGGCGCGCTGGGCACCCCTTAGTGTTGTCCCGCTCGGTGCGTGTGCACTCTGCGTCGGTGCAAGTGAACTCGGCCACGTGCGTTCGACCCGGGATGCTCGCGTTTCACTTTCCCATGCAATTTTACTTCGTGATGACACTTCATGGTCTCAATATCACGTCGGTAGGTTTCCTCGCCCACGTTTGCTCGTATTTTCTGGTTATATTAAGTGGCTGTTAGGAAAATACGCTCTTGCTACAAAAATTAATTCTATATTTTCTCATAAACAGTTTCGCAGCTCAGGTTTTGTTTTCTTTTTGCAGTCTGTTTCCGGTATCTATAGTTTGGATCAGCTTACTTCATACCCTAAGGTGAAACCTAACCATTTTCCCCCATTACTACATATGCTTGAATATGTTAGGAGAAAATCCACAAACGATTAGGGAAAAAACAGAAATTCTTCTTGAAGCAAGTAAAGCGATAGTGTTGGAAGTAAATCCCGAAAAGACTAAGTATATTATCATGTCTCGTGACCAAAATATTGTACGAAATGGAAATATAAAAATTGGAGATTTATCCTTCGAAGAGGTGAAAAAATTCAAATATCTTGGAGCAACAGTAACAAATATAAATGACACTCGGGAGGAAATTAAACGCAGAATAAATATGGGAAATGCCTGTTATTATTCGGTTGAGAAGCTTTTGTCATCTAGTCTGCTGTCAAAAAATCTGAAAGTTAGAATTTATAAAACAGTTATATTGCCGGTTGTTCTATATGATTGTGAAGCTTGGACTCTCACTTTGAGAGAGAAACAGAGATTAAGGGTGTTTGAGAATAAGGTTCTTAGGAAAATATTTGGGGCTGAGAGGGATAAAGTTACAGGAGAATGGAGAAAGTTACACAACGCAGAGCTGCACGCATTGTATTCTTCACCTGACATAATTAGGAACATTAAATCCAGACGCTTGAGATGGGCAGGGCATGTAGCACGTATGGGTGAATCCAGAAATGTATATAGAGTGTTAGTTGGGAGGCCGAGACGTAGATGGGAAGATAATATTAAAGTGGATTTGAGGGAGGTGGGATATGATGGTAGAGACTGGATTAATCTTGCTCAGGATAGGGGTCAATGGCGGACTTATGTGAGGGCGGCAATGAACCTCCGGGTTCCTTAAAAGCCAGTAAGTAAATAAGTAAGTAAGTAAGTACTACATATGCTAGTGGATTGTGGTGATTTTCTAGTTTGCAGGTTGAATTTTCTTTTGCCAACTTCGTTTCGAATTTCGATACTGACAAATACTACAAACGTAGTGATTTTGCAACTGGTATGTTGGCAGCTGAGACAAATATCGACAATATTTGTCGGTACTGGAGTTCCATGAAATTAAAATTGTACTAGATTTCTGAGCCGGTTACTGGAAGCTAGTCAAATTTGAACATACTAATAATTAATTAATATCAGTATTAATATTAACACATAACAGTTATTTTATGTGTTGCGTTGTGGTTATAATTCAAGACTACAGTCAGGTAAGTTTTCGGAGTTAGTACTAATAATTTCATGTGGTCAAACAAAATATATTTTTAGGTTAGGTCTCGTGAGTCAATTGTTTAGTCAAACCAATGAATTTCGTATTGCCAGACAAAATACTCGACATGTTGATCCCTTTTCCGTATAGTTTGCCTACGAAAATATGTTACAAATTATTAAATTATTTAGAATAACCTTCTAACATGAAGTACGGTAAGTAAATAAGTCATGTAGCAGGTAGGGTCATGTGATATCTGGTAACAGTTGGCAACACTGACAAGATGGAAATATTTGCTGTTTAGGAACTGTTCTTATGTGATCCTCACTATAGTTAGGGTTGCCAATTCCGGTAAATAAAATTACCGGTCATTTTACACATCGTCGTTGTTCCTGCATTAAATCTTATGTGCAAAATATAAATTTTGTCAGTAGCAACACAAAAAAGAGACATTTATTCATTCTATGGCAGTGGTACATAGGAGATCGTGAATTCTTACATTTTCGAAGGAAAGAAATATAATTATATGTAGGAGATTTTATTATTTCGTGTATCACTATTTAAGTTATTTAATAGAGCAAAAATCTGAAAATCGATAAATGTCACATAGGAGGTATTACAGGAACAACAACATGCAAGTTTTCATAATGTATGTATATTTATACTAGCCGTACCCGTGCGCTCCGCTGCACCTGTTAGAAATAAATATAAAGTAATTACATAATTAAAATAGGATATTTGATCCGGGGAACATTCGTGTTTGATAGAAGGATGAATCGTTTATTATGTTACTTAATTTAAATCGTATTAAAAAATTAAAATGCCATCATTTTGATCCAGAGACCACTCATTTGGTCATAAAAATTATTTTAGGAAATACAGGAAACGAATGCCTATCAAGTTTTCTGTGCATAAGAAGCTATTTTAATCTTATCTGACCTCGATTCACTCAGAAGTTACTGTAATAACATTATAGCATTATGTCCATCTAGAGAAACTACACTTTCCAATGGAGAATTAATAATTAATTATATAAATCGGTTAATTTAGCTTCCGATATTCCTTCATACAAACACAGAAACATTCTCTGTAGGCTACCGTATGTTTCATAGCTTTCGATTGTTGTCCAAGGCCCCTTATAGACGAAGTCATTTGTTTTTTTATTTCATTACACCGCCTTAGATGGCGTTATTGTAATTTTGAAACTCATTTATCTCATTAAATATCAGTCCTATCAAAATTTTGCATGGAATAAAACTTATCGGAAATTATTTTTAAAGAAACTTTTGTTACGTAATATTTTTCATGAAAATTAATAGTAAGGGAGATATTTCGATTTATTTAATTCAAGCTCCCTTATAACCCCCCTTTTAAATAAAATATTTTGAATGCCATATAGCCTAAATTCTAAGTTACAACGAACTTAATGTATATTCCAATTTTCATATAAATCGGTTCAGCCATTATCGCGTGAAAAGGTAACAAACATACAGACAGACAGACATACAAACAAAAATTTTAAGAAAGCGATTTTCGGTTTCATGGCGGTTAATTATATATGTTAGGATCAATTATTTTTGGAAAATCGAAAATTACTAGATTTATTATTAGTATATATATATATATATATATATATATATATATATATATATATATATACTAAATACAGAATCTGCTAGGCCTATATGATATGAACAAAAAAAAAATAATAATAAATTGAGAAACAATCTTGCTTCAGTGTTCAAAAATGCACTTTTTAATTTTATATTTGGAGTGTGATACCACAGCCTTCCTATTAGAATCGCGCACAACCGGTTACGAAAAATAGAAATTATTGCTCATGAACGCCTGGCGCTATAGTCAGTATGCAAAGCTTTCCCATCTCGCGGAGTGTCTCAGGTTCTGTTTATCGAATAGAGAATAGAGAAAAATCCCTCTTACCATATATGATTTTTTAGTAGGTTATTTTACGACGCTTTATCAACAGCTTAGGTTATTTAGCGTCTGAATGATATGAAGGTGATAATGCCGGTGAAATGAGTCCGGGGTCCAACACCGAAAATTACCCAGCACTTGCTCATATTGGGTTGAGGGAAGCTGTTATTGCATTTAGCAACTGAGGTTTTGCAAGCAAATATGAATAAAAATCATGTTGCAGTTATATTTGCTGAAGTTGAAACAAGTTAGCAAAATACACTTATTACAGTAAACCTGTTTCGCTCATCTGTCCATTGTGATGACAGTAAACTGAGAACTCTGTCAACATTTGCATTGTGTGCTGGGATTGAAAATAAATATTGAGCTGTGTCAAGCAATTCAGTGAAATGTTCGTCACATTGGCAAGAATTGAATAAGCTATACCATTTTGCATGTGCCCTAAGAGATCACTGTCACATTCAATTTTGTGTTTATATGAATAATTTAACATGAATTATTTCATCAAACAATAAACTGACATTGACAATATTTTTTTTCCCTTAGCCATATAAGAATACTTTTAACTACTGACCAATTTGACGGTTCTTTAAGCAACATCCATGAGAGGGTAAAAAAAAATACGTATTTTAGCTAACCAGGAAGATAAGTAAGTAATCAAAAGCAACATGATAAAATGTTGACACAGCTATATTGAATCTCTTCACTGATCCATAATTACAGTTATTTAACAATTGCTTCACACTCATAGATAACTAGCAAACTCACGCCAGAAATCGGGACAAACCCCTATTTAAAAAGAAAAGTTGTGACAGGTTTTTCAACGCTCAAAAACAGGATAATCTGGATTAATCGAAACGTATGGTCACCCTACATAGATATCGTGGACTTTGTGACTTTGGTCTGTAAGTTTTATATTCGAGATATATTTCAACAAAAGAAAAAGTGTCGTTTGAGCCTGTTATTATTCGGTTGAGAAGTTTTTATCATCTAGTCTGCTGTCAAAAAATCTTAAATTTAGAATTTATAAAACAGTTACATTACCGGTTGTTCTGTATGGCTGTGAAACTTGGACTCTCACTTTGAGAGAGGAACAGAGATTAAGGATGTTTGAGAATAAGGTTCTTGGGAAAATATTTGGGGCTAAGATGGATGAAGTTACAGAAGAATGGAGAAAGTTACACAACGCAGAACTGGCGCATTCTATTCTTCACCTGACATAATTAGGAACATTAAATCCAGACGTTTGAGATGGACAAGGCATGTAGCACGTGTGGGCGAATCCAGAAATGCATATAGAGTGTTAGTTGGGAGGCCGGATGGAAATAGACCTTCGGGGAGGCCGAGACGTAGATGGGAAGATAATATTAAAATGGATTTGAGAGAGGTGGGGTATGATGATAGAGACTGAATCTTGCTCAGGATAGGGACCAATGGCGGGCTTATGTGAGGGCGGCAATGAACCTCCGGGTTCCTTAAAAGCCAGTAAGTAAGTATAGTTTATAAAAATGCAACCCATGCCCCCCACTTCTTATAATTGTCATTCAGTTCTTCTAGCGCTAAGGGTCTTTAATCCTCTTAACCACCACTTACAAGACAGCGAGGGGTTTAAAAGCTGCATTGTCTAGTCCTTGTGACTTTTCTTGCACATCGAGTCTTGTCAGCCAGGCTTAAAACGTTCTTAACCGGCATCATATCGACTCAACTATACTCGGCGTCATTCTTAACTCATACTACATATAAATCCTAGCTCTAAATTATAATTATAAATTATCACCGATGAAGATGCTTGTGTATTATGGAGGAGTAGTGAAATGAGACCAGAGAAAGCGGAAATAACTGAGAACCTATCCCAACACTGCCTTAACCCATAAAATACACACAAACTCGTTGGGACTTCTATCAAAAAAATACTATATATACCTAGGTACATGTATGAAACAATAAATTTGACTAGTTGTAAATTAAAATACAGTAAAATAGTAATGAAAACATAATTTCAAACATAGGTATCATCAGTAAAACTATGGATGCATGCAGTAAAATGAAGTAGGCTATCCATATTAAAATGGATTTGAAGGAGGTGGGATATGATGGTAGAGACTGGATGAATCTTGCACAGGATAGGGACCGATGGCAGGCTTATGTGAGGGCGGCAATGAACCTTCGGGTTCCTTAAAAGCATTTGTAGGTAAGTAAGTTTTCAACTATTGTTCGAGGTTATCTAGCGTCCGTGAGGTTGGTGATAGCAAAGTACTATTTAGTGAGGTGATTCAGAGATTTCGCCGTACAATTGAGGGGGTGTTTACAATAACAAGGTATGTGTAAGAAGTGGGTGTTTGGCAATAAGTAAAAGTAGCATTGTTTTCATTGAGAAAAAAAGACCTTTGCAAATGTGCGTTTTTGAATTAGTATTATTGATAGTTTATATGTATAAGTTTCATGTAAGTTATTATTCGTCAAAATCTCGTTATTGAATTTGTTATTTTGATATATTAATTGTGGCGGCTATACCGAGATATGTGTACATACCTTGTTATTGCGGAGCACCGCTCAAATACTTGACATCTGCCTCATAATTATTGGAGAACACTTTGGAAAAAACCGAACTAGGTAATCGGTCCAAGCAGGATTCGAACGCAAGCACGGAAGGGTTGTGTGACGTACGGCTTCTAAAGTTAGTAAAAAAAAGCTTTCATTGAGGTCTGAAAGGTATATAAATCCATTGGACTGAAGGATCAGTCAACAAGATAACGAATTCAATTGTTCTAGCAATTCTGTTTACCAGAAGAAACTCGTTGAAGGAGAGCTTCTAATACAGAACTGCCTTGGAGTAAAAGTAAGGACACTAATATGTCAGAGACTGAGGGCCATATTCATAGACATTCTTAGCGCGGGCTCCCGGTGGATGATCAGCGAACTAACGTTTTACCTATTGATAAACCAGTTTTTAGCGATATGATATGAATCCTGTACAAGTAATCAGTCGATAGCCGGGACTAGTTTAGCACGCTCGTAGCGCGGGCTAGCGAAATGTCTGTGCATAGCACCCTGAAGGTTTAGCCCCAAAGCTGTTGGTGAGTACGTATGAGTACAGATTATGTAAAATTCTGCGTTTCTGTAAGAACCGAATGACAAATTTACAATTTTCAGCGCCGAAACATTCTTGGCTAGCTATACGGTTTATATAATTGGAAAATTTATATGATATTTTTCATAGCTGTTTTGGGAAAGCTATTGATGAATTCCCAATATGCTCAGTCAATTTAAGAGAGCAGTATATTATGATAATAAGTTTTACATTTGTTGGGATCAAATTTCTGCACATTTGAAGGAAAGAAACAAAAATTCTTTCAATCATTTATTGTTAGTCATAATACACTACTCTCTTAAAGTGGTGGTGTGGTGGTGGTGTGCCAGAACAAAGATACATATTTCTTTATTTTATATAAAACATTCTAGCACCCCCAGAAAGAGTAAGTTACATACCTCGTGCTCAGGGAGCATTCGACATAACGTTAAGACATTTTATTAAATAACAAAGTAAAAAGTAAAAAGAAGAAAGAAAAAGAAGAAAAAATACAGATATCACAATAATTTAACTTTGAGTATATTGGGAATTAAATCAATGGTTGTTCCAAAACACGCTATGAAATGTTTAATATAAAACAAATTTTATCTCGAAAAGAAATAAAAAAAATCAACAAAATTGTATTAAACCTTTTTTGTTTGAAATAAGCTTATCTCACCACCGGCGTGGTTCAGTCGGTTAAGGCGCTTGCCTGCCGGTCTGAAGTTGCGCTCGGGCGCTGGTTCGATCCCCGCTTGGGCTGATTACCTGGTTGGATTTTTCCGAGATTTTCCCCAGTCGTGAGGTGAATGCCAGGTAATCTATGGCGAATCCTCGGCCTCATCTCGTCAAATACCATCTCGCTATCATCAATCTCATCGACGCTAAATAACATAGTAGTTGACACAGCGTCGTTAAATAACCAACTTAAAAAAATTACAAAATAAGCTTATCTCAAACAATAACCGCTGAAATTTATAATGGCATTACTTATGGTTTAGATAGGCTAATTCGGGACCGAAAATAATACATAAATTCTTGCAGACAGATAAGTATTATGTTATAGTAATATACGTTACAAGAGCGGTATGTTGACGTTTTCATGTTCGAGGAAAAGATTGAAAAAGCGAAACGTAGTTGAGCTTTTTTAATTTCCGAGAACATGAAAACAAACATACCGCTCGTGTATCGTACATTATTTTGTGCGAAGATCGTTTATTACATACCTGAAAGACGCCTCCCCAAACAGACGCGATACGGAATGCGTTACGATAGCGTTACGATTTCGCGATAACGCAATATCGCACTATCGCGAAGAGGTGCCCAAACTGGCGCGTCCGCGATATACGATATTCTAACGTCCGCAGCCAATCAGATTATCGTAATGTGTGACCACATATGCGGATTTTAGTTTTCCAGCCACAGCGCAAAGACCAGTTACCTTCAGCAGATGTATATCACTTGTGCTCACAGATTGCAATTTCGGATTACTTGTAAACGAACGTGGAATTTTTTATTGAGTACGTAAAGGAAAATCCGTGGCATGGAAAAGGAGAAGAAATGGAAGGAGATAGCTACAAAGTTAGATGTAAACAATAAGTGCAATTATTTATTTATAATTTGATGTCATACTGGCTTGTAGACTGACGCGGGGTTTAAGCTAGAAAATAAATAACTGTCGCACAAATGAAATAAATATATTTGTGCAAATTGCAAAATGCTTGTACAATATTGTAAATAATTGTGCAGAAATATAAAATTAATAAAGTATGTGGAAACAAAAAGTTATGTAATTTGTTTCTCGGAGTTTTATTACTTTCAATATCTTACCACACTCTAGATACACTTATGTAAGTAAATCATTAGACGTAGGTATGTTTAGAATAAATTACTACTGAATTTACTTCACATTAAAATTCGTTATTTTATGGGTACTCTAAACATTGAAATTCTTTACTAGTAGGCTCTTCAAGGTTAGCAGAGTGCTAAGGTTAGTTGTTGAACTAAGGTATAAAATTAATCTTTTTCTTCCCTTGTGGCATTTAACTCGTGAATCCACAGCCTCCTGCAACATAAAGAGCAAATTAAAAAAAATAAAGTTTATAATCGGGTAGGCGTGCTTGTTATTTATTTCACGTTCTTGGCAAAGAAAAGCTAAATCATCACTTTATACCTTTTTATATTGTTTATCTTAAACAAACATGACTACCATGGACTTACCTGCATGCGACGATTCTCATCCAAGAAAGAGAAGTTCCTCTTCCTTTGAAGATGAATCCATAAATGACACACTTCAACCCAGCATCAAAATAAACGCGTGGCGTTCTCGCGATCTACATCTCCGGGAGAATAGAACGCAAAATCGTCGCGTTCTACTTGCTGCGATAATAACGCATCTTGCGATAATCGCGTGTGTGTGAACACAATCATTGAACGCAATGAAAACATTTATCGCAAAATCGTAACGCTATCGTAACGCATTCCGTATCGCGTCTGTTTGGGGGAGCCTTAAGGTTATGTAATGATTTATTTTTCATTTTAATATTTTAACAATATTATTTATATAACATATTGCAGTAATAACATCGGCATGTGGAATCTCGTTGATTTTTTCACGGCTTCCTTAATGTTACTTGTATCAGGAATGCAATAAGTTTCGTGGAGTAGTAGACTTTACTTAATTTTTGCAAATATTTAAAAACAATAATTAACATTGCAATTTAAGTAAAATTGCAATGGTAAGTTTCCAATTTATAATTATTACTGTGTTAAACGTCTCTAAAAATAATATGTTAAAAGCCTAAAGCAGTAAAATTAATGTCGCGCTTAAGCGGTAAGAAGAGGGAAATTGTTATGTGTGTTACGTTGGGAATACTGAATGTGGTGTTTCACACTTACCGCGTTTTGGTTCTGTGCGGAAAACAAGCAAATACGCACGATCTCGCACAAAATATCTTATTTTAAGAAGAGTTAAAATAAAAATGTACTTTTAATCAAAAGTCTTAATAAATTTTTTTATAATTATCTCTATTTTTCCTTACTGATAAAATACGAATGATTAAATATAAGTACAGTAGATGGTCATTGAATTCGGTTTTTTGGTTCCTTAATTCTAAATAGTGTGCGTGTGTGTGTGTGTGTGTTTTGTGTGTGTGTGTGTGTGTGTGTGTGTGTTTCTGTGTGTCGATGAGCACGAGAGCTGAACTTCCAGCAACAGTTAGAAGGGAATGATAATGTATGCTAATATTCCCAAGTTACACAAGATAGGTTTCATACTAGTTACCAGGAAAAAAATAAAATAAAAATACCGTTACTGTTTTGTTTGTCGTAACCATTGACAATAAATAGAGGTCATAACTAGAGCCTGGATTTCCATGCAAATGCATGTTTTTATATAAGTTTGTTACATTTCTCAAACTTTGCAAATAATGTTTTTATGACTTATTGATTCCAAATAACCGTACCGTCATTTCCCATAACTATGGTCCTGAAACACAACTATGGTCCACGATACAACCATTCAAATTTTGTACTCCATAACGTAGTACCTCGTTTATCTACATTTTTGCTGTATTATATTTTTAAGTCAAATCACTGCAGCTATCTACGAACGGGCTATGTTACTTCTACAATGTTCTTTGAATGTTTGTATCGTGGACCATAATTATCGGAAATGACTGTATTTTTTCAGTGGGTATTAATTTAAGTAAAGTTAATAGAAGATAAATAATTGATTAAATGGCGATCTTACTCGTGTTAATTATGTAAGCATGTGCGGCTTACAGCTGTTTCGGTGCTACTTGACACCATCCTTAGAGCCTTCTGTGTCTCTGCGTCATCTCAACTTCGCTGCCTGTTGTGTGGGTGCGTTCGTGTGATGAAGAGTTCAGTCAAATAGTGTGTGTGTTCTGAAATTGATCTGTGTGTTGAGTATTTGATTAGGGTGTGTTTTAGTGTGTCTGTATATTTCATATTGTTCTAGTGTGTTGAGTTTTTGGTTTTTGGGTTGTATGTGTAGGATTTCCATGTCTGTATTTATGTTATTGTATGTGTGGTTAGCATTAGTTGTGTGTTCGGCATATGTAGATGTATTGTGTCCTCTGGTTATTGCTTTAATGTGTTCTTTGTATCGAGTTTGGAATGATCTGCCTGTCTGTCCAATGTAGAAACTGTCACGACTATTGCATGTGAGTTTTTATAAGCCTGTGTGGTTGTATTTATTTGTTTGTGTTGTTTGTGTGTTGAGATGTCTTTGTAGTGTGTTTTCTGTTCTGTATGCTATGTTGTATTTCTGTTTTCTGAATGAGGATGCGATCTTGTGTGTGTTTTTTGTTTTCGTATGTTAGTGTGATGTATTTCTTGTGTTCTTGTGTTTGTGTTGTGTTTTGTGTGTTTTTATATTCAAGTGTTAAAAGTAGTGTACGAAAGATTCAACATGGATTGATAGAAGATTTTAACTTCTTTCTTATGCTTTCAAAACATATTATGCTTTTCTCTAAAGCTTTCTAACTTTAATTGTTTGCATGTTTTGGTCTTTTTTGGGAATAGATTCATGCGTAATGCATATTTTGACGATTTTAGATTTAATAGCACATATGTAGACTTTTATATTGCATATTAGGCCTATGTCCTTTTTTCTGGATTTAGTGCATGTATTATGATAACTTGGTACTTCGTAGAATCTGGTATTTCCACGTTATTTGTCTATTGAGAAAAAAAAATTAAAAAAAAGCTACCGGCAGTATGGTTTCGTGGCATCGTACCTGACAACTAATCTTTGGACTTTCCACTAAATTCTCCGTTTGTTATTCTGGTATTTCCAACCCAAAACTCTCGTTACAAACCGAAGGTCAAAATATTGAAAGAAAGGAAGGCAGAAGCAAGATTCTTGCAAACTGCAATTTAGTATACTTCTGTGTGGAATTGTTAAGTGTTGCTATAGCTACTGTTAGAACTGCAAGAAGAGATCTTGTATCAAAATCGATTGAGGGAAAGGAATTTCTAAAGACGGGCGGTGTTGTAGTTCATTATGATTGCAATAAAGGCTAAGTACTTGTGTATTTTGGGGCACGCAATAGCGCCGCGGTTAAGGCGTAACACTGCAAAGTCAGAAGGCCGCGGGTTCCATTCCCGATGGGGTCATGGTCATGCGAAAATACAATAGTAATATGCGTTACAAGAGCGGTATGTTGAAGTTTTCATGTTCGAGGAAAAGTTTGAAAAAGCGAAACGTAGTTGAGCTTTTTTACTTTCCGAGAATTGAAAGAAAACATACCGCTCGTGTATCGTACATTATCTTGTGCGAAGATCGTTTATTACATACCTGAAAGAGGAATTTCTAATTAGTTGCAATGAAATCTCCATCTTGGTTTCTGTTCAATGACGGCAAATTTGCAAAACAAAAATATCTATCTTCAACATTGTTGCTTTAAAATGTTTTCTGTATTTACTATACTCCAGCAGGCCGTGATATACGTCTGTCTTTTTTTCCGTCCAGTCTATGATGAGTCTGGAATCTTGTTGATTTTTTCACGGCTTCCTTAATGTTACTTGCATCACGAATGCAGTAACTTTAGTGGAGTTGTAGAGTTTACTTAATTTTTGCAAATATTTAAAAACAATAATTAACAGTGCAATTTAGGTGAAATTGCAGTGGTAAGTTTCCAATTTATAATTATTACTATATTGAACGTCTCTAAAAATAATATGTTAAAAGCCTAAAGCAGTAAAATCAATATGTCACTTAAGGGGTAAGAAGAGGGAAATTGTTATGTGTGTTGCGTTGGGAATACTGAATGTGGAATTTTAGACTTTCCGCGGATTGGTTTTGTGCGGAAACCAAACAAATACGCACGATCTCGCACAAAAGACTTTACAATCCGACCTCACTTCGTTCCAAATTTCTTCCCTTAAATGTGCACCTATAACTTGTTGTGGAGTATAAAGATCATTGTCTATGTTCAAGAACGTTTTTCAGACAAACACATGAGCTTAAGTGAAGAAAATCTGAAAAATTAGTTGTAATGCATTATTTAAAAATAAAATGAAAATGTAACATAATGTGGAGCTCAATTTTGATGGCGCATATTTATAATTTTTTTTCGCTTCATTGTGCATGTTTTAAGATTTGATGGGGATTTAGTGAACTGTTTTCAGAACATGGGAGAAGTGATAGTAGGAGGAAGAAGAATAAAGTGTATAAGATTTGCTGATGATATGGCGTTGTTAGCAGAAGAGGAGACGATACTAAGGGATATGCTACTGGAGCTAAATGACAGCTGTGAGCAGTATGGAATGAAAATAAATGCCAACAAGACGAACAGCATGGTCATAGGAAGAAGGTAAACTTGGGAATTATAAATGAGGCAGTAGAGCAAGTGGACAGCTTCAATTACTTGGGGTGTACTATAAGCAGTAACATGAGCTGCTGCCAGGAAGTCAAAAGGAGAATATCAATGGCAAAGGAAGCTTTTAATAGAAAAAGGGAGCATTTTCTGCGGACATCTGGAAAAAGAACTGTGAAAGAGACTAGTGAAGTGCTTTGTGTGGAGTGTGGCATTGTATGAGGCAGAAACATGGGCATTACAGCGAAATGAAGAGAAAAGAATAGAAGCATTTGAAATGTGGATATGGAGAAGAGTGGAGCGTGTGAAATGGACAGACAGAATAAGAAACGAAGCTGTGTTGGGAAGAGTAGGTGAAGAAAGAATAATGCTGAAACTGATCTGGAAGATGAAAAGGAATTGATTGGGTTACTGGCTGAGAAGAAACTGCCTACTGAAGGATGTACTTGAAAGAATGGTGAACGGGAGAAGATTTCGGGGCAGAAGAAGGTATCAGATGATAGACGACATTAAGCTATATGGATCATGTGAGGAGACAAAGAGGAAGGCAGAAAATAGATAAGACTGGAGAATGCTGGGTTTGCAGTAAAAGACCTGCCCTTGCGGAGAACACTATGAATGAAAGAATGAAAGTTCATGGAAATCGAGCTCTATTCATAACTGTTACTTTGTTAGAGAAGAGAAGATAGCATTATACTGTATATTAAACAAGGGTTGACCCACCGTTTTGAATGTTTCTTAACTTGCAATGAAAACTATTAAGAAATTCAACACGTCTGAATTTTTACGCAATTACGACCATGTTTTGCGATTACTGGCTGATAAATTAACAGTTTCTAATAGGGTTATCTACCAAAACTGACCTATTGTCCTCGCAGGTTTCGTTACATTCTGCCTTTTTGATAACCACTACTATCACGTGCGATAGCAAAGGGGCGAGTAATTCTCATTGAGTCCCTACTCTTCATCAGTAAAAGGCTCCACGAAGAATAAATCAGGTTTTTGTCACATAACGCCTGAAGTCACTCCTGCTGGCTATATCATTTTCTGGATGATAAATTAATTGAATTCTTTCTTGCAAGTGTCTACGTCAGATTTGCTCGTGCTTTGTAACAGATTCGCTCGTTCCGACCTGAGCTTTTAAAAGACGATAAACTTCTTATTATGGCTTTCTTCTTGTCCCATGTCATAGATTTAAGGCAGGTGAAAGAACCCTGTTCATGCTAAAGGCCCATTCACAATGAAAATTAAATTAAACATAACCATAACATAAACACAGAAGTTTGCGCCCAGGCTACCAAATGGGATCATTCACAATGATTCACATAAGCATTGACATAAACATTACCGTAAGACGTTAACATGAAAGTTTGCAAACTCCAAACTTTCATGCTTATGCTTACGTGATTTGCAAACAGAACACAATCGTGGAGCGCTTAAGTATACGACAGAATATGAGGAAATGGCGTCGTTGTTATGTTTCCATGGTTACCAAGTATGTTTGCTGTTATGTTCCCATCGTGAATGATGGTATGACTTCTTGATTTTACCGTAACGTTTACATTCTTAAGTTAACGCTTACGTTATGTTTAATTTTCATTGTGAATGAGCCTTAAGAGCTCGTGACAAATGTGTCGGCCATTTCTGTTTCACGTTGAATATTGATGCTAAATAAACTCAGAAATTGAAATGTAAAATATAGGCTTACTACTACCATTATAATACAGGGACATCATTTTATTTTTACTTCAATTTTTATTGTACCTGAGTTTTTTAATGTACTTCACTCCCACCCCTCTTACTAATGAAGTTTCAACGGTTCTCCAGACAGAATCAAGGCCGCATATAGTAAACAGCACCGAGTTATTGAGTATAGTACGTTCCAGAAATATGTTCGCGTTTTCCAGTGACAAAAGAACTTTCAATATTGAATCATATTTTCGCACAGGTACAGTCCGTTTGCCTACGTCGCATCCCGATTTCCCCCACCTGCTTCTGCACGGCCCTCTGTAAAAGCAGGGCTGTCTTGGCTCTTTTCTGAAAACATTAATTTCTGTTAGGAATTGGACGTTTACGTAATATTATACAACTGTTTAAAATAACTTAAATAAGAGGGCCTCGTTAAGTAATTAACTGTCACGTGAGTTCCCCTTTTCTACGATCCTGCGGCATAACCACTTGGACGGACAGTAGATAGCATGTCTGAGTAATTTTATCTGTGCGGGTCGGGTAGAAGTGAAGATGGAATTTACAGTACGTAAGGTACTCTTTTATAGAGTAGGTACAGAATTATTTCAACATGAGTTACTAGTACGAAGGACGAAACTGGCAATTGGAATTAGATGCAATAGTCTATAGTGCCATATTATGCACAAAAGAACTGAAGCCTGTATCGAAATGAACGGCCACTATTTTCAAAAATGTGTTTAAATATCCATATTATGATTATTTTTCATTCTCTATATTGTACGCTAATGTGCTGTAGACAGTATAATATACACTGCATAATGAATACGTTCGCATGAATAGCTCAGTTCGTGAGTAAAATCACTTATTCTTAATACAGTAGGCCTACTGCATTTTGATTAAACAAAAACGTAATGAAAATTATCGAACTCAAAATCGCGATATTTCCTAGTTTACGTAAATGGATGAACTACTTTTCTTCCCTCCTATACCTAGTAAAGTGATTTGTTTGTGTTTTACGCCGGTATCATCGAACTCCAGTCGTGGAAGGAGGTAGCGAACGGTGTTTCCGGTTCTTTAAATGTATAGCCAGGTTAATATTAAAAATGTTAGTAAAAATAAAATGATGTCCCTGTACAAATTATGCTGTTATTATTTTTATTATTATTATTATTATTATTATTATTATCATCATCATCATCATCATCATCATCATCATCATCATCATCATCATCGCTGCATTACATAGGTCTATTGTTTAAATTAAAACGCGATACGATCTTTTCTCATTTGGCTTACGAACTTCTTCCTAAGGAACGCGTAGGTGTTCAATTCCAGGAATGTCCTTGAGATAAAAAAAATAAAGATCACAGTCATGAAGTGATATTTCGGTTATCCTATTTCTTCTGATTCCCCAGTGCCATACAGCTTGCATCATGACATTTGATGATAAACTCTAAATACTCTCTATTGTACACCTTAGACACAAAAAAATGACCGCTTTCCTATAGCGTGAATTTGTCTAAGTCTACTTCGAATAGCGCCTGGTTCACACAACTAGGGAAAGGATGTTTATTTTGCACCAAATTTATTCCTTGAATATATCTTCGTTATAGATTATTCATAACACTTGACCTATATATAGACAGAAAAAGCAACAAAGAAACAAAAGAACGGAAAAACAGGACGGAGTCGTGCATAAGAAATTCTCTCTAAACCCAAGCTGTCACGGAATCCAAAGGGGGCTTAGAAAAAAAATTGAATGATTTAACTTGTAAACATTTATTATTCAATACATTTTTTATGCCTTTGTTTCAGTCTTTTATATTGGTATTTCCATACCACAGTATTTTATTATTTTGTGTAGGGTGTGTACCCTCTTTCGATAAATTATCTTCTGAAATGAAATTAATTTATGCTCAGACTCGCAGAATATTCACTATTGCAGTCCACAAATGTGGAGTAACGGTTAGCGCGTCTGGCCGCGAAACCAAGTGGCCCGGGTTCGATTCCCGGTTGGGGTAAGATTCCTGGTTAAGGTTTTTTTCCGGGGTTTTCCCTCAACCCAAAGTGAGGAAATGCTGGGTAACTATCGGTCCTGGACCCAGGACTCATTTCACCAGCATTATCACCTTCATCTCATTCAGACACTAATTAACCTAAGATGTTGATACAGCGTCGTAAAATAATCTACTAAAATAAAAAAAATCACTATTGAATCAGAAACAAAACGAAATTTTAGAGGAATTAAAAGTAGAATTCTTTGTTCTGGAGATTATAAAGGGCTCCAACAAGGTTCAAGAAAAGGTAATACAAAACTACTTCTTAAATACAAGCCACAAGGACATCAGTGACGTAGAAGACAGCTGAAACGTCTTTTCGGATGAGGCCGAAGCAGGTCTGTTTAGGCCCAATTCATGATGGATGAAGAAGTATCTGTTAAGTACGGTACTTCTCTTTCTAAAATTCTCAAATTTCACGTGGAAGTAGTGCATTAATGTGTGAATTGTATGTCATTAGCATTTTTTTTTCGCTCGTACTTGACACAACTCTTTTCTAACTACTTAGCACTATGACGCACGGAGTATTACTAATGCTGCTTTTTCTAGCCTTTGCTTGAGACTTAACAAAGAAAACAATTTCATTCCCTCATTTGCATGCCCTTAGGGTTCAACACGAAGTGAGCAAACACTTTCTTCTTGTCAGAGGCCACTCATGAAGTATAATGTTGAAATGTTAAAAAGAAATTAAGATTGTATTGAATAAAGTCAAAATGATTTTTGAGTATAATTCAGAGTCGATGCTAAAAAACAACACGCATCACCATACAAGGCATATGGGTCATTCGAAAATTACTGGTAACATTTTAATTAAGAAAAAAATACTTCGGAATATGTATGATAAGAACTTTCTCGTGTTAAATTTTAACGTACCTTGTTAACATGTTTCGACCTATTTTCGGTCATCTTCGGAACTGGTCGTTGTTGGTCTTGGCGCCTCTTGTTTCCTGTGTGGGTGCGTTCGTATTATAGAGTCAAAGAGTGTAGCCTATGTGTTTTGAAATTGAGTTGTGTGTTGAGAATATCGTTGGGGTGTGTTTTCGTGTGTCTCTATATTTCATATTGTTTAGTGTGTTGAGTTTCTGGTTTTTTGGTTGGATGTGCAGTATTTCCATGTCTGTGTTGATGTCTCTGTAGGTGTTGTTGGCTTTTGTGATGTTAGGAAATACTGCACATCCAACCAAAAAGCCAGAAACTCAACACATTAGAACAATATGAAATATAGACACACGAAAACACACCCCAACGATATTCTCAACACACAACTCAATTTCAAAACACATAGGCTACACTCTTTGACTCTCTACTACTAACACACTCACACAGGAAACAAGAGGCGCCAAGACCAACAACGAACAGTTCCGAAGATGACCGAAAATAGGTCGAAACATGTTAACAAGGTACGTTAAAATTTAACACAAGAAAGTTCTTATCATACATATTCCGAAGTGATAACAGTGTTAAAAGTTGTGTAATCAAAATGTATATATAAATACTTATTTACTTACAATTCTTAAAAATAATTTCCAGTATCACGTACCCGTCGTCACACCTCTGGAAGGCGACGGATGCCATCCAAAACGTTACTATTCTAATGCCGAAGTGCATCAAACTCGGTTAAAAACGCAGTAATCATAGGTTACGAAACAACGGTTAAACAGTAACCGTGATTAAAATGTAATTTCTATGCACCATTCATAATCACCGATCACTTAAACATGGTTAGCTGACACCTAATTTAACCAGCGTAAAGTCTGTGTTGGTACACTGTTTCTACAAAATGACTAAAGGAAAGCATCCATTTCTCTGCAAAGATAATAGTCAGAATCTAAAAACGACTGCGCTTACTCCGTTGTACATCGAAACGAACGTGTCCTATATTTTCGCGTTGCATTTGTTTGCCTTTGGGCTCTGTTATGTTTGCGAGTCACATTTATTTGTTTTTCAGTGCTGTTAGGTTAAAATCGTACAAAATGGAAAATTACATGCAAAAATAATTATATCCCAACTGAGTTTGAAGAATTGGAGTTTCCCCTTTTAAAATACCGAAAATATCAATAGAATTGTAATATAAGCAGCCGATCTATGAGAAATATGACTTTCTGCGTTATTTTAAGTGATCCATTTGTTGCAGCAGAAATGATACTGTAGATTTTGATAAACGAAATCCCTCCTGAAATTTTCTGTAAAAAAAAAAAAGTTCCGTTCATAAGCAGAAAAGTGCAAAAATGCAACAAGAAGTAGAACCAAATACCTTACTATAATAATACCGGATAGCTGTATACTATAACAGCATTGGCGTGAGTGCGAAAAATCGCGGACCTGACATCTAGCGCAGAGGGATGAAATTATGTCCACATATACAAATATTAACATAGCGAGATTCGGACTATTGTTTAAAACGTGAATTACTAATGTGGAATAATATATGAAACACTTAATAAATTTTGAATAATATTTAATGTAAGATTATTATCTTATATCAAACCTGCATAAGCTTATTATGAGAAATATTGCATACTTCATATTACTTTCCATAATTAATTGTTACATATTTTTTCTTTGGTTTACCGAGACGAAACCAATCTGATATTAGGAATGAATTTACAGTACTGTTTTATACACGCATTGCTGACAACTGCAAAGATAAAATTGATAGTAATCTGATGCTTGTAATAATTAGTAAAGGCATGTGGACAACAATAAAAGATAATTTGATAAACCCAATACATTTTAACTTCTATTTATTTATTAGGTCTAAATAAAAAAACTAATTTGTATTTTTCTATCAACACAAAGACGAAGGAATTAGGCCTACTAAAGAATGTTGTTGACTTATGTTTTATGAACTGTCGGAAATCGAAAATACGATTTGGAGCAATTTGTAATGCTGCAATTGTCACAATTATAAACAGCACATATACACCCTGACATCTTAACACTAGTACTAATTCATAAAACTATTAACAAATTAACTAGCCCAGCAACAATATAAATTGCAGTTGATTACAGCTTGTTTCGCCAGTATCTCCATCCCGGCAGGTAGGTAGCAGCACCATCGTCGTTCGCACGTAAAACTGCTAGCTGTGCGGTATTATTATAGTAAGGTATTTTTGGTAGAACATTTCCTAAAAAAAAAAAAAAAAAGACCAATAGACAATAAAAGACCGAAAAAAATGAAAAATAAAAGTATTGGAAAATATACTTACAGAATGATTGTGACCACTGTGTGACCACTGACATGGTCTAGGGATGAACGAGCGGGACTCATGCCCTGAGGCTGCGCTGTTCCACCAATTTTATTGTAAGGCAAAAGTCAGATAATATCATGGCGAATGCTCGGACTCAACTCTCTATCAAAAATTCCAATTGTGCTATATAAAGCAGTTGATAAGTGTTGTTACTCTCTATCAAAAATTCCAATTGTGCTATATAACGCAGTTGATAAGTGTCGTTAAATAACCACTAAGAAAGCTTCTTAAGCATGAGCAGCGCTCAGAATACAACAGTTCTGATTGGGATCCATGTCTGCTGGACTCAACCTTCGACGCTGTTGACCTATAGACAGCGCCACACCTAATCACTTGCAAACTTGGCAGCAGTGATCAGAGATTACACAGTTCTCCTTGAATTTTATTATTATTATTATTATTATTATTATTATTATTATTATTATTATTATTATTATTATTATTATTATTATTATTATTATTACATGCTACACTTTACTAACAGTGACACCGAAGTTTATGTGCTTACATACTGAAACCGAAGGTCACCACTTTGAACACCTTCTGTATACAGATCTGCGTTTTTCATATTCTTTTCTCGATCAAAATCGCTGCTTTTATATTTCGACTAGTGGCTTGGGCAGCAAATGCTGCAAACTAAGTTCATTAGACGTTCAAATAAACATTTTTCAGATTTATTTTCAATGAAGAATACCAGACATTCTGAAAGTTATTTGCTTCCATAACAATGAAAGATACTCTCTCTCGAGCCAATACTGAAGAGAACCACGCATATCTACACCACACCGCCATTAAATATATGAAAAAGACCCAACCCCACTTGATTAATAACTACAAAAATATTTCATTTTTAATAATATTATTATCTTACGTAAGTTTTATAGCTTTCAGTAACATATACTATATAGCCGCCACTCAGTAAAATATAGAAATCAAAATCTAATTTAAGTTACCGTATTCTCTACATCTACTTATATAACCCCAAAACGTTTCACTTTCATATCATCAATATAGCATTAATATGTATAATTAATTAATAATAGTCACATCACGGCATTAACTACAATATTTCATTTCTAATGGTAATAATGTCATCAAACCACCTCAAGTTTTGTAGTTTTTAATATTCAATATATAGCTGTACCCAGAAAATTGCACACCACAGAATCGAACCTGTAAATGATTTTTAGTAAGTTAACTTTTTAATAACCAATTTAATTTGAGCTCTAAATATGTCAGCATTCTTGCAGATCATGGCCTTCGTGTAATATTGTTTACTGTAGTGTGTGTTTTGTTTTATTCTGAAATGCAATTAGCTAGTTCTCAAAACTGACGACAGATGGATTTTGGAAAATAGGAAAATTATGTTGAAAAATTGACATTTCACTGAAAACTACTATTTTTCTGAAAAACTTTGAGTTCCAAGCTTCAAAATTGAGGGATCATTTATTAAAATCCGTTCAGCCGTTTTCCCGTAATTTCCATTACCAGTTCAAATTATATATATATGTGTGTATATAATATATTATTATTATTATTATTATTATTATATTATTATTATTATTATTATTAAAATTTATTTAAGGTTGTTTAGTCGACTGTCCGAACACAGGTTTGAACCTCACAAGTGACACCAATATTAGATGTTATTTCTAAAAACTTTTCTGTGATATGCAATGAGTTCCAAGGATATTAGGTGACTCGACGTTATTGTACTTGTATATTGTGTATGTAACTACTACTAATAAAATTGTAACCTAAATTCTTCTGGTAATTTTCGATTTTACAAAAATAATTGGTGTTAACATGTATAATGAACTGTCCTGATACCGAAAATCACATTTTCGAAATTTTTGTTTGTGTGTCTGTATGTTTGTTATCTTTTCGCGCGATAATGACTGAACATATTTTTATGAAAATTGGTATGTAAAATAAGATAGGTCACACTTAGATTTTAGGCCATATGACATTCAAACACACAGGAATTTTACTTGAATCAAGTAATTTTCATTTCATTTCATTTATTATATTCCATAGATCTTACATGAGCAATGAAGCGTTAAGATGTGGAACAAGTCAAAATTTTACAGTATTACAATTACATTTTTACAAATTTTTACATTTTTTACAATTTTACACCTTTTACAATTTTCTACAATTTTTTCAATGTTTTGGCGAGATGTAGTAGGATGAGGTGAGGCCCGAGGATTCGCCAATGAGATGAATTTGGAAGTAAATTCCGAAAAAAAGTAATTTTACGATTATGTATCGTGATCAGAACATAATACAAAATGAAAATATAAAAATCGGCAATTTATCCTTTGAAAAGGTGGAAAAATTCAAATATTTTGGAACAACAGTAACAAATATAAATGACACACGAGAGGAAATTAAACGCAGAATAAATATTATTCGGTTGAGAAGGTTCTATCATCCAGTCTGCTGTCAAAAAATCTGAAAGTTAGAATTTATAAAACAGTTATATTATCGGTTGTTTTGTATGGTTGTGAAACTTGGACTCTCTTTTTTTTAGGAACAGAGATTAAGGGTGTTTGAGAATAAGGCTCTTAGGAAAATATTTAGGGCTAAGAGGGATGAAGTTACAGGAGAATGGAGAAAGTTACACAACGCAGAACTGCACGCATTGTATTCTTCACCTGACATAATTAGGAACATTAAATCCAGACATTTGAGATGGGCTGGGCATGTAGCACGTATGGGCGAATCCAGAAATACATATAGAGTGTTAATTGGGAGGCCGGAGGATAAAATACCTTTGGAGAGGCCGAGACGTAGATGAGAGGATAATATTACAATGGATTTGAGGGAGGTGAGATATGATAGTAGGGACTGGATTAATTTTGCTCAGGATAGGGACCAATGGCGGAGGGCGGCAATGAAACTCCGGGTTCTCTGAAAGTCATTTGTGAGTAATGGCGAAGTGCATCAACATCGGTTAAAAACGCAGTAATCATAGATTACGAAACGACGGTTAAACAGTAACCGTGGTTAAAATGTAATTTCTGTGCACCATTCATAATCACCGATTACTTAAACATAGTTAGCTGACACTTCATTTAACCAGAGCAAAGTCTATGATGGTACACTGTTTCTACAAAATGACTAAAGGAAAGCATTCATACCACAGCAAAGATAATAGTCAACATCTAAAAACGACTGCGCTCACTCCGTTCTACATCGAAGTGAACATGTCCTACATTTTCGCGTTGCATTTGTTTGCCTTTGGGCACTGTTATATTTGCGAGTTGCATTTCTTTGTTTTTCATTGCTGTTGGGTTAAAATCGTACAAAATAGAAAATTGAATGCAAAAAATGATTATATCCCAATGTGAGGTTAAGCATCGATAGACTTACTTAATATATTTAAATATATTATATAATAAAGAAGGAATATCCATAAAGGAAAAGGATGCAGAAGATTAGTAGAAATGTGTGTACGACCCAAGATCCCATTTACACCAGGTTACTGTTCATTATCCTAAGATCCATCCATAACCTCTCTTTGTTCAGCCAATGACAGAGAAAGAGATATTCAAGTATTCCCTCTTAAAATACAGAAAATAACAGTTACATAGAATCTTAACGTAAGGAGCTGATCAACAGAAGACATATGACTGTTTTTAAGTTATTGCAAGTGAGCCATTTGTAGATTTTGATAAACAAAATCCCTCCTGAAATTTTCTGTCACCTCATTCCTCGTAAAGATTCTCTCTTTCCACTAAAGAAACTTCACGCCCACGCTCTATCCAAGTAATTCAAGTACTGTACAATAATAATCGTCTTCGAAGTAAACGTCTGTGGCTCTGGCCGCCATTTTGCTTTACTTGCTCTACTAATCACTGGTTATCTCCTTTAACCGCTCGAAAATGGCCGGTTATAGATTACTGTGGTTAACCTCCTATTTAAGTCGTAACCGAGGTCGATCCACTGTAAAAATGCTTAACCAGAGGTTAGGTGACAATTTTAACTGGTGGTTACACTAACCGACGTTGATGCACGTGGGCATAAGTATTGCAAATGAAAACGACCAGGGTTACGCGCCAGAATCATCGAACCCCGCAGTACTAAGATGAATCACATTTCATTGCTTTAGAGAACCAGCACTCATTCGTCAGCTGTTTTTCTTAGTCATAAAAATAAAATTAATTTCTCGAGGCGTGATTCTTATTACAGTCACCATGGACTTTGTTTCCTGGTTCCTATGGCAACTCATTAGGGCATTAAAAATAGTCATGCGACGCATACAATATTGAGTAAGCAGTTTATCAATTGGTCGGATGGATTCGGGAACTATAGAGTCTGTTATGTAGGTCAAGTTGTTATAGCAATGAATTCGAGCGTCACTCACTAGCTATATAAATTGAATGAACATCGTATATAAATATTGCACTTCTTCCCACGACTGGCAATAGGCCCTAATATATTTCCGAAATGTGTAAAAAACCTCGCATTTTTTAATACTCTAATTTTTTCGCTATTTATGCAAGGTGCTGAGGACAGTGCATTTTCAAAAACATATCATCGAAAGTCAAACGGTTTTCGTACTATTGAGCGACAAATTTAGCGTATTTTATAAAAACAAGCCTCTTTCAGCGCTCAGAACTCTGGAACCGTTTACTGCAGAACGTTGAACGGGAGCTCATTTTGAAGCTGACATTTGGTAGGTTATGATAAGAAGTAATCCTTATTTTTATTGTATACAGAGAGACAGATAATCTGATTTTACTTACTTTTAGGCTTTTTGCCAATTTGTAAAAATGTAAAAAAAAAATATTGAGAAGAAAAAACCGTGCATTATTAAGAGGGATTCGGCATTGTTTGCTTAGTGCCTCGACAATAAGTTTCGAGGGTATTAAATAAATTATTTTCACACACCTAGACTTGAACGGTGCAGTACCACACTCACTGGCCGAGAGCTGAAGATAAACGAGCGTTGGTCGTCATTTTACTCCTGTGTTTATGAAAACTTGTGATAAAGCTAGCCCAGCTATGACTGCTAGACGACACATCACGTGTTTATGTCTCCTGGCCTAGGCTAGCTCCCGCCTCACAGTCAGCTAGTTACTTCACGCGCGTACTATTTAGTTTCTTTATTTGATATTTTCAATACTTTATCAACTGTCCACCAGTAAAAATGTGTTTATTTGTACTTTCAATGCGGAATCTAACCATATATTTTAAAAATATTTTTTCGTGGGCAAAGGCGTCTTAATGAAGAAAAATCTAAATTTCCATAAAAAGTAAGAAAAACCGTTTACATGTCAATGTAAACTTTAACTTCTCAGCATCAAAATAAACCATGATTTTGATCATTGGGTGAAAGGGTTTCGGAGCCACAACAGTTTAAAGTTGCTAATTTTATGAAAATACGATAAATTTAAATATTTTAAATTTAAACACTATGAAGTTCTGATGCCTCAAACTTTGCACAAAGCATTGTATCACAGTTGTCTACGTACAAAAAAGTTTCATTGTATTTAAAAACTGGAAGGTCAATTTTCTCTATATTTTGTCGATTTGAGATGGAATAGCCGGTACGTACTCCTACTATGTAGGCCTACTCAGGTCTCTTCCTTTCTGCTACTGCCATCTGCGCTGTTTTTCTAGCTGCTCTCGCTTTTTTAGTTAGTTATTTAACGACTCTGTATCAACTACTAGGTTATTTAGTCGATGGAATTGGTCATAGCGAGATGGTATTTGATGAGGTCAAGAATTCGCCACAGATTACCTGTCATTCACTTTACGGTTGGGGAAAACCTCTAAAAAACCCAACCAGGTAATCAGCCCAAACGAGAATCGAACCCACGCCCGAGCGCGGCTCCGGATCAGAAGGCAAGCGCCTCCGCCGACTGAGCGACGTCGACAATATTGTCAACCGAAGGTCCGGAAAATCTCCAAACAGTAGTTGAAAAGTCGCTAGATTCCTTATTATCAATACATAAGTATTATTTTTGTCACTAGAGTAATAGTAGTTTTATTTTGCCTGTCAGAGTTAAGGTTATAAGGCCTTTTCTTCCACACAACCAGGTTTGAATAATATGCATGAAATACATATGCTTACTTAATACCCTAAGGGTGAAACCTAACCATTTTTCCTCCATTACTACATATGCTAGTGGAATATGGTGATTTTCTGGTTTGAAGGTTGAATTTTTTTTTGCCAACTTCGTTTCGAATTTCGATACTGAGAAATACAACTGGTAGTGATTTTCTAACTGTTATGTTGGCAGCAGGAACAGCTGTTGTCGGCAGTGCAAATGAAAATTAAAATTGATCTAGATTTGTGAGCCGATTACTGGAAGCTAGTGAAATTCGAACTTACTAATAATTAATTAATATCTGTATTAGGTATATTAATACATAATAGTCCACACCTGTGGAGTAACGGTTAGCACGTCTAGCCGCGAAACCAGGTGGCCCGGGTTCGATTCCCGGTAGGGGCAAGTTACCTGGTTGAGGTTTTTTCTGGGGTTTTCCCTCAATCCAATATGAGCAAATGCTGGGTAACTTTCGGTACTGGACCCCGGACTCATTTCACCGGCATTATCATCTTCATCTCATTCAGACGCTAAATAACCTGAACTGTTGATAAAGCGTCGTAAAATAACCTACTAAAAAAATTAATACATAATAGTTATTTTGTGTGTTGCGTTGTGGTTACAATTCAATATTGTAGTCACATAAGTGTAAGTAATGTCGTCGGTTTCTTGGTAAAAGTGACCAAGTCCAAAATTGAAAATTGTTGGGAAAAGGCATTTAAAGGTTTAATGATCCATCCAAAGATAACTGTTCTTCTTTATATGTTAGTAACAAGTTATTTTGAAGGTAAATGTGCTATATTATTAGTTTTTAATATATAATTATGTCTTAAATTTTCATAAAGATTGGATGCCTTGGAATGTGACTTGGTCACTTTTACCAAGAAACCGACGATATAACATATTGTGATACATGTACTTGTGTGATCGATAGAAAATGCTCACGAAGACAACAAATAACTAGAATAGCAAAATTATTAGGAATGGCCTAAGTAAGTATTCTTAAGCATGCATTTCAAAGTGGCATTCAGTTTTCGGAGTTTGTACTAATCATTTCACGTGATCAAACAAAATACATTTTTAGGTTAGGTCTCGTGAATGGTAAAAATTCTAATGAAAATCATGTTGTCAGACAAAATACATCTTAATATTAGATCATATTAATCTACTAATTTCCAACATAATGTGAGAGAGGTCCAGCAGGAAAATATAGGCCTACCCTTTCACAAATTATTGAAACATTTAGAAAACACCTTCCAACATAAAGATGAGATGTAGTAAATAAATAAATAAGACATTATTATTATTATTATTATTATTATTATTATTATTATTATTATTATTATTATTATTATTATTATTGCACATGGCATTGTGAGTTTACCCTCTTTGGTGATATCTGGTATTAGTTGGCAACACTGAAGAGATGGCCAAATCCTTTTAGGAACTGCTCTTACGTGATCTTCACTATAATACAATAAGAAACAACACAAAATAAGATATCTTAGAGATTACATAAAATGTAGTAGAAAAGTATAAATAATCAAGATCAGTTACATAATATAAGGAGAAAATTATATTTTCATTTCGTACAATATTCTCGTCACGAGACATAATAATATACTTTGTCTTTTCGGGATTTACTTCCAAACCTCTTTACTTGCTTCCAGAAAATTCCCGTGCTTTCCCTAATCGTTTGTGGATTTTCTCCAAACATATTCACGTCACCCGCATAGATAAGCAGCTGATGTAATCCGTTCAATTCCAAACCCTCTCTGTTATCCTGGAAATATAAAAATTGAAAATTTATCTCTTGAAGAGGTGGAGAAGTTCAAATATCTTGGAGCAACAGTAACAATTATAAATGATACTCTGGAGGAAATTAAACACAGAATAAATATGGGAAATGCCTGTTATTATTCGGTTGAGAAGCTTTTATCATCCAGTCTGCTGTCAAAAAATCTGAAAGTTAGAATTTATAAAACAGTTCTATTACTGGTTGCTTTATGGTTGTGAAACTTGGACTCTCACTTTGATAGAGGAACATAGGTTAAGAGTGTTTGAGAATAAGGTGCTTAGGAAAATATTTGGGGCTAAGAGGGTTGAAGTTACAGGGGAATGGAGAAAGTTACACAACACAGAACTGCACGCATTGTATTCTTCACCTGACATAATTAGGAACATTAAATCCAGACGTTTGAGATGGACAGGACATGTAGCACGTATGGGCGAATCCAGAAATGCATATAGAGTGTTAGTTGGGAGACCAGAGGGGAAAAAGACCTTTAGGGAGGCCGAGACGTAGATGGGAAGATTATATTAAAAAGGGTTTGAGGGAGGTGGGATATAATGATAGAGAATAGATTAATCTTGCTCAGGATAGGGACCAATGGCGGGCTTATGTGAGGCGGCAATGAACCTCCGGGTTCCTTAAAAGCCAGTAAGTAAGGAAGAAAATTATATATAATCAAAATCAGTTACATAACATAAATGGAATATATACAATTTATAAGACATAGACTGCTCGAGATAAATTCGACGATTAATTCACTTGTTAGAAGACATAAAAAGTTGAATAGCAAAAACGTACTATATAGCATACAGATACAAACGATTAAGTAAAATATCAAGATAATAAAATGGAAAAAAAGGAAGAGAGAGGAGAAAAAAATAATAACTTGGTCATGTAAAGCAAATTATTTTGAAACTTCCGCAAGGATCTATAGTTCTGTTCAATAAAAAAACATTTCTAAGTAGAGTATACTTAAAAGATTTTAGACTCCGACTACTCCTGATTTCCTGTGACAAGGAATTCCAGGAACGGGCTCTGTATATTTTGAAGGAAGCAGAGTAGAGAGATGTTTGATGATATAGTATTGATAGAACAAGGCTATGCTGTGAACGTGTAGAGGGTGTTGAAAAAGTCACTAAATCCCTATTTAAGCAATAGAAAAGATACAAGAAATTGTCGTCGAAAACAGTTAAAAATTGCTATATTTAGCGACAAAATCACTAAATTGGCAACACTGGACGTCGGTGGCCAGCTGCTGTCTTACATTGCCTTATCGCTAAATATGAGACGTTCCATGAACTCGTCTTTCTCGCCAAAGTCTAGATAATTCCAAGAGGAGCGATATCTATCTTCTATATCGGTGATCGGGGTGTGTAAACTTCTGATGAAGTTCCAATTTATACGGCTTCATGTAAACGTTTTGCAGTACCTTCACACTGTCCGGTGGGGTATTGTCAGCTGACGACAAGCAAGGACTTTAGAAGGCTACGTTCAACAGTCTTTCGTACGCGCTCAATACGTTAATTGAAAACTGCAGGACTTCTGTATTTTTCTTTGGGCACAAACAACCAGTCATGACTTACTGCTAGATGCCTCCTTTCCATATTTATAGTCGCGACGCTGTTATTCCCGGCGTGACTCCTCCTCTTTGCTTACATCTTAGGTAGTGAAGGCTCTATAAAGTCTAGGTAGGTAGTATCGTTCGTCATTTTTGTTCTTTCATTGCCGAGCTACCAGACGAGGGATCTATTTGCCACACCGTTAAACATTATCATGTCGTAGCTCCTATGATAATAAATCAAACGCACTGTAATTCAGCAAATAAATTGAGCGGCAAATAACGTCTTCGTGTGCTTTCTGCGAACGCCAACGAAAGAGCCAAAATGGCGGGCGATTATATTAAGTATTTACCGAGCCTTAAGAAATGAATAACGTCTTCCTCAGCGAATCACAAGACGCACATGTTTAAATGTAGCCGACCTGCAATGCGATTGGCTGCCGGAAATTAGAGCGACGGGACTACATATAGTTTGTATCAACCATTTCTATCGAATTGTAGGATGAAAACAGATTTCCTGCACCATTAAACGCCATTGTTGTGTTATTGCGGCTAATGGAATGGATTTAAAATAAAGCAAAATGAAACCGAAGTGGCTATTCTTACACACGCACTGATTCAGCATAGTTTATCCTCCAGGCTATGCGCTACAAATATTAAATATGAAGAATATGGAATGAAGATGATTCCAGCGAATAGGAATTATACAGAATGAACACTCAACGAATTTTCCTGTTTTGTTTCTTTGTGCGCCGACATTTAGTTCCACTTTCAAGCGCTAGAGGCTAGTGTAATCGAGCACACGCTAAGATAATAATTGAGAATAGAGTTGAGACACAGGATCCAAACATCGCCTACCTTATTCCATAATCCAGTAACGCTTTGCTTCAAATAAATTCAAGTTAACAGCTTTTCCTTATTATTTCTCAGTGGCAAACTAGTTGTAATAATAATTTTTTATATTTTATATATAATAAATTATATTATAAAATAATATAATACATTATAAAATTATGTATCAAATTTGTTTAATATTTGTATGCAATATAATATAGGTATATGGTTTTACTTCTCATAGGAGTTTTGTTTTTCCTTTTTCAGAGCTATCAAATCATTACATATTTTAATTGTTGTTGGGGTCAACGTCTCAACTCTCATTATAAAGGAACTCTAGAGCCTAGACATTACAGATAATGACGGATTTATTATCTCATTGGTCCAATTTATTTTATTTGAGTACATAATGTACTTAGATGTATTAATAGAACAGATGCATTACAGGAGCCACCCATCACACATTATACGCAAAAAAAAGGTCAGCGGAAGTAATGGTTCGATTATCGTTTTCAGTATTCGATATTCGATAAGCATTAAATGGTACCAAATTAAAAAAAAAATTAATAAAAGTGATTTAAATATTTTGTTACTAGACTACTAGATGTGATTTTAGTCAGTTTGTATTATATTTTTGGTCCAGGGAAAATACATTTTACTGTTACTGCCATTATTTCCATTTTGAAGTACGCTAAAAGTCAACAATAGAAAACTGACTGTTAATTTAGAAGTTGGCAACATATTTTATATCGATTATAACAATACATATCGATAGTAACATTCATACCATTCAACCAATAAGGAGATTGGCCCCTATAATGCATCTGTACCTGTATTAATTGTATCTGTTATATTTCCGCTGTGTCGACTACTAGCTGGTGTGATGTCAGTACCAACTCTTGGGAGAAAGCAGAATCTCACGCTCAAACTGGTTTGAAGGTAATTGAAATCAGTCCTGCTACATCAAAGGTACCGACGCGAAGTGTCCATACTGTATAATTATCTATACGTTGGTCACTCCGCATATCAACAAACGTAAGATAATATCCTTCCGCGCCTCGAACCGCTGATTGATTTCTACGAGACGCGTCCAGAAAGTAAGTTTCCCAGGGGCCATTTACAGAAAGAAAACACAATTTCATGGAAAGATTTATTGGAACAGATATTGCAATTGTTGAGCTATTTTTATATATATTCCACCGGAATTGAGACTTTTTTGTGGGTGGGCTAAGCCTCAAAAGCCCCTCAAGAGCTTCGCCACTGTCAACTCTCAATCCTGGTACAGACGTGTGACCGGCATTAGGCCCCCCACGCGAATTGGGACGCTCCCAAATGTGGTCATTGCTCAGGCTGTACTCAAGGCTTCGTTCTGGCTGCTTAGCATGTCCGTCAGCATAGCAGGCATTTCCTTTTCTCCCAGTACTTAGTCCTATTCATAACGGTGGGCATGACAGCTTCCATCAGCAAAATTAGTTACGAAGATGGCACGTACTTCCTCATACGTTTTAAGAGTTTTGTTAACAGTTCAGTTTGTCCATTATGTGAATGATATTATTATTTGTGTTTTTTTAAAACGTTTAATCCGAAAGACACAAATAAATGAAATAATTATTGAATATGCGTCAAAATTAAATTAAACACAGAATAAATATGGGAAATGCCTGTTATTATTCCGTTGAGAAACTTTTATCATCCAGTCTGCTGTCGAAAAATCTGAAAGTTAGAATTTATAAAACAGTTATATTACCGGTTGTTCTGTATGGTTGTGAAACTTGGACTCTCACTTTGAGAGAGGAACATAGGTTAAGAGTGTTTGAGAATAAGGTACTTAGGAAAATATTTGGGGCTAAGAGAGTTGAAGTTACAGGAGAATGGAGAAAGTTACACAACACAGAACTGCACACATTGTATTCTTCACCTGACATAATTAGGGACATTAAATCGAGACGTTTGAGATGGGCAGGGCATGTAGCACGTATGGGCGAATCCAGAAATGCATATAGAGTGTTAGTTGGGAGGCCGGAGGGAAAAAGACCTTTAGGAATGCCGAGGAGTAGATGGGAAGATAATATTAAAATGGATTTGAGGGAGGTGGGATATGATGATAGAGAATGGATTAATCTTGCTCAGGATAGGGACCGATGGCGGACTTATGTGAGGGCGGCAATGAACCTCCGGGTTCCTTAAAAGCCAGTAAGTAGGTAAGTATATGCGTCAAAATGGGAAAAACTTTCATTTTCTGGACTGCACAAAAGGCCACTACTATCCTAAAATGTAGACAGTTGACTTACTTTATATTTTATATGGTTTAAATAGATAGGATGTAATCAGTGCATTTCTTCCGGACAAAAAGATGGTGGAACTCTGTGTAGAATATATTATACGGATGGGGAGATAATTACCGTTCTTTTAGGTTATTTCAGTTAATCCGGACTTTCGTTAAACCGGTCAACTTATCTCCCCATTTAGTCCGAATTAACGAGCTTTTACTGTATAAGAAACATGCCGCCTTGCATATACGAATGCGTCTGATGAAGTTTCAGAAATGCAAATGCAAATGTGATAGGTGGCCCTATAATGTATCTGTTCCGCTTTTTGTTAACGTGTCTATTATATTAGGGCTGTAACAGTTGTCTTGTGCTATATATTTCATTATATTCAGTTCTTCACTGTACTTGTTGCTAGCCACCAACGTAGCTCGGTCGGCTGAGGTGCTTGCCTGCCGATCCAGAGTTGCGCTCGGTCGTGGGTTCGACTCCCGCTTGGGCTGATTACCTGGTTGGGTTTTTTCCGAGGTATATTATTTTCTCTGCGTGTTTGTTATTGTCAGCATTTAAAATGTGTGTTTGTCTACATTGTGTAAGAATATTTCTGTTAATATACTCGATATGGGTGAACCCATTGGCAATTCTTTCAGTTTGTGCACAATATTTGTTGTCTGTGAAATAATTTTGTTCTGTAATGATCTCTGTGATGTGTATGATTTCGTCATTGTGAGTCTGTGCTACATTGTTTTTATGAAGCATTTGTTGAAGTATTTTGAGTGTTTCTATTACTGATATGTTTGTACAGGGACATCATTTTATTTTTACTTCAATTTTTATTGTACCTGCGTTTCTAAATGTACTTGACTCCCACCCCTTTCACTAATGTTCTTGCTAACGTCATTCACACAAACTTACGGCCGCTGTTGCTAGCAGTGAAATAAACAGTACAGAGTACAGTGTGTTTCAGAAATATGTTGCGTTTTCTATGGAAGAAAGAGCTTATATTATTGAAGTTTATTTTCACACAAGTATGTTGTGTAGCATAACTGAATTTATCTGTGAGGACTGAGCACAAGTGAAGATTAGAATTACCGAAACTACGGTACCCTATAATATGGTACGGTACTTAACAGCATTATTTAAACAAGAGTTTTGTTTTACTGTTTGTAGGTATGAAGGACGATGATGGAAACTGGAATTACAATATAACCGAATGTGAACAGCAGTTTTTTTCACAATTTCCTGATTATATCATTACGGAATATTTTCGTAGAAATGTCATTAATCTGGTAGATAAATTTAGAGCAACAGAGCGTACAGGAAGGAAGAAAGTGTAAGATGGCCAACAAAGGTGACAGAATATGCTGTAGAAGATGCTAGAGAAAGGATGCAGCGAGGTCCTAATAAGTCAGTCAAGAAGTTAGCTGTAGAAATTAGGGTTTCTTACGGAAGTGCTCACAAAATTCTCAGGAATAAATTAGGTTAGTAATATGCTGAATAATGTAGACATTACATAATATATATATATATAACCGCCTGAAGACTTGAGTTTGTGAAAAAAAATTGTTAATATTCTACTGTTTTTTGATAAAATACTGTAAAGTAATGACCAAACTGAAAATCGTAATACTATATTTCCCTGTAACATAAATGGATACACTAATTTTCTCTCCTCCTATAGCTAGTAAAATGATTTGTTTACATATCCCACTAGCAAGTCCAAACTCCTGTAATGGAAGGGGGTAACAGCGTTTCCGAGTATAGCCAGGTTAATGTTAAAAATTTTAGTAAAAATAAAGTGATGTCCCTGTATATAAGAGTACATTTAAAATATTAGTTGCCAATATGAATTGAAGGCACAACACAGCTTCTCTCATGAACGGAGCCGAAAATACCGTCCGTAGTCAATGTTTGAACCTCTGTTAGCACATAACTTGGCAACGAGCCCGCCATGTGGGTTATGTCACAGGCACGAAGCAATGAGTCAGTCCACTTGCAGAATGGAAGAAGTTTACAACGTTCTAGAACATATTATGATTATAGGTCATTCCTATTGTAATGCTGTCAGAATCGGTGATAAAATTCTTCAAGAAAGTTAGGTTTTTCGAAAGATTATTAGAAACTTTTAATGTTATCTGTGCTAATAGTAACTGTCAATGTACAATATAATTACAAACAAACAATAGAAATAGAAATAAAATAATACAATCAATATAAAAAAGGAGATACAGTAGTATTAACAAAATTTGAGACCAAATGAGCAGCGCTCGTGTTCGGTCGCAGTTCAGATATAATATTAATAGGCCTATAAGAGAATATAAAATAAAATAAAATAGGAAATAAAATTAAAATTACAGTTACAGAAATTATATAATTCAATATTAATAATAGAAATATAGACAATAATAATAATAATAATAATAATAATAATAATAATAATAATAAATAAGTAAAATAAAATAGGAACTAAAATTTAAATTACAGCGGCAATGGAATTATATAATATAATATTAACACGAGAAGAATAATATCGCACGTGAAAAGATATTTCAAAATTATAGAATACAAATATAATATAGGTTGATTAATTCATAGGGTGTAATTTAGTTAAAGCATTGTACAACCGAGGACCAAAATTAATGCAATGCTTTAGACCAGCAGATGTGAGACATTTAGGGCCGTATTCATAGACATTCTTAACGCGGGCTTTCGGTGGATGATCAGCGAACTAACGTTTTTCGTATTCATAAACCAGTGTTAGCGATATGATATGATATGATATGATATGATATGATATGATATGATATGATATGATATGATATGATATGATATGATATGATATGATATGATATGATATGATATGATATGATATGAATCCTGTTCAGTCCACACCTGTGGAGTAACGGTCAGCGCGTCTGGCTGCGAAACCAGGTGGCCCGGGTTCGAATCCCGGTCGGGGCAATTTACCTGGTTGAGGTTTTTTCCGGGGTTTTCCCTCAACCCAATACGAGCAAATGCTGGGTAACTTTCGGTGCTGGACCCCGGACTCATTTCACCGGCATTATCACCTTCATATCATTCAGACGCTAAATAACCTAGATGTTGATACAGCGTCGTAAAATAACCCAATAAAAAAATCCTGTTTAACACGCTCGTAGCGCGGGCTAGCGAAATGTCTATGAATAGCACCCTTAGGTTCTACTAATGTTGAATTAATATTTCGTCTTGTGTCATAATTGTGTGTCTGTAATACAAACTTATTACGATTTTTATGATAAAATTTTAACAGTGTATACTTATAAATTTGTTCAATATTAAATACATTAAATTCAGAATAAATTAATTTAGTTGGATAATCGAAACGTTTCTTCAAACAAATTTTAATTATTCGTTTTTGTAGTAAATTTAACGGACTAAGAATAATTTTTGTACTTCCACCCTAAACAATTATACCATATTGAATGATAGACTGAATAATGGCCAAATAAACATTTCGTAGAACTCTAATGGGTAAGTAGCATCGAAGATTAACGAATTTATGCATATACATATTAGTGACGTATATTATTATTATTATTATTATTATTATTATTATTATTATTATTATTATTATTATATTATTACATTAATTAAATTTCACAATGGTCTGTTGAAAATGGAATGAAAATTAATCAATCCAAAACTTTTGTTATTTCCTTTTCACGGAAAACTATCTCCCTAAAATTTAACTATTCTCTCAGTAATGTCGTAATTACTAATAAAGATGGTATTGGAGATCTTGGTGTCCTACTTGATTCTAAATTATACTTCCATGATCATGTGCAATATATTTATACCCATTCGTTAAGAATGCTTGGTCTAATTAGGTCTATAACTTATTCTTTTTCCACTCCTATGTGTTTATTAATTTTATACTATACGTTGTTAGATCCAAGCTTGAATATGCATCTGTTGTATGGAACTCCATTACTTCCACTGACTCGGCTAAATTGGAGAATATTCAAAGAAAATTTATTTCCTTGTGTTCTTACAGATTTTTACCAAATTCCGATTATAACTATGAGATTAAATGCAAATATTTCAATTGCGGTAGTTTGTTCACTAGACGTCAGGATCTTGATTATTTATTTTTTTGTAAAGTCATTAAGGGTGATATTGATTGTGAATCTTTCATAAGCAATATCAGTCTTCGTATTCCTGCTAATGGTTTAAGATTTCATAAATTGTTTTATAATAAGAATCCTAAATCTCTCTCTCCGGTCTGCAGATGCATTAAATATGCTAATTTGCATGGATTCAACTTGGATCCCTTTAATGTGTAGTATATCTTTGAGTTTTTAACTCACTGATCTAATTTTATAATTATTTGTCCATTTTATTTCTTGCTTTTGGTCAATTGATTAATGTAGACTATTCCATTATTTCAATTATCTCATTGTACTAATTTATAATTTTATAATTATTATTTGATCAATGATTGATGTAGACTATTATATTGTTTGTATTTCATCTCATTGCCATTTTCTATCATTCATTCTCATCATCATTTGTTGTTTTGTTCTGTTTTGTATCGTGCGAAACTGTAATCGGCCTTGTGCTGTTGTTTTTGCACGTTAATATTCTAAATAAATAAATAAATAAATAAATTACTTGTAGTTTTAGGTGCTAAAAATCGGGAAAATATGTGACAAAATTATATTTCAATTATTTTATGAGAATATAAACAATATGCAGAACTCATCAGTATAAATTATACTGTCTCGCCAGCTTCTGAAGAATTACAGTATATCTTATTTTATTTCAAGGAGTGCAGTTCGATGGCTCTTTTGAACACCGAACTGCACTCCTTGAAATAAATTAAGGTATACACAATGAGATTCATCCCCAAGTTGTCCATCACAAATGACTGACAATTATCGCAAAACACTGCCTTGTACTGGGGAAAAAGAGCGCCCTGGCCATTGAAAAACAACTTGCACTCCCTAGAGACATGTTTAAGATTGGAAACGAAACAAGAGACATCTGATGATTATGAAATTATAATTGCTTCCTGAATCAGCGTTATGATAACTTACAAGGCACTCCTAAATAACCCATCAATGTTTATTTATGTTAGTTACAGTACAATTTTTTAGTGGTGATAGCTCTTACCGGTTGTGGTGAGAGAGCAGACTCCAGTTCCATAGGTCCACAGATAGGCAGTTCCGGGAAACAGTTGTCAGCTGTCATGTCTAAGCAACTGCACTGAACTTTGGGTGATGATTAATCTGAAATGGGGCTTTGATTAAATTATTTGATGAAAACTTAATCTTCATGTATTTTATGTGAATATTTTAAAATGTGTATTTACATAAAAAAAATTGAAGAAATATGTTATTTGAAATAAAATTTAAAATATATGCTCAGGTGACCTTGTTCGAAACTTAAAACACAATTACGTGTTTCTATTACAGTGCAAATAAAATATTTGTTTACCTGAAAATTCTAACCCCAATTATTATTATTATTATTATTATTATTATTATTATTATTATTATTATTATTATTATTATTATTATTATTATTTATATTTATTATTATTATTATTATTATTATTACTACTACTACTACTACTACTACTACTACTACTACTACTACTACTACTACTACTACTACTACTTATTCTTCTGTCTTTGTTAACGGTAAAAAAACTTTAATTCTCTAATTCTCTCATCACAAAACTTTAAGGGTGCTATGAAAGAGTAATGGAACGGAGAAAAATTCTCTCCGGCGCCGGGATTTGAACCCGGGTTTTCAGCTCTACGTGCTGATGCTTTATCCACTAAGCCACACCGGATACAACCCCGACGCCGGTTAGAATCGTCTCAGATTAAGCTCCAACTCTTGGGTTCTCTCTAGTGGCCGCCCTCTGCACTACGTCATAGATGTCTATGAACGCAGGACCGAAGTCCACACATGTGCTGAGGTGCACTCGATATGAGTGACTAGTTGGCTGGGATCCGACGGAATAAGCGCCGTCTTAAATCACGAAGTGATTTACGCATATCATATATATTATGTACTTCGGTACATTAAAATAATATATATTTAAGGGTGCTATTCATAGACATTTTGCTAGCCCGCGCTATGAACATGCTAAACTAGCCCCGACTATCGACTGATTACTTGTACAGGATTCATATCATATCATATCATATCATATCATATCATATCATATCATATCATATCATATCATATCATATCGCTAACACTGGTTTATGAATACGAAAAACGTTAGTTCGCTGATCATCCAGCGGAAGCCCGCGCTAAGAATGTCTATGAATACTGCCCTAATTCTCTAATTCTCTCATCACAAAACTTTAATTCTCTAATTCTTTCGTCACACTAGCTGACGCAAGCTTGCATTTACTCTAGACCCACTGTAATTCAGCTGCTGCATAACATCTCACTATTACAGCATATTGAAGTAAATTAATTCACGGAAATACAGCATACAGCTTGGTGTCTGCGCGTAATGATATCCCTGCAGTATAATTTTCCTAAGAGCTACTCGACCTGTAGACCAACTCCTTCCCTCACACTTCTCGTTCGATAGCCTTGCACATTGGCAAACACGATGTAAACGTCCTATTGTACGCGTACGATTTATTACCAAATATAACCAGTCTCTTACGGATACGGTCCACATGCAGCGTCCAGTAATATTGTATCGCTCAAATACTGTAAGATACAGAACACTGCGTATTGTAGGCTATATTTGAAGTATTTAATGAGGGGTGGACATTAGTTTGAATTTGAACATGTTCCTCTTTGAACTGATATCTTTATAATTCTTATTGTATTGTATTGTATTTATTAACATTCCATGGTATTCATACATGCTTACAGCTAGAATATGGAACAAGTCAAAAAACTTAATACTATTATAAAATCTTAATTTATAGTCACAGTCTAGATGAAATATATATAGACGAGATTTACAATATAGTCTACTAGTACAACACAAAGTTTTAGTATCAATTTCATGAAGTGTTATTGAATGTCATGAATTCACCTACAGAATAGAAGGCGTGAGAAATTAGGTACTTCTTTAATTTGGCCCTAAATAATTTTATGTTTTGAGTTTCATTTTTTATATCGATAGGGAGGCTATTAAAAATTTTTACTGCCATATAACGCACTCCTTTTTGATAGCACGATAGACTTGCCGATGGAGTATGAAAGTCATTTTTTGACGTGTATTTATGCTATGAACTGTTGAATTAGTTACTAAGTTTTCACGATTACATACGAGGAAGATTATTAATGAAAATGTATACTGACAAGCCATGGCCATTATTTGTAGTTTTTTTTAAAATAGCCCTACACGATTCCCTAGATTTGGCACCTACTATTATTCTAATTACTCTTTTTTGTAATAGAAATATATTGTTACTATCTGTGGAATTTCCCCAGAATATTATTCCAAAACTCATTACCGAGTGGAAGTATGCAAAGTATATATTTTTTAAGGTATTGATATTTACTAACTTTTGCATAGATCTAATAGCAAAACAAGCTGAATTTAGTTTGGGAGTAATTTCTTTAATATGATTTTTCCAATTTAACACATTATCGATTTTTAAGCCAAGAAATTTGGTTAAGATGTGCCTTGACCTTAAAGAAGCTAACAATTTTTTAACTGTACATTAAGAATAGGAAAGATTAATCTTTTAATGGAATTTCGGTATTTACATGATAACTTAGTCCTTATAGAGAATTTATAAGTTTTTCAAACAAAATACAAAATCTAACATTTTCGGTATTAAAGTTGAAAATGAATGAGTAAGTAATTGATGCACGATTCTTAACTGTTGCTGGATGACGTAGGATATATCATTCTTTAAATTATCGGTAACTAGGGTAGTAAACATAAAATATTTGTAAAAAAAATTATTTGTGAATGTCCTAGCAGTTTCCAAGGCTTGAAGTTTTCTAAAAAAAATTGGGAAATTTTGTTATTGGTCGGTTCATCTGTAACTGTTGAATGGAGCTGCGGTCCCTAGGATCACAGTGGTGGGGGGGGGACCCAGCTGTGCAGGGCAGGCATTTATGGAGAAATTTTGTCATTTGTGTTTTTTTAATATTGGTGTCGGCGGAGATTGTTGGAGATTGATTTGTACTCTTGGCGGAGATTAATGAAAATTTTGGAAAATACAGTTATTTTGGAATTTGAGTATTAACTCAGTATGAATATTACTTTCCAAATAAGTAACATTAAAGGTTCGTTTGATTCTGCTAAAAATGCGGTATGGTCAATAGACAATATTTGTTGGATTGAGACTGTATTTAACACAGTCATTAAATCGAAAAAAAAAAAAACTTGCGATCTTCAAATTAACACTTTCAAATTATTTAGTGAAATGTTGAATTCTCCGTCTTTTGAGTTCACTAAAATAATCAGAACACCTGGAATACCATGTAATGTAGCCTACTTGGATATAATATAACAAATTGAAGTGAAAAAAAAAAATCCGAAAAAACTCAAAATATGAAATTCGCTATAAAACGACGCAATAGTAATAATTCGCGAATGTGTTCATATTTCGCTATTAGAACTCTATTTCGCGATTTGTCGCGAATCGCTTAAGTCGTAAAGATTAAGAAAAATCTATTGTATATTTAGTATGTCGTGATTTTCGCGATCTCCATAAATACCCGGCCCTGCTCATAGTTATAACTGCCTCCATTCAATAGTTACAGATGAACCGACCAATAACGAAATTTCCCCAATTTTTTATACTTCAAACCCTAGAACATTCACAAAAAAATTTTTTTTTTACAAATATTTGATCTTTACTAATTTAAAGAATAACATATCCCACGTCGTACAGCATCAGTTGTGAATCGTACACCAATAGGTTACTCATTCATTTTTAACCTTAATATTGAAAATGTTAGAATTTTTTATTTTGTTTGAAAAACTTATAAATTCTCTATAAGGACTAACAGTCATCATATAAATACTGAAATAAATTGCACTTAAAAATTAGTCTTTCCTATTGTTAATCAACAGTTAAAAATATTGTTAGTTTCTCTAATAATTCAAGGCCAGGGCAACATTTTATAAGATTTTATTTATTTGTTTATTTATTTATTGGATTATTTTACGACTCTGTATCAACATCTCAGGTTATTTAGCGTCTGAATGAAATGAAGGTGATAGTGCCGGTCAAATGAGTCCGGGGTCCAGCACCGAAAGTTACCCAGCATTTGCTCGTATTGGGTTGAGGGAAAACCCCGGAAAAAACCTCAACCAGGTAACTTGCCCCGACCTGGTTTCGCGGCTAGACGCGCTGACCGTTACTCCACAGGTGTGGACCTTTTATAATAATTATAAGGTGTCTCTAAACTTTCTGCAAACATCAGAGAATAAAATTCAATTAAAATGTTAAAATCTAACTTTTTACTATTTTCATTTATATCTCCCATTAAACTCCTTGAAGAGTACAGTGAATTAATGAAGGATGGGTGGAGCGGAAAAAATTCTCTCCGGCACCGAGACTCGAACCCGGTTTTTCAGCTCTACGTGCTGACGCTTTATCCACTAAGCCACACCGGATTCCTGTTCCGATGTCGGATTGAATCCTCATCTGTGACACAATGCATGAGGGTTGGCCACTAAAGGGAAACTAAGACGAGGAACTTAAACTGAGAGGATTCAATCCGGCATCGGAACTGGAATCCGGTGTGGGTTAGTGGATAAAGCGTCAGCACGTAGAGCTGAAAACCTGGGTTCGAGTCCCGGTGCCGGAGAGAACTTTTCTCCGCTCCACCCATCCCTCATCATAATTATGATACTGCAGAATTCCTACACGGAAATGCCATAGGTCTATGTACTTCGGTACATCACAATAACAGTGAATTGAGTTCATTGCTACCACCAGAAATCTTTCAGGATCTACAGCTTCCAATCACGGACAGTAGCAGCCCTCCAGCTGGGTGTGGGTAGTGCGTTTTGACAGGGACTGTAAGGCATTTCAGGGTAAAGGTCGCGACACTTGCCCCGCTCCTCTTAATTCCTCTGTCGGCGCGATTCTTAATTGTGGAAGGAGTGACCCAGGCTGTAATAGCAGTTCGCAGTCAAGTGGTTAACCTGCAACGCCTCTCGTGTCCACTTTCATTTCAGCCTATGCTTCGTGTTTTAGGTTATTCACTGATGTCTTCGAGGAGCACATTTAACAGAGTTCGAATGTGAGAAAGATTTCGTGTGAACCAACAAATACTGTCGTTTAAGGTTTCGTGATGTTATGTTTAATTCTAGGAAAACAATATAATAGGCCTATATTATTTTCTCGAGAACTCGCGTTTTCTTTTTTGATTTCTCTTGTTTTTATGCTTGTTGCTAGGAATAAAAACAAAGGACTGCAAATGTAGGTATTCGTCAGCACTTGGAAGGGAATAGTGTTACATCGACGTAACATAATATAGACGGAAATGGGAAGGATATTTGAAGAATGGCACAGTATCTATTTTCATCGAATCAGCACTTCATATATCAACGGATAAGGCACGTAGGCATGGCCAGAAAAACACTTGTTATTTATTACTCTGGTGCAGGTAACTAATAATCAAACCAAGAAAGAAAGAAAGAAAGAAAGAAAGGGAAATGATTATACAGTCTAATTTTGATACTTTGAATTGCTTCTGGAAACTGATAATCTTTCGAATTATGAAATATTAGAGATAAATTAAACACAGGTGACTTATCTCCTGTTAAAATGAATGAAACTATTATCCCTTACAGTGATAGAGTAAAAAATCTAGGAATTTATATGGACAAAAACTTAAATTGGAATACTCAAATCACACACACACATGTAAAATAATTTTTATGAAAATTCACGCACTAAAAAGAATTCGAAATTTCCTTCCGTTGCTTCTCAAGAAGAATTTAGTGCAGTCGCTCTTGATGCCTCATTTTGATTACTGTGACACTCTCTACACTGACCTTAACATGAGACTGACAGACAGACTACAGCGTGTTCATAATGCATGCGTTCGATTTATTTGCAACGTCCGTAGATCTGACCGTATCACACCTTCACTAAATATGCTGTCCTGGGTCCGTCTCAAAGAGCGAAGAGCTATTCACTCTCTCACTTTACTCTTCAATATTCTTCAAACCTCTAACCCTAGCTACCTAGCTTCTCGTTTTCAACATCTGTCCTCATATCACGAAATAGATACTTGCTCACAACACCATATCACACTCTCCATTCCTAAACACAGAACATCCTTCTACTCTTCATCTTTCACCGTCTCTGCAGCTCATCTCTGGAACTCTCTACCACAACATGTCAGAGACTGTCGGACATTGTCTAGTTTCAAAAATAAATTAAAATTGCACTTTTTGAATTAGATTCCTTTCAGTTATAAGCCCTTTTCTTTGCGATAGTTTTGTAAAAAAATATAGGCTATGTATTTCTTTTCCTTCCTTTCCCCTTTTTGTTCTCTTTATCAGCTGATGAATTTATTATCATAGCCTTTTATTGTGAATTTTATTTAATTTTCTTTCTTTTTTCTTTTTATTATTATTTTATTACATTCTATTTTGTTATATTCTCCCTTACGTTTCCCATATTACCATTTGTACTAAATGAGTTGCTTTTGCTATATTCCAGTGTATTTTACTTTCTTTTTTCTATTATGGTATTATTTTCATGTTGTTTAGTGTCGATTTTATTATGCTATTATTATTTTTTTTTGTAATATGTTAGTATTCTGTTCTTTAACTTTTTGTTGAATTTTCACTGCTTGCATACTTTGTGACCTGGTAGAGCGTAAGAGAAGGCCCTATGGCCTTAACTCTGCTAGTATAAATAAAGAAATTATTATTATTATTATTATTATTATTATTATTATAAAGAAAATATTAAAAAGTCTGCAATACCATAAATTATTGACAATACAGTATTACTGCTGAACTTTCGACAAAGAGAAGTCGAGTTGTCCTTAGATTCTTTTTTTGCTCTTCAGGACGACGATTTTAGCAATTCATAACAAGAGTTTGAGAATAATGTCGAATATGATTACCAACTCTCCCGTATTTCGCCCTAATTTTTAACAGACTCCCGGCTCCCGTATTTTGCTTCTTTTAGAGCATTTTTCTCCCTTATTTTCGCAAAATGTAAAATTCTTCATTCGAAACATTTTATTTTGCCGTGAATGATAATTTATATGATTAATTTTGAGATGTACTAAAATGTATAGTCTTTGTAGAAAGAAATGCTTGCCAGAAATTAATTTTAGTGCTCACTTGTTTAAAATCAAATCATTTTAATGTTATAAATTTGGAAAATTAATACATTAATTAAATGAACAATTGTTGAAAACGCAGTTATCAAATCTGAATGAAGGAGTGTCATTTTCTTTAGATACAATGGACATGGAATCAGAAGATGTAGATGTGGAAGTAGTATTTCGCACTTTATTTAGTACTTCATCGCTGCATTAATGGATTCATGCTCATCGAGTTACGGGGAAACAGTTGGCGACACTGACTAAACGAAAGAACGACCATACGATAAATTGATTGTGATAGCTATATAAATCGAATTGCAAAAATTATTGCGATGTATGACTGTGATTGGTTAGAATTCAAAATTTCATTACAGTTCATTGGTCGAAAATGAAATGACGTCATATAAACGAAATAGTCGTTTGGTTGGGTTGACTGTACAGGATTAGTTAAAAGTCCCGCACCACCTAAATAACTTTTGAAGCACTGAATTTGTACAGAAGTATCAAGTGTGGGTAATTTTTGAAAAGCTCTTAATGAGTACTATTCAAAAATAAAATAATATATTGGGTGTTCCATTTAAAATAAGAGAGTTGGAGTTACTTCCGGTTAAACCGGAAGTAGAAAAAAACTCGGTAATATCATTATTGAGTTCTTAGTATATGGTTATCTTCACATACCAAGTTTCATATCACTGAACCATATGCTTCAAAAGTTATTTAGGTGGTGCGTTTATTATTTTAATATTCGATACATTTTTCTGTTTCCTTAACTTAGTAACACTGAATTTGTACAGAAGTGTCAAGTGTGGGCAATTTTTGAAAAGCTCTTAATGAGTACTATTCAAAAATAAAATAATATATTGGGTGTTCCATTTAAAATAAGAGAGTTGGAGTTACTTCCGGTTAAACCGGAAGTAGAAAAAACTCGGTAATACCATTGTCGAGTTCTTAGTATATGGTTATCCTCACATACCAAGTTTCATGTCACTGAACCGTATGCTTCAAAAGTTATTTAGGTGGTGCGAGACTTTTAACTAACTCTGTATAATGATGTATTGATCAAATTCTTTTAACATGTGATGATGATGATGATGATGATGATGATGATGATGAGGAGGAGGAGGAGGAGGAGGAGGGAAAGAGGGGCGAAGGAGAAAGTTTGTATTAAATTAGTGTTTACCAAGCGCTTGCATGGAGTAAGTACTTAAAAACATTATACATAAATGACCGTCCGTACAAACTTCAGACTCAACTGTGTACCTCAACTCACGCTGCTATAATATGTTCCTGCAAATACTCACAAAGGAATTGTGAACCAATGTTGAAATTTTCCTTTTACATCAGACGAAAACGTACCGATACTTGGAATATCGCATTAAGAAATAACAGGAGCATATTAGCTACAGAGAGAATTGTAAAGTTGCTATCATTTGTGTATAACTGCCACGTAACCTGGACCTTGGCTTAAGAGAGAATGTCAAGGTCGAGAGCTATTAAATGTTTCGATAATATTTTATTTAAGCATTAATTTCGCAATTTTAGCAGTCGGCTACGGACTGGAAGGTCCGGGGTTCGAACTCAGGTTGTGACGGGATTCTTCCGTTTCCTTCCTTTCTCCAGAAATCAACCCATCAGTACTAATTCTACCGCTATCAATCACTACAGGCAGATATTTGTACCGCAACGCTATAGCCCAATGAGCACCACATAACGACATGTCTTCAACTAGGGTTGCCAACTTTTTTGAAGAAAATACGAGAGAGTAAGGAATCGACGAAATTTCACATAAAAATGGACAAATTATCCAGTTCCCTTACTAAAAACAACTTTATTCTACACTTCGGCAGCTAGACTTAGTATTTTGAGCATTGAGGGAAGTGGAAAAAAAACCAGAGGCGGTATGCTACCCCAAGATTTTCCCTTGGCATACTCCGATTAAAAAAAAAAAGCATACCCTCTCCCTTACAACATACACATACATAGTCTAATGTATGCAATAAATTATTCCGTGCAGTCAGTAACGCGAATTTTTGAAGTTTACGCAACACATTATATTTCTTAGGTCCAATTGTATGATCACAGAATAAATCTTGGAATAGCTATTCATGGAATAGCCTAACTATAGAATAAATGGAGTATCGTGTTATATGACGTTCGTTTATTCCAAGGTTATCTATTCCATAGTTAGCCGAATTGGAACAAAGGTTGGCAATATTTTAGATAGTGTTCTGTTTATAAAGTACATTCAGAATACCAGTAATTGTTGAAATTTATTTTCTGAACATATCATTTTGTGTACAGATTTTGTTACAAAGAAATGAGTAAATCAAAATAAATTAGAAGTCAAAATTATTAGATAGAAGATTACACTTAAGCTAGTTGTGATAGTGAATGACTATAAGAACGTGCTAGAAAGCAAAAACTGATGCCATAGCTTTTAAATAAAAGACAAGAGTTTGGGAGTCTATAGCTAGGTTATAATGATGCAAAACGTAATACTGATATAATATTGTGCTATGAATTTGCTTAAATTTAATTTTAATTATTTAAAAAATTACAATTTCTTTATAATGATGAAATTGTGAACTATTTTTACCTGTGTGTTATATGTTCCAATAATCATTAATCAATCCCAGCACGCTTTAAGCAGTGTCCATTTTTAGACTGAATCTTGCCAGAAATTCTTCATTGTTACACTCGTTTAATAGATAAAGTCTGTGCCTTTATTTTCTTTGTTTCCGCATTCTCAAAAATACATTATATGTAATTCATCATCACTATCAGAGATTCATGTCTAATGCTGCTGCCATTTTATATTTTATTCTCTAGATATAAATTTAACAACTGCTGAAAGCATGAAATAGCTTATTCGGAAGTTATCCTCCGAATAATGCACTGTTCCAAGTTCGTACAACTGGACCTTAATAAAATAATTTCAAGTTAATTCAGTTATTTACTAGATTATCTTGCAATGCCCATCAAGACATCATTTAAAATAATGTTAAAGCTTCAAAGTTCCTTGCTTAATTATTAATAAAAAGTGCAACAAAAAAAATGAGTCACTAAATTGGCAACAATGTCCACCACAAGGTACAAACCACAGCCTTCTGTACTTGAAATACTACCGTTGTAAGTATATCAGGGGTTGACTTATCAAATAAATGTGTCTAAATACACGTTAATACAGTTCGAGAAGGCTGTGGTTTAGATTTACGAAGTACTCTTTGCTGTGCAGAAATATATAAACACATTTTTATGGATCACATTTTTTCAGTGACGGTATGTCATTTTTCACTAACGGTATGTTTTCTGGCCATAGAAACTAGTGGCGGTATTTCATACCGTCGCATACCGTCTCACTTCCTTCACTGATTTTGAGACAGATTTTGTCTCGCGTAATAGTTGAAATCGACTGCAGTTTGCACTTCTGATTTTATTAGATGCATCGTATTCTGTATCGAATATCTGTTCAATTATTGTTCATGAGATAAAACATACTCTTTATATGAGCATTAGAGTCTGGCTGGGCGGAAGAGAAGGTCTACTGGCCTTAGCTCTGCCAGATTAAATAAATTATTATTATTATTATTATTATTATTATTATTATTATTATTATTATTATTATTAAGGCTCATTCACAATGAAAATTAAACATAACGTAAGCGTTAACTTATGAATATAAACGTTACGGTGAAATCAAGAAGTCATACCATCATTCACGATGGGAACATAAACATAACAGCAAACATACTTGGTAACCATGGAAACATAACAACGACGCCATTTCCTCATATTCTGTTGTATACTTCAACGCTCCACGATTGTGTTCTGTTTGCAGATTACGTAAATATAAGCATGAAAGTTTGGAGTTTGCAAACTTTCATGTTAACGTCTTATGGTAATGTTTATGTCAATGTTTATATGAATCATTGTGAATGATCCCATTTGGTAGCTTGGGCGCAAACTTCTGTGTTTATGTTACGGTTATGTTTAATTTTCATTGTGAATGGGCTTTTATTATTATTATTATTATTATTATTATTATTATTATTATTATTATTATTATTATTATTATAAAACGTTTAAATTAAATTATGGTTTCAGCAGGTAATGAAAATGTATTTCTGTTATAATAACAATAGAAAATCGCAGTACATGTAATTAACATTGTTAACCTGTATTTCGCTTTTCTCAGTTGGCATTACTGTATAACATCCGATTTCTTTACTGCAGTAATCGATATTCATCTATTTCAATTTCACAATGTCTGAATAGGTTAAGTATTCATAAATATACAATTATTAACATTTGGTGAGCGAATTTTAGGGATATTATTTGCATTTTTATTTTATTCACGAAATAGTTCTAATAAATGTCACTTGAGCTCTGAGCAGAAACGTTTTCACTTGAGTATAATTGCTCTCCACGCCGTCCCACTCGCTTCCTTGCCTCTCGTCAGCATTGTAAGCAAGTGCAACGGTCAGTGTGAGAGTTCAGGGCACAATGCGGGAAAGTTGTTCGGCGACCTCGGATGAATCATGGAGGAAGTAGTGGTGTGCGGGATGCAGCCTGCCCCTTATCGATCTCTCCGGGCTGCCTCCCCTCAGGAGCAGCAGCGTGGCCTTGACCTCTTGGCGTAGCGGCGCGTATTGTGGCAGCATATCGTACGCCACTGCTGCGTGGACTGTCAAGTCATTGACATCGCACCTAGGTGACTGACAGTTGTCTGGACTCCTTCCTACGTGGTTCGTTACACTAATTTCCTTCTACACAACAACTCTCCACTCGTGCGTTGACAAGCTATGTAAGCTGTATATTGTAGAATTGAGTTACTTTGTTCTTATTTTTTTATTATTTTTTGTAAAGTTTATTTATAAGGGTTAGGTTTCGTAACAAGCTGTTTTTACGGTGATGGGAGTATAAGGGTACAGTACATCAGTTATTCATAGATTTCAAAAAGGCGTATGACTCGGTTAAGAGAGAAGTTTTATATAATATTCTTATTGAATTTGGTATTCCCAAGAAAATAGTTCGATTAATTAAAATGTGTCTTAGTGAAACTTACAGCACAGTCCGTATAGGCCAGTTTCTATCTGATGCTTTTCCAATTCACTGCGGGCTAAAGCAGGGAGATGCACTATCATCTTTACTTTTTAACTTCGCTCTAGAATATGCCATTAGGAAAGTTCAGGATAACACAAAGGGTTTGGAATTGAACGGGTTACATCAGCTGCTTGTTTATGCGGATGACGTGAATATGTTAGGAGAAAATCCACAAACAATTAGGGGAAACGCGGAAATTCTAGTTGAAGCAAGTAAAGCGATTGGATTGGAAGTAAATCCCGAAAAGACTAAGTATATGATTATGTCTCGTGACCAGAATATAGTACGAAATGGAACTATAAAAATTGGAGATTTATCCTTCGAAGAGATGGAAAAATTCAAATATCTTGGAGCAACAGTAACAAATATAAATGGCACTCGGGAGGAAATTAAACGCAGAATAAATATGGGAAATGCCTGTTATTATTCGGTTGAGAAGCTTTTGTCATCTAGTCTTCTGTCAAAAAATCTGAAAGTTAGAATTTATAAAACAGTTATATCACCGGTTGTTCTGTATGGTTGTGAAACTTGGACTCTCACTTTGAGAGAGGAACATAGATTAAGGGTGTTTGAGAATAAGGTTCTTAGGAAAATATTTGGGGCTAAGAGGGATGAAGTTACAGGAGAATGGAGAAAGTTACACAACACAGAACTGCACGCATTGTATACTTCATCTGACATAATTAGGACCATAAAATCCAGACGTTTGAGATGGGCAGGACATGTAGCACGTATGGGCGAATCCAGAAATGCATATAGAGTGTTAGTTGGGAGGCCGGAGGGCAAAAGACCTTTGGGGAGGCCGAGACGTAGGTGGGAAGATAATATTAAAATGGATTTGAGAGAGGTGGGATATGATGGTAGAGACCTGGAATAATCTTGGTCAAGATAGGGGCCAATGGCGGGTTTATGTGAGGGCGGCTATGAACCTCCGGGTTCCTTAAAAGAGTCATTCTCGAGTTTTAGCAATTCCTGTCCATGGAAGATATCACCACTATCAGGACGAGTTCCTTATTCTCAAACACCCTTAACCTATCTTCCTCTCTCAAAGTGAGAGTCCAAGTTTCATAGTCATATAGAAAAACCGGTAATATAACTGTTTTATAAATTCTAACTTTCAGATTTTTTGACAGCATACTAGATGACAAAATCTTCTCAACCGAATAATAACAGGCATTTCCCATATTTATTCTGCGTTTAATTTCCTCCCGAGTGCCATTCATATTTGAAGAGTCCACTGCAAGAATGATGGATGTCACTTTCTTGTCGAAAATGAACCAAGACTGTCGATGCATAGCTTAAGACATATAGAATGTACATAGAGAGTTATATGGCATTAACACTGGTAGTCATTGTCCAGTAATGATGGGAAAATCACAGTTAAGCTTTGAGCGCTAAGCATTTCAAACTTTCAATTGCTTCTCCTGAAAAATGTATTCCAAATGACATCCATCATTCTTGCAGTGGACTCTTCATTTGTTACTGTTGCTCCAAGATATTTGAATTTTTCCACCTCTTCGAAGGATAAATCTCCAATTCTTATACGATGAAAGAGTAATGGAACGGAGAAAAATTCTCTCCGGCGCCGGGATTTGAACCCGGGTTTTCAGCTCTACGTGCTGATGCTTTATCCACTAAGCCACACCGGATACCACCCCGGCGTCGGACAGAATCGTCTCAGATTAAGTTCCAACTCTTGGGTTCCCTCTAGTGGCCGCCCTCTGCATTACGTCATAGATGTCTATGAACGTAGGACCGAAGTCCACACATGTGCTGAGGTGCACTCGTTATGAGTGACTATTTGGCCGGGATCCGACGGAATAAGGGCCGTCTTAAATCACGAAGTGATTTACGCATATCATGTATATTATTTTAATGTACCGAACTACATATGATATTTCCATGCAGATATTCTGCGTCATCATACGATGAAAGAGAATTTTTCTCCGTTCCATTATTCTTTCATCGTATGATGACGCGGAATATCTGCATGGAAATATCATATGTACTTCGGTACATTAAAATAATATCCAATTCTTATGTTTCCATTTCGTAGAATATTCTGGTCACGAGACATAGGCCTAATCATATACTTTGTCTTTTCGGGATTTACTTCCAAACCGATCGCTTTACTTGCTTCAAGTAAAATTTCCGTGTTTTCTCTAATCGTTTGTGGATTTTCGCCTAACATATTCACGACATCCGCATAGACAAGAAGCTGAATACATGAGGATATAAATTTTTGTAAATTAAATGCAAAATATTAACCGATTTGCGTCTAATAAATATAGCTTTTGACAGTTTTAAGAAACATCCACATTATATAGGACCTAGTTATTAGCAATATTCCATACTTATTTTTCACTCTGTAGAATCAGGATAACTGCATACTAAACCATTAGTATTGTTGATTTGCAGATCGCGGAGCTGGAAACTGCAGTGCGTGGTATCGTGACCTCGGGACACAGCTGGTCCGACGTGTGTGCTAGGTAAGTGCAACTCTGTTAAGGCTGGTTCACAATACACCGGGAACGAGAACCAGAATGAAAACGAGAAGCAGACGACGCGAATATGAACATTTTTGATTCACAATAAACCGAGAACGTAGACTACTATGCATATCGATATGCATGTCAATAACGATATATAAAGTCGATATTACGCATTCTGATGTTATTTGTGTATAATTGACCAATTGCGTTCTCTCATGAGTAGGCTACAAGGCAGCCAACATAAACACAGGTTAACCAACTTCGAAATTTCAACTGAAACATTTCATTAGGTATGGTACTATAAATATGCCCATGCATCTTCATTATCACAACCTAATTTAAGTCTACCATAACGTAAAATAATTAGAGAAGAAACATTTGTAATAAAACAAAAATGAACACAACAGTAGTTATTGAATTTTAGCATGAATATGTAGTGTGTAATACAACCAATACAGTAATAAAATTTGATTCGCTTCCGATCGGTGTTCAAAGATGCAGCTATTGAAAGGCATGTATTCTCCTTCATTTCTCATCTTTATACGAGGCGCGCCGCTTATCGTAAACGGGAGGATTTTCCTCGACACTCAATATTAGAATCTCATCAAATAAAACTTGCTCCATGATGCACAGCACAGAACAAAATAATGCATAGGTTATGTCACGGTCTTCTTGCTACAAAATATACTACGACAAAATAGCTTTTAGATGGCAATAGAATGAATCTAGTGGGCTGTGATCGGAAACGTGAACGCCAAAGTTGAAACTTGGCCAACTCTCCGTTCCCGATCCCGTTAATTGTGAATGCTCACATTTAAATGTACACATTTTAATAATTTTACCGTTTTCGTTTTGATTCTCGTTTCCGGTTTATTGAGAACCAGCCTTTATAGAACAACTATAGCTTTATGATGCACAAAATGCGACCTTAATGAAAGATTAAGTTGTTTATATTTGTAGCTCTTTGCATGATATGTTTATCTTCAAAGTATTGTTTTGTAACTTTGAAACTATATCATTTCATTGCACCAACTATCTTGCTAATTTTCAGAATTATGTATAATAATTGCTGTAGGTTTTCATTGCCTATTTTAATATAAGCCCTGTCACTATATTATTATTATTATTATTATTATTATTATTAGTATTATTATTATTACTAGCCGTACCCGTGCGCTCCGCTGCACCCGTTAGAAATAAATATAAAGTAATTACATAATTAAAATAGGACATTTGATCCAGGGAACATTCGTGTTTGATATAAAGATAAATCGTTTATTATGTTACTTAATTTAAATTGTATTTGCATAATTAAAATGCGATCATTTTGATCCAGAGACCACTCATTTGGTCATAAAAATTAGTTTAGGAAATACAGGAAACGAATATACAGAATAGCCTATCAAGTTTTCTGTGCATAAGAAGCTATTTTAATCTTACCTGTTCTCGATTCACTCAGAAGTTACTGTGATAACATTATAGCATTATGTCCATCTAGAGAAATTACACTTTCCAATGGTAAATTAATAATTAATTATACAAATCGGTTAATTTAGCTTCCGATATTACTTCATAGAAACGCAGAAACATTATCTGTAGGCTATCTTTCATAGCTTTCGATTGTTGCTGTCCAAGGCCCCTTATAGACGAAGTCATTTGTTTTTTAATTCATTACACGGCCTTAGATGGCAGTTATTTTAATTTTAAAACTCATTTATCTCATAAATATCAGTCGTATCAAACTTTTTCAAGGAATAAAACTTATCGCAAAGTATTTTTAAAGATACTTTTGTTATGTAACATTTTTCACAAAAATCAATAATAAGCGAGATATTTCGATTTATTTAATTCAGGCCCCCTTATAACCCCCCTTTTAAATAATGTATTTTGAATGCCATATAGCCTAAAATCTAAGTTACAATGAACTTAATTTATATTCCAATTTTCATCGAAATCCGTTCAGCCATTATCGCGTGAAAAGGTAACAAACATACATACAGACAGACAGACATACAAACAAAAATTTCAAAAAATCGATTTTCGGTTTCAGGGTGATTAATTATATATGTTAGGACCAATTATTTTTGGAAAATCGAAAATTACCAGAAAAATTTCGGCTACAGATTTATTATTAGTATAGATTATTATTATTATTATTATTATTATTATTATTATTAACACACTTTCTCACATACCCTTTTAGCGTCTCAGTTCCTCTAGACTTGCGGGGTCTAGGCTATAACTAAGATAGATACACCTCCTCATTATGTATGAACGTTTTCTTTAAAAAAATATATATATATATAGGTTTTATTTAAAAGTAACGCGAAAATACGAAATTAAATTTTGTTATTTGTTTTCTTGTTAATTTCTAAGAAAATCTCTCATTTCAAAACGCACAGAAACGGTGTGTTCCGGATTAGAATAATTATGTAGAATGTCGAACTCATATTGAGAAATAACTGTGCAATATGTAGCCCAGATTCAGGGATATGACGTACAATGATCAACTCACTGTGGGATTCATAAGTTCGCCATTTTGAAAGGAGAATACATTCACAGTGATTAATTACCTTTGTGGATAACAAATTAAATTACTTCTGTAAATTTGGAACCATGTTATTGCTTACAATATTAAACAATCTTGTTAAAGTAAATGTTTCAATAACTTCGTAAAACAGATTTTTATGTAAACAGAATATGGCAAGATAACATTAATATACTACCAACTTTTCGTGAATCCAATCCAAATGTGAGAGAATGCACCTAAATCGCTGGGTAAATTTGCACATTTTGATCTCTATGAAAACGAATGAAATTCAATAAAAGTAATAGAAAAGATAAAGCTGCAATCAGATCACGATAACGGTTTGTATCTAAGAGTATTATCTAGAAGAGGAATGTCGGGGTTATCGGCCGTAAGTAATCGCTGTTTGTTATTAAAATGTGTCTAGATCTGGCTGGATGGAAGGTTGGTTCAACAGCTTGTCATTTGTTTTCCAGGATTCATTTGTTTCATTGATTGTTTGAGACTCTTCGGTTTGACGTGAATCTTGATCACTCCTTTTCTGTTAAAATTATGACATGTTTTCTCATGAATCGGTAGCTATATCTTTCTTCAGACTTCCATTAGACGCACACTGTCCGAGGTAAAAAATTACCTTTAGGACCAGTGTAAGCAACTGTCAAATAATTTACAACCTTCGAATAGTAAATTAATCGATAATTGCCAATTCTAGACGAAATGGACATTTTCATGGATTTCTTAAGTTTTTCCTCGATTTAATAAAGGATGAAAGAAAGCAATTATATTTTCTAGTTTAGTATTATTTTGGTGAGTCATGCGTAAATAAAAACAGAAACATAACTTTAAAATTATTAAGTTGGTAGAATAGTTTTCTTCGATTATCACAAAACTGAAAGAAATGACTTAGTGTCTTGTAACAATGGCCTATTGTAATAATGATGAACGTCATCATGATGATTATCGAGATGACTGTAATGATATTTGTGATTGCTGTGATAGTTATGACTAAGCGACAGAGGCGTATACTGGTTAAAGGGTTTGGGCTACCGCTGACCCTATTATTACACAAAATATATCTAACAATTACTTTAATTTTAATTACTATGGTAAAACTAATAATACAAAATTATTACATTATGTTATATTATAAACTTTTTCTTTTGTAATTTCCTTGGACTACCGCCGGTAGCCCCGGTAGCCCGCAAAATACGCGCCTGCTAAACGATGATTATGATTAGGCCTATGACGAGGCCTGTAACGTTCAATGGCAAGGACTTCGACCCTAGCGGCGGTGATTATGATTGTCATGACTACGGCTAAGAATTGCAGAGACATAGTCAGTTCTCTTGAGAAACCACTTGATTGTGGACTCGCTCTAAGTCGATTACCGTACGATTCTTGGTTTCTTCTTAAACACACCTTTAAACTTCAACTTGTTTTTATAGTAATATACGTTACAAGAGCGGTATGTTGACGTTTTCATGGTCGAGGAAAAGATTGAAAAAGCGAAACGTAGTTTACATACCTGAAAGACGAATTTCTAATTAGCTGCAATGAAATCTCCATGTTGGTTTCTGTTTAATGACGGCAACTTCGGAACACCAAAATATCTTTCTTCAACATTGTTGCTATAAAATGTTTTCTGTGTTTACTATACTCCAGCAGGCCGTGATATACGTCTGTCTTTTTTTCTCCCAGTCTATAAATGCGAACTTAAAAAAAAACGGTAAGGTTATGTAATGATTTATTTTTCATTTTAATATTTTAACAATATTATTTATATAACATATTGCAGTAATAACATCGGCATCTGGAATCTTGTTGATTTTTTCACGGCTTCCTTAATGTTACTTGTGTCAGGAATGCAATAAGTTTCGTGGAGTAGTAGACTTTACTTAATTTTTGCAAATATTTAAAAACAATAATTAACATTGCAATTTAGGTGAAATTGCAGTGGTAAGTTTCCAATTTATAATTATTACTATGTTAAATGTCTCTAAAAATAATATGTTAAAAGCCTGAAGCAGTAAAATGAATGTCGCGCTTAAGCGGTAAGAATAGGGAAATTGTTATGTGTGTTAAGTTGGGAATACTGAATGTGGTATTTCACACTTAACCGCGTATTGGTTCTGTGCGGAAAACAAGCAAATACGCACGATCTCGCACAAAAGTTTTATTTTCTTTCTCAGTAGGACCCATCTCATGACATCCACGATAAAACGATGTAATTTTCTCTTGTGATATCGAAGTTACACGTTCTGGGCCCTATTTCACAAAAGTACAAATTACAAGCGACAAAAGTTACAAATTTACAAATTTTTGTGTTTCACAAATTTGTAAATTTGTAAGTGACGTAGAAAATAATAGGTTCCAGGCCATGATAGGCTACTACAAGTTCAATTGTCATTTGTTTAAATTTTATAAATCGTATATTACAAATTTACAGATTTTGTAACAAATTCTTACCCTACTCTTGATTTGGGTAAATAGCTGAATTGGAGGTTGTACCGCATTATTTTAGATCCTAAAATTGGCTGACGTGTGTTTTGTTAAAAGAAGAAAGCTGTATTCTTTTTCTGGTAATAAAGAAATTGATATTCATCTACAGTAATCTCACTGAAGGTTTTGATTTATTTAGACTAGAGAAAATGAAAACTCGACTGGGATTTAATCGACTATTACACGATTAGAAGAAAATATTATATGCAGATTGAAAGAAATAAAGTACCCTAATATAATAAATATTAATACTAAACTGTCTCGAAAATGTATTATTGTACCATCTCATCATTACAAATATTCCGCTAGATGGCAGTAGTGTGTTATGATCAGCTGTTCACTTGTTATCAGTTTTGCCAACTATACAATCTTCATTGAACTCTATGGACGATTACTAGTCAAGAAGGCTGTGTTGATGCACTTTCATTTTTATTAAAACAGTTGCATTTGCATTCCACTTCAGTTATCAATATACGAGTATATTAAACAATCTTTGATACATGACTATGCATAAATCTCATACAGCAGAAGTTATAACATAACCTAAATAATATAAACAAGATAAATGATAGAAAAGTTTTAATTAAGGATGAATGAAATAAACATGAATCATTTAAAAGGTACAATTATTGAAAGTACAATGTTGGCAAACAAAGAAACAAATGCTAGGGAGGTGATAAAAGTAGTCCAGTAGGATAAGCAGCCATGATTGGTTTAAACACGTCGTTCCGTACAGTTTTATTTGTCGAAAGTAGTACTGTATGACGTAGTAGTAAAAGTGTAATAGTCAACATAATCGTTGAGAAAGAATTAATGTTACAAATGTTAAATTTGAAACTTCAGTGGAGTTTAATCGGAGATTCAGGATGAGTCAAGAGAAACGTAACTGCTACTAAGTAAAGGCTGGTTCACAATAAACCGGGAACGGGAACGGCAACGAGAACGAGAATGGAAATAATGTTGAAATAAATGTATTTAAATGTGAGCACTCACAATAGTTAATTGTGAAGTCTCACGTTTAAATACATTGATTTTAACAATATTTTCGTTCTCGTTGTTTCCGTTCCCGGTTTATTGTGAACCAGCCTTAAATGATAATATAGGTACCGGCAACCGTATAAGTGACTTACAAAAAAGCCCATAATTATTCTTTATGAAGTACATCATATTTAGCTCTGTGTTAATTTGATAGACATTATTATTTTCAGATAAGTCACTTGTAATGAATTAATCTAGTGTTATAGTTGACATTCTATTCTGTTTTGCGTTCATGGCTAATGAAAATGTTACTGATATAACTTCAACAATGACTTTTATGTAAATCAAAGCCTACTATATACATCACTCATGACCTACATTAAATAAATCATTGTTACAATTACAGGAATATTTCCGAATGTTTTGTGAAACACGTTTTACTGTAATTTGTAGCTATAGCTGAAAATTTGTACATTTTTAATATTTAAATATTGTACTATCGTGAATAAGGCCCTTGGTATGATTAACCCTTAAATTGGCAATGTATCCTATAGGATACAACAGGTTAATAGGCTATATGCTATAATTTTAACGGAACAATAGAAAAAAATTGGAAGGAAAATTAAAATTTCACAATACTATAATATTGTACGGCGGCCGGGTAGCTCAGTTGGTAGAGCAGCTGGCTACGGACTGGAAGGTCCGGGGTTCGATCCAAGGTGGTAATAGGATTTTTTCTCGTTGCCAGACTTTCAGAACGGCCCCGAGGTTCACTCAGCCTCCTATAAAATTGAATACCGGGTCTTTCCCGGGGATAAAAGGCGGTCAGAGCGTGGTGCCGACCACACCACCTCATTCTAGTGCCGAGGTCATGGAAAATATGGTCTGCCTCCATTCCCCCCAAGTGCCTTCATGGCATGTTACGGGGATACCTTTTTTTTTATAATATTGTACAACATATAAAATACGGATATTGCGATAGTTGTTTTCTTTACAGTCCGACACGGTTAATAAACTAACGGGAGAAATGAAGTTTTGCCAATTTAAGGGTTAATATTACTATAGCAAATCGCTCTGCAACAAAACAAATATGAAAAACAATTAATCCTGATCAAATTAATGTATATTTTAAAGATATGCTTTACGAGTACAGAATCCTTGTACCTACATATCACCACGGTAATAAATGATATGTAGGATGTTTTGGCAGTTAATTTTCGTCTCGATAGGGTGCTAAGCTCACAATCTGCTGAATTATAATTCGACCATGATGACGCAAAGGGGGAATCCTCGCTAGTCCCCTAGTTAGGGAGGGCTGTAATCCCGGACCTAGGACAAGCAGGGGACTCAAGAACTTCATTGTGTTGCTAAACAGGCCGATGGCCAGGCCCGGCTCTTAACACTTTCAGCTGTGGCACCATCTTGACAGTTGTACAGGGTGTCTGATTTAAGCCGTTCATTTCAGTGTAGCAGTCCAAATGGCAGTCGAGACATGCGGAAGGTATTTAATGTACTCGCAGGCGGAATCAGCTATGAGTATAACGTCAACTGATGTTGTCACGTGAATGTTACGAATTTTAGTCTTCGTGTGATAATTTTAAGTTAAACATTTACATTCAATCTGTTGTGCTAATTATTCATTTTCTTTCGGTTTTCTTTTCCTCTTCTCATATTTTTGAAAATACGATATCTTAATATTTAAATTACTTCCAGTCACTGAAATTAGTTTTGTTTCATTCGGAATAAGTAACGGACATAAGAAGTTGTCTTTAAGGAACAGGCATCACAGAATTTTCAGGCTAGTCATTAATTTATTTCAAGATATTTTGAACATCTTTCCTAATGACACTACCATGAGAACGTCACGACATCAGTGGACCAAGAAAACGTTGAATCCAGACTGCAATATACCATATTCCCCAACACGCTAGAAGTAAGTATTCGTTTATATTCCCATCGTGAATGATGGTACAGGCTCATTCACAATGAAAATTAAACATAACATAATCGTTAACTTAAGAATATAAACGTTACGGTAAAATCAAGAAGTCATACCATCATTCACGATGGGAATATAAACATAACCGCAAACATACTTGGTAACCATGGAAACATAACAACGACGCCATTTCCTCATATTCTGTCGTATACTTCAGCGCTCCACGATTGTGTTCTGTTTGCAAATCACGTAAGCATAAGCATGAAAGTTTGGAGTTTACAAACTTTCATGTTAACGTCTTACGGTAATGTTTATGTCAATGCTTATGTGAATCATTGTGAATGATCCCATTTGGTAGCCTGGGCGCAAACTTCTGTGTTTATGTTACGGTTATGTTTAATTTTCATTGTGAATGGGCCTTTATTTATTCCGTTCCTTTTCGTCATTTCTGAACTCGTCCATAGACGTCTTGGAACGCCAGGACCAGACGACTGCTAGCTGCCATTGTAAACTTCGACTTGGAACCAATTTCCCAGCGCTTCTTGTCTGCCGTCTGGGGTCGACATTTGAATTGTATCTCAGAGATTTCAATAGAGGTCAATTGGATGGGCGGATGAATGATTGATGAAGCAGCAGCGGCGTGGAGTTCTGTATCACACACGTGCGTGTCTCGCTTCCAAAGCAAGCTGTAAGATTCCCCCAGAAGTAGGAAACATGGACTGTGAAAACCTGGAAATGCTTTCAAGACTTTCGTCGAATTTCAGGATCCGATGTGAATCACTGAAGCTTTGAAGTGAGTTAAAGATCTATGATGTATGAAATACCTGAAAACAACTCTGTAACTTATAAATTGACGTTAAATAGTAATATGCGTTGCAAGAGCGGTATGTTGAAGTTTTCATGTTCGAGGAAAAGTTTGAAAAAGCGAAACGTAGTTGAGCTTTTTTAATTTCCGAGAATTGAAAGAAAACATACCGCTCCTATATCGTACATTATTTTGTGCGAAGATCGTTTATTACATACCTGAAAGAGGAATTTGTAATTAGTTGGAATGAAATCTCCATCTTGGTTTCTGTTCAATGACGGCAAATTTGCAAAACAAAAATATCTATCTTCAACATTATTGCTTTAAAATGTTTTCTGTGTTTGCTATACTCCAGCAGGCCGTGATATACGTCTGTCTTTTTTTCTCCCAGTCTATAAATGCGAACTTAAAACAAACGGTAAGGTTATGTAATGATTTATTTTTCATTTTAATATTTTAACAATATTATTTATATAACATATTGCAGTAATAACATCGGCAAGTTGATTTGTTGATTTTTTCACGGCTTCCTTAATGTTACTTGTATCATGAATGCAGTAACTTTAGTGGAGTTGTAGAGTTTACTTAATTTTTGCAAATATTTAAAAACAATAATTAACAGTGGAATTTAGGTGAAATTGCAGTGGTAAGTTTCCAATTTATAATTATTACTATATTGAACGTCTCTAAAAATAATATGTTAAAAGCCTAAAGCAGTAAAATCAATATGTCACTTAAGCGGTAAGAAGAGGGAAATTGTTATGTGTGTTAGGTTGGGAATACTGAATGTGGAATTTTAGACTTTCCGCGGATTGGTTTTGTGCGGAAACCAAGCAAATACGCACGATTTCGCACAAACGTTTTTTTTATATTATTTTAAATAATTGTAACATATTTCTAGAAGGGTAATTAAGTTATGTCTTGTTTAAAACTAATAAATAAAGTAAATAAAAATAAAGCGGTAGTAAGTGGCAGAAACCAGAACCAACGTTCGCTAGAAATCAGTGTAAGTTAATGAGAAATTAAATGTGGTACGTATATTATGAGAAATATAATTATGCGCAATGTCGTTGTACTGATGCAAAAATTGTCTCTGAAATGTGCAAAATCCTTCCGAGAATTAATTATGGTCACTCACATCATGAATATGATATGGCAGGTCTATTCATGAGACTAAGAGAATTCCAGAAATTAACCACAGTCTAGTATATACAGTCACGAAGCTCAATACATAGGGAATATGCATCCGTAGATAGTTGCTAACCACTAGGGTCGCTACTGTCGCCTCATCACAGACAATGCGAAATAGTACCGGCACAATCTATTGTTCCTAGTATCCTCACAACTCAAGCTTCGTGACTGTATATACTAGACTGTGAATTAACCATGAAGACTTTAGAATTGTTGTGTCGCGTGGTATTGTGGGAGTCCTGAACGTCATGCTTGTCAGATTAGCGACAGCGTCATTGTTGCGTGCGACTGTCAATTTCCGTTCGAGCAACAGATGAAGTCAAATTACCGAAGACTTTGTTTCTATTACAGAGTGATGTGTCAGTCTGAAATGTTAGTTTTCACTCCTACATGCTGTGGTAGTTAAAAGTTGGAGAATTGCATTTATAGTAATCTATACTTATAATAAATCTGTAGCCGAAATATTTCTGGTAATTTTCGATTTTCCAAAAATAATTGGTCCTAACATATATAATTAATCACCCTGAAACCGAAAATCGCTTTTTTGAAATTTTTGTTTGTATGTATGTCTGTCTGTCTGTCTGTCTGTCTGTCTGTCTGTATGTTTGTTACCTTTTCACGCGATAATGGCTGAACGGATTTCGATGAAAATTGGAATATAAATTAAGTTCATTGTAACTTAGATTTTAGGCTATATGGCATTCAAAATACAGTATTTAAAGAGGGGTTATAAGGGGGCCTGAATTAAATAAATCGAAATATCTCGCTTATTATTGATTTTTGTGAAAAATATTACATAACAAAAGTTTCTTTACAAATAATTTGCGATAAGTTTTATTCCTCGAAAAATTTTGATAGGACTGATATTTAATGAGATAAATGAGTTTTAAAATTAAAATAACTGCCATCTAAGGCCGTGTAATGAATTAAAAAACAAATGACTTCGTCTATAAGGGGCCTTGGACAGCAACAATCGAAAGCTATGAAAGATAGCCTACAGATAATGTTTCTGTGTTTGAATGAAGTAATATCGGAAGCTAAATTAACCGATTTGTATAATTAATTATTAATTCACCATTGGAAAGTGTAGTTTCTCTAGATGGACATAATGCTATAATGTTATTACAGTAACTTCTGAGTGAATCGAGGACAGGTAAGATTAAAATAGCTTCTTATGCACAGAAAACTTGATAGGCTATTCTGTGCATTCGTTTCCTGTATTTCCTAAAATAATTTTTATGACCAAATGAGTGGTCTCTGGATCAAAATGATCGCATTTTAATTATGCAAATACAATTTAAATTAAGTAACATAATAAACGATTTATCTTTATATCAAACACGAATGTTCCCTGGATCAAATGTCCTATTTTAATTATGTAATTATTTTATATTTATTTCTAACGGGTGCAGCGGAGCGCACGGGTACGGCTAGTTATATACATATATTTTTTTAAGTCTCACATGCAGTAATTTTTTTTAGCTTTTAAATTTCAATGTGGAAACTTTATCACAATATGGACAATATCGGGGCGAAAATCGTTTCACCTCTACTCATAGCATGTTTGGTCAGATACACCTTTATCGAAACATCTTGCTTGTTCTCTTCCCCTGGAGTGGGAAAGGTTGTGGTTCGACTATAGTGTGCCGTGGGTTTGGAGATGTAGGGATGAGCCAATAAATCACAATATATTTTCTCTAGAGATCCATCTGTTGTAACTTGTTTCAAGTTCAAGGATAGTTCTTTCATTTGCAGGAAGTGTCTGAGTATGTTATTGTAAGAAAAGAGGACACTTCCTATGAGAAAAAGAGGACAACGGACACATACTTTCTAAAAAATACGCTGGTGTCACAATAGTTTACAAGTCAGCATGCTAGCTTCCAGATCAGGAGGTCTCGGGTTCGATTCCCGGGCTCGGCTCTCGGTGAATTTTTCTTGAAGAAGAAAAATTCCCTGGATGTCTAGAGTCTGGAAATTTGTATGAATGTGAGTGTGATTGTGAGTGTGCCGGGTTAATATTAATTAACCAATCATCACAAATATAAAAATACATCAGGACTGTCGCTGGGCAGTAACCTGAACACACGTTTCAGCGTCACATTGTTGACAAGTAACTCCATCTGTTAGCACAACCATAAAACATCTAATAGATGCTATACAGTTACCAACAACGAAAAAAAAAAATAGTTTACAAGAAGAACAGGAAGCTGTCGGCGGGTTGATATATTAGCCTTTAACAGGCTATAATAGATCCTACTATCCGCTTCGAATTGAATACAACTCAACCGGAAGATGTCAACAATGAGAAGAATCAAATTTATAGTCCAACTGTTCCTTATTATTTATATATGTATAAGTTACAAACTATTGAAATTATTGGGTTATTAGTGGGTGCTAGAGACACGATTACAAAAAAATTTATTAATTTCTGCAAAGAGTTCAATCTTGAATCATCTTTGGCCAAGACTGTTTCTTTGATAGCTCTAAAATATTCAATCTATCTTCTGAGAAATCACATATATAAAGTAAATTAATAACACAATAATAATAATTATATTTCTCACGAAAACATTTTCATAAAATTGTACGCATTGACTAATACTTATATATTTGGTATACTTTGTCCTTCAGGACAACCCCTATTTTAGGGGAAGTTTGTTTATTTACTATCAAATTTTAGTTAGAAAAAAGAAGAAATGCTAATTTACTAGATCCTGTGTATCTTGTTATCACTTGCCTAGTATTGGCATATGAGTGACTGACATTGCTCGTCGTTTATTGGGTTGATGCAAAAGTTAGTAGCATTTTAATTTAGATGAATAGAAGACAGAAATTAATAAGTAATATATCCTCCTACATTAGCTATGATTGTCGGCCAACGCTGGGATAATTTTTCGATTCCACGTCTGAAGAAATCTATTGGTTTGGTGTTAAAGAAGTCGTCAAACCAAGTTTGTAAAGCATCTTCACTATCAAAGGAATTCCCTTGAAGATTGTTGGATAGAGAACGGAAAAGTGAAAATCTGAAGGCATAAGATAAGTAGAATATGGGGATATGGAATCAATCACCACCCAACCAAACTCCCAAGCTACTTTCGTCACGTTAGCAGACTGCGGGCGTGTATTATCGTGTTACAGTAGCACTTGATACATCCTTCCCTGTCGTTTTTCTTCAGCTGCGGCCGCAAGGCGTCCGATTTGTTGGCAGTAAATGTCAGCAGTTTGGTTACATTCCTGAGAAGCAATTCATAATACACGACACTTTCTTTATCCCACCAGACGTACGTACAAAGATTTATTCTATTATTGGACGGATTTTATTCATATTCAATGTCTACATAACAATTTTTTTTCGGAAATATGCACATGAAATACATTTATTTATAGTAAAAATTAATGGACCTTGAAAGCAGTAAAAATCAATGGCGAGATACTGAAAATCAAAACGCACTTTCTTCTTCATGATTTTTTTACATTGCATTATACCGAGAAATGAAGTGGAATAGTTTATCATCATCATCATCATCATCTTCTTCTTCTTCTTCTTCTTCTTCTTCTTCACTTCATGTTATGGGCAATTGCCCGTTCTGGCTTCAAAGGTCGCTCCATCTTTTCATCGGTCGTCCCTGATCTCTTCGTCCTTTTGGTTTATAATTTATTGCTTTCCTAGGAAGTCTGTCTCTACATGTAATTTCCAATCTTGTCTATCAATAAGTGGGTATACTCCAAGTTCCTGCCTAATATCTTCATTTCTAATTCTATCTAATCTCGTGCATCCTTTTACTTTCCGCAAGAATCTCATCTCTGCCGCTTGTATTTTACTAACTTCAGGTTTTGTTGTAACCCAACTTTCACTTCCATATAAAAGAGTAGGGACTGCCATTACATTTAGTTTATATTAAAGGAAAAACAATTTCCTCAGAGAAATTACATACTACATAATTATTTTTGCTTTCTTCCTAAGTTCCTGTCTTCTCCAATACAAAAGAATTATCATTAAAGACCACGTCATGTGCAAAATTTTGACGGACTGTGACAGTATGTTACTGCTGATTATTTGACAAGAAAGGCATTTAGAATCTCATTGTAACTTTCTAGTACATTCTAATATTTGTCACTTTTAAAAACCAATTTCCGTAAGCATAAAAATAAAATATTATTACATTTAGTTGTTTTATGTCAGTTTCCGCAAAATTAATAACTTGCATCAATTTAAATCGTACCGGTACAATAAAATGAAATCTGATATCTCACTCCAGAAAACAAAAAAATTATATTACCTGTGTGCATAACAAATGCTTTCAATCTTATGCATGCCATTTAAAATGGAATATTGTTTGCAGAACGATAAAAGAACTGAATTGTTGAGATACATGTTGAACGTAGTATGAGAAGACATGTTTCATCTTCGTGACAGCAATTTTTGTTTCTGTATTCTTACTTGAATTTCATAAATTGGGGCATAACTATTAGTTGCTAGATGATAAACATCTTGTATGGGCGTGACCGATGACAGAATTAACCAGGCTTCGTGGTCGTATTGTTTGTTGCGTTGGAAACTAGAGCAAGTCAAAATGGCCCATTAATGGACCCCCAACTGCTGGCCACAACATGTTGTAGTGCTGGTAGTGGTGGCAGCAGTGGTCGATAGTGTAATAATAGTATATTTATGAAACAAGTTTATAATGTAATAATTGTATAACTTTATAAATGAGTTTCATACGTTATTTTTTTTTGTACTACAGCATTATAAAATAATTAATAAATAAATAGCATCAGATTTGTAATGATGGGAAGTTTGATATATTATCATGGTCTATGAAGAAAGAGGTTGCTATGACGACAATGATGATATAACATTGGAAAATCGTTTTATAATGTTTAACTTTATGATACAAGCTATGCCTTCTTAATAGAAGTCATGGCGTTTTAGTTGATATGGTAATATTATTGGCACTAATGCAATAATGTAGCATATTATGCACGATTTTGACGAACGATAAAGACTGTTTAAATGTTGATGTCCAAAAAAAAATAATTTTTTTCCATGAAATCATGCAGTACCCTTTTTTATATGGGTCTTTATCACTCATACGATTGCAATGAATAAATCTGTGTTATCCATTGTTTCAGACCATGCAAGTCTCTATTTTAATACATTAATATTATATTCCGTTTTTCACTAACCTAGTACTATAATTCTGAATACTTACCAGTACAGAGGTCCCGCGTCATGGTCTAAGGCATCCTGCCTAGGACTCGCGTTACGGAATGTGCGTTGATTCGAGTCCTCATGGGCGAAGAAATTTTCTCATGAAATTTCGCCAGTGTATGGGACCGGTGCTCACCCAGCATCGTGATGCACATGGAGAGTTACGATAGGTAGCGAAATCCGGTTGCGAATACCAGTTATAATGGCTGGGGGGATCATCGCGCTAACCACACGATACCTCCAGTCTGGTTGGATGATCGTCCACCTCTGCTTCGGCATGTGGGCGTGAGGCCAGCATCCGGCTGGCCAGTCTAGGCCCTTCACCGGCTGTAGCGCCACGGATTACCAGTATAGAGAGTGTAAGGTTAGAAATTTGTTTTTTAAAGGCTTCTTTACAGTGCAAATCTAGTCTTTCAGGTAAAGCTCCCTGTAAGGCAGATTTGAATAATTTCAAGGGAAAAATTGTTCCGGGGCCGGGTATAGATCCTGGGACCTCTGGTTGAACGTATTAGCGCTCTACCAACTGAGCTACCTGGGAACTCCACCCGACACCGTCTCAACTTTTCCCTTTTTATATCCACACAACTCGCGTGGGCTGACGAAACGCCAGAGACCCACATCGAGTGCACACAATCTCTGTGTGATTTGGAATTGTGGTTTTCTGTTAACGTACACAGTGACGTATATATTATGCAAATCTAGTCTTTCAGGTAAAGCTCCCTGTAAAGCAGATTTGAATAATTTCAAGGGAAAAGTTGAGACGGTGTCGGGTGGAGTTCCCAGGTAGCTCAGTTGGCAGAGCGCTGGTACGTTCAACCAGAGGTCCCGGGATCGATACCCGGCCCCGGAACAATTTTTCCCTTGAAATTATTCGCTTCTTTACAGTATTTCAAATGATGTAATTTTAACATACTGTAGGTCGTAGGGATTTCTATTGCAGAAGAATCTATTTAAACTTATTTTTGCTGTGTAACCCCATGCAATACCAACTTCATCATTTTCCCTACAGAAGTAACGAACAGTTGTGAGATGTCTAAATTTGTGTGTATTAATCTCGCCCTCATCAAAACCTTGTTCTATTCAGTGGTGTATTTTATTTCTTTAAAAAAAATAAGGCCTGTTTTGGGATTTTGAAGCATACACCAATGGGCCATTCTGCTTAAACAGACATAGTTGATTGCATATAGCCATATAGAAAACAAAATTGGAGGAACTTCCTGGTAGCAAGGATAAAGAGGTTAAGTCTGAAGTGTAGTAGACTATCAAATTATTTGAATATGAATATAATGTGGCATTTTTATAAAATGTAAAATTTGGCGATAATATGAAAATCATAAAAGTTATATAGCCTACACTCCTGGTTCTATTATTGCCACAATATTAGAATTATTTTCTTGTAAAAGTATCTAAAGCTGCTCGATTTTTATTAGAAATGTACTGCACATTTAGGTGTATCACTCTAAAATCGTTTGTATTATTAGGCTTCCAAGACGTTAAGTCCATTGAAACCATGTTCATATGACTTATGTCCTCTAATATTTTTGTCCACTTTCATTTATGTCCACATTTTATGTGCGTCCATTTTTTTGGGTCCCTGACTGTTATGTCCACTTTTATATAAGTCCACTTTCGTTTATGTCTACTTTTATTTAAGCCCACTGTCATGCCAATGTCTTTTGTACCATTAGAAGAGTTTAGGTTGTTTTTATAGCCTTATAGATAATATTGAGCCTGACGTAATGGATTTAGCATTATACATGGAAAGAACTTACATCCGATGAACACCTGCTCGGGAATGAAGAAGAAGAGCAATGCCACCTAGATTGACACCTGAAATAATCAGGTTCTGGCAGGACAACATCGAACAACTAACGTAGTCGAGGGTTGGCACAACTGCTTTCAGAAACACATCGTCACACATCGCTCGTCGGTCTGGAAATTCATGGAATTTATCAAGAAAGACCAAAGAAATAATGAAATTATAATAATCCAATTGCTGGGCGGGCATTTGAATGTGCGATACCCTAATAAAAGATCATACCTACAAAATTTAGGCCGAGCAGAAGAGATTGTTCGGAATTACAACCACTACAACGAAGGACACATCAGAACTTACCTCAAAGCTATTAGTTATCTGAAGCTGTATGAAGATGAACAGGCAGAAAAGATTGAGTAGGGAATTGTAGTGAATTTGTAAATTAAATAATGTATTGTACAATCATGTAGTGGACGTAAAAATGTGGACATAAAATTTGTGCAATCGGACTAAAATAAAGTGGACATATACTTCATTGGACATATATTTATGGATATATGCCCACGTGCATCAACGTCGGTTAGTGTAACCACCACTTATGCCCACGTGCATCAACGTCGGTTAGTGTAACCACCACTTATGCCCACGTGCATCAACGTCGGTTAGTGTAACCACCACTTATGCCCACGTGCATCAACGTCGGTTAGTGTAACCACCAGTTAAAATTGTCACCTAACCTCTGGTTAAGAATTTTTACAGTGGATCGATCTCGGTTACGACTTAAATAGGAGGTTAACCACAGTAATCTATAACCGGTCATTTTCGAGCGGTTAAATGAGATAACCAGTGATTAGTAGAGCAAGTAAAGCAAAATGGCGGCCAGAGCCACAGATGTTTACTTCGAAGACGATTATTATTGTACAGTACTTGAATTACTTGGATAGAGCGTGGGCGTGAAGTTTCTTTAGTGGAAAGAGAGAATTTTTACGAGGAATTAGGTGACAGAAAATTTCAGGAGGGATTTTGTTTATCAAAATCTACAAATGGCTCACTTGCAATAACTCAAAAACAGTCATATTTCTTCTGTTGATCAGCTCCTTATGTTAAGATTCTATGTAAGTGTTATTTTCTATATTTTAAGAGGGAATACTTGAATATCTCTTTCTCTGTCACTGGCTGAACAAAGAGAGGTTATGGATGGATCTTAGGATAATGAACAGTAACCTGGTGTAAATGGGATCTTGGGTCGTACACACATTTCTACTAATCTTCTGCATCCTTTTCCTTTATGGATATTCCTTCTTTATTATATAATATATTTAAATCTATTAAGTAAGTCTATCGATACTTAACCTCACATTGGGATATAATCATTTTTGCATTCAATTTTCTATTTTGTACGATTTTAACCCAACAGCAATGAAAAACAAAGAACTGCAACTCGCAAATATAACAGCGCCCAAAGGCAAACAAATGCAACGCGAACATGTAGAACATGTTCACTTCGATGTAGAACGGAGTGAGCGCAGTCGTTTTTAGATGTTGACTATTATCTTTGCTGTGGTATGAATGCTTTCCTTTAGTCATTTTGTAGAAACAGTGTACCATCATAGACTTTGCTCTGGTTAAATGAAGTGTCAGCTAACTATGTTTAAGTAATCGGTGATTATGAATGGTGCACAGAAATTACATTTTAACCACGGTTACTGTTTAACCGTCGTTTCGTAATCTATGATTACTGCGTTTTTAACCGATGTTGATGCACTTCGCCAATAGTGTAATGGAGTTTTATGTAATGGACATAATAAAATGGACATTAAAATTGTGGACATTATAAAAAGGACCTAACGTCTGTGTTTCGTTATTAGATATTAATACCATACTGTGCAAGCATTGGATTTCATTTATCAGTTCTTATTAATTTTCCTAAATTGATAACATTGCTGAAGCGTGAGAAACGTGAATCCTTGTTGCTTACGAAATCCAGTGAGCTAACCAGTCCCTTGCAGCTGCATTGAAGTGAAGTCTATGTTGTTTGATCGTATTTCTACCCAGCGTACTTACACGTTATAGGCTTACCAGTGAACAAGTTGCCCAGCAGTTACATGCAATACTTCTATATTATTGCAGGTACTTGACATGGTTTCCAAATGTGAACGACAGCGATGTAACAAGCGAGATACAAGAATTCATGAAGGACTACGAGGTGCAGGATAACTGCATATACCAGTCTGTGTTGAGGATATGGGCGCAGAACGGCAGTATGGACTCTGTGTTCAAGCTGGATCAACAGGCAATTATCAGGAACATAACGGAAGCTATAAATGGCACGTAAGTATTTTAAAATTTTCTGTTTTAAATTAGTTCTAAATGCAGCAGTACCCGGTAGTCATTATTCACTATAATTCCATCTATATTAAATGTTTGAGAAAAAAATGCTGTGGAAAAGGGGCAGAAGTATGAAATGTAACTACTTTTGGAGAAAGACGTAGATGAGGTAATTTTTCATTTCAATTATCGTAAAGTTCTTTTTTGCCTATTTATAATTTTGCTTTATGTGGCATACCATTTTTAGCTAGGGTTACCATATTCTGAAATCTGAAAATGCTGACAAACTCTTCTCACCAATGAACTCCTTGTACCAACTTTGTAATTTATATCACTTCTGTGATCATATATAGGCCTACCAGATTGCTCGGCATTATAGGCTTTGACGGTAACAGCTTTTGTCAGGTTTACTATGCTGCCATCTAGTTGTTACATAAGAAGTCACGTCATAACTCCCATTTGAATTGCATTAGCGACTGTACTGCCATCTCGTGTTCGTTTATGGTAAACAGGTGGCAATCCTGGTGGTTGTTCTTTTCAAAGTGCTACCGATTTTAACATATCTTTAACAATTCCTTATTACTTACTATACAAATAGTTAAACATGCGTTTGCATGTAATATTTCGGAAATTAAATTTGACTGAAACAAGTCTTTCACAGAATCGATTGTAAGTCTAATCCATGGAATCTAATAAATTGCTTGATAAGTCCAAAATGAAGGATGTATCATGGAATTCATGGAGTGTGATGTAAATATTGTATTTTAGAAATGTAACTCTTTCTTTTTGTTTTAATTTTTTATCTTTGTGTTTTCATTATTCCTTTTATCCTTAAATAAATAATGTGTTAACATACATCATACTCTGCTTATTTCTCAGTGTTTGTTTTGTTTATTTCTTAGTGTTTATTTGTCTGTGTATGTTTATTTGCTTATAATTATTATTTGTTTGTCTATATTTATTTGTGCTAAGTTTGTGTGTGCATGTATGAGTGTATGTGTGCGTGTGTATATTATCAAACCTGATGATGTCATATCCAGACCTTGTACACTGGTTTCTGACAAATATCATCGTTATTATTATTATTATTATTATTATTATTATTATTATTATTATTATTATTATTATTATTATTATTATTATTATTATTAAAAACAGCATTTACACATTTTTAACAATCACGTACATTGCAATATGCTTTTCACAGCTCACAGCAACATGAAAAATGAATGAATAAGATCTCAATATAAAAAACGCGGATAAATTAGAGGATTTCCAAAAATGTACGTGGACGACTATTTTTATTATCAGAAGGCAGACATGTCCGCATAAATGCTGACATAAGGTAACCTTAATTTTAGCCCAATTTTATATTAAAAATTAATCTAGTTTAAAAAATTGCAATTTTCGCAAGATAAGTTTGTGTTTTAGCATGCTTTTGAGTATGTACCGGCACTATTTAACATTCCCTAGTACAATGCAAAGAAAAGTGTCATCACTGGGAGGTTTCTGTGGAAAAATATAAAAAATTGACTCATGTCAACTCTTCTATTTCTTAAGATTGTAGTTAGTTATGTTAACGATTTTCTAGTGTTAATATAAAAAACTAAGTGGCATATTACCAAGTTGACTAGTTTCGACTTTCGTTTCAGTTATCATCAAAATTAGTGAGGTCATTGCTTCTTCTGGTTTCTTCAGTTGTTAAAAGGGTGTAACCAAGATGTAGCCTTATCTTTTATTACCTTTCATTCCATATATATTTGAAAATTACTAAATCTCGTTTCAATAAAATTACTCATTCATCTGTGTGGGACATAGAGGAGAAGGACTGCCCATTTTGATTAAGTCCTGTCCATCGAATATCCCCTCTCAGATTAAATGATGATTCCTCCACTGCCCAGAATATTTCGTAGGTCTATGCTTTTATCCTTCCTTTACAGTGTTTCCAAATTTTGTCCTGTTAAGAGTTGACACTAAAGCAATTCACTTTAATTGTCTGTAGGAAGAAAGCTGAAGGCAAGTTTACAAATGTCCTCGAGAAGGTGGAACCACTGTTATCGGGTGTCAAGTGGGACAGTAAAGGGAATGTGATTGGAGCAAAGGCCACAATCCTCAACTGGATCCTCAAAAAGGTAAGGCGCATGTGCAATATTCAGTGTCTTTCTGAATCTCCATTCTTTGTGAGTGCTCTTAAATACTAATTTAAAATTGGAAGTCAGTATCTGACACTGAAATACAAGTAACATTGTTACTCATGTATTCGTTAAAAAAAAAAAAAAAAAAAAAAAAAAAAAAAAAAAAAAAAAAAAAAACTTTATTTTCATGTACAAGCTACTCTATAGTCACTTAAAATCTTCCATGCCGAATTTACAAATGCGGTAGATGAAACACGACGAAATCGAGTAAGAAGATAATGTATAAACTATTATTATTATTATTAATAGAATATTTTCATTCTTTATTCGTACCGGTACACTTTTAGAACTTGTATATCACTAATGAGAATAAGGTAAAACTTATTAAATTAATACTTTTAATAATGTACTGTATTAATTATTGGAACTAGTCACAGAGTCTTAGGTTTCAATAGTTGGCACAGTACAATATTAAAAGTACAAATTAACTTCTAAGTTCACCGAAAATTTCCAACAAAATTTAAAAGGACAAAATCTAGGAGTAAAGATGAGTTGGAAACCGTCCTTCAGATCATCACAATCTACAGGACCTCTGAAGCTTGCGTTTTTCATAGACTGCAATAAAGTAGTAATGTTGTAAAGTGATGTTTATGAGAAACTGAAACAATTAACTTTAAAAACTAATGAAATTCCGTATGACGTTTGTTCTTGCAGACAAGTAAGTGGTCGCCAGAGTGGGAGCTGGAGTTTATCCAGAACGTATTGTTCTCTAACAGGACCCTGCCTACTGGTGTCAAGGTGTATGCGGTGTCAACTCGCAGGTGAATAGCAAATGTATAAGTTAAAATATATGTATTGTTTTGTACGTGAAAAAACTGAAACAATACAAGAACTACACAAGAACTCAAAGAATCGAATTTAAGTTTTACTAAAATTCTTTACTTTTTCCACACAACTCCTAAATAAACTGGTACCGTACCGTAATTTCACACAACTATGGTCCTGGAACACAACTATGATCCAGGATACAGCCATTGAAAGAATATTATAAAAGTATCGTAGTTCATTCATAGATAGCTGCAATGACTTGACTTCAAACTTCAGTGCAGCAAAAATGTGAATACGAGGTACTAAGTTATAGAGTGCAAAATTTGAATGGTTGTACCATGGACCATGGTTCTGTTTCAGGACCATAATTGTGGGAAATTACGGTAGTCATTGTTGTTACCTTCATTATCAAGAGTAATCTCACTAGAGGTTTTGATTTATCTAGAGAAAATCAAAACTCGAGTTGGATTTAATTGACTATTACACGATTAGAAGAAAGTATATAAAGATTATCAATAAATCTTAGTATTAAACAATCTCTGATACGTGACTATCCATAATATCATATAGCAGAAGCTATAACAAACATAACCTAAATAATATAAACAAGTGTTAGAAAAGTTTTAATTAGGGATGATGAAATAAAGAAGAAACGTTTTAATTAACGATGATGAAATAAAAAATAAACATGAATAATTTTAAAAGAAACAATTATTGAAAGTACAATTTTGAAATTTGAATGCTTTAGTGGTTGGTCGTTCAGTTGATGTTATAGTGGACATGTGCGTAAAAGAAGTGAACTTGTTGATGTAGGCTACATGGTGTATCCAGCGAATAGGGATTATAAAGAATGGACACTGAGCTAATTTTCCTGTGTTTTGTTTCTCTGTGCGCAGCGTTTAGTTCCACTTTCAAGCGCTAGAGGTTAGTGTAATCGAGCATACGCTAAGATAATAATTGAGAATAGAGTTGAGACACAGGATCCAAACATCGCCTACCTTATTGCAAAATTCAGTAACGCTTTGCTTCAAATAAATTAAAGTTAACAGCTTTTCCTTATTTCTCAGTGACAAACTAGTTGTAATAATAATATTTTATATTTCAGATTTATAAAATAATATAATACATTATAAAATTAAGTATCGAATTCGTTTAATATTTGTATATAATATAATATAGGTATATGGTTTTACTTCTCACAAGAGTTTTGTTTTTCCATTTTCAGCGCTATCAAATCATTACATATTTTAATTGTTGTTGGGGTCAACGTCTGAACTCTCATTATAAAGGAACTCCAGAGTCTAGACATTACAGTTAATGACGGATTTATTATTTTATGGATCCAATTCATTTTATTTGAGTACATAATGTACCTAGATGTATTATGTGTTATATTTCCGCTGTGTCGACTGCTAGCTGGTGTGATGTCAGCGCCAACTCTAGGGAGAAAGCAGAATCTCACGCTTTAGCTGGCGTGAAGGTCATTGAAATCAGCCCGGCTACATCAAAGGTACCGACGCGAAGTGTCCATTCTTTATAATCCCTATTTGCTGGTGTATAAATCGAGGTATGCCAGAAGAAAATCTTGGCGTAGCATACCGCCTCTGGGTTTTCCCCTACTTCCCTCACTGATTATGATTTAGTCGACTGAGGTAAGTAAGACTGTTTGTCTTCGCCTTTAGATTATTTTTGTCTTTCCAGAACAATATTACTGGTAGGCTATTATATATAACATTTTAAGGGTCCAGGGAAATAACGATCAAAGACATACTTTCTTCGAAAAAAGTTATTCAATGTTGAATCTTAAAAACGCATTTACACAGGAATTGAGAAATACTGAAATTGAATACTTGCATAATTGAATTTGTAAAGCAAACTCCTGCTTTTGTATTACAGCTATTTGGACTTCTTGCAGCAAGTGCTGCAGAACAACAAGACCGTTCTGTTTGCTGGCTTCTCCCTCATAATATTCTATGTTGTGATCATGCTAGGGCGCTGCAACATGGTGGAACAGCGGGTAAGTTGTGAGGACACGTTGCTTCTAACTATTAAGTGTGAAAATTTTTTATTTCATTGTGTTTAAATTATATTTCTAGCTCTTCATAATGAAGATATGACAATTATGAAATGATAAATGAGAAATTACAGAGAAAAGGTCGTTACACATCATTACTCTTGCTCTTCCAGTCAAATTAAATGACACAATAATCCCATTTGCTTCCTGTGTTAAAAACCTTGGAGTTTACTTTGATACGCATTTAAACTGGAATAACCAATATTACCAAAAAAGTGCTTTCTATACTACATTCCTTAAACAGCATTCGAAAATTCCTTCCGCTATCACTCAAAAAAATACTAGTGGAAACACTAGTAATGCCCCACTTCGATTATTGTGATTTTTTACTGACTGACCTCAATGTCAACCAGTCGCAAAAATTACAACGTGTTTATAATTCTTGTGTTCGCTTCGTCTGCATGTCCGTCGCGCTGACCACATTACCCCATCCTTCCAAACTCTAAACTGGCTACGGCTTAACGATCGTAGAAATTTTCATTCTCTTGTTCTCCTTTTCCAAGTCCTTCACCCTCTACACCTACCTACCTTGCCTCCCGTTTCAGTTACCTGTCATCATATCATAATCTCTTCACATGCACGCAAAACAGCCGCATACTAGCCATACCAACACATAAGACATCATCGTATTCATCATCATACACAATCTCGCTCTTGCGCTTGTGGAATACCCTACCCAGTGACATCAGAGATTGTCGGAATTTAGTAGTGTTCAAAAGCAAGCTTATTAAGCATTTTCTTACTGCATAGAGTAGGTTTAATTTTTACTTAATTAATAAAAGAAATGCTTCTCTCTTCTTAACTTTTATAATAAACTGTCTAGTTTTATTAATCAGTTAATCTTTCAGTACTTTGATTTTTATTGTATTTGTAAATTTAATATTAATTGTAATTATAATTGTAATTGTATTCTTAATATTGTAGTTGTAATCCCCTGGTAGAGGGGAAGAGATGGCCTAATGGCCTTATCTCTACCAGGTTAAATAAATAAATAAAAATAAATAAATAAAAATAAATAAATAAAAGATTCTATAAAATGCAAACGTTACAACTGTAGACTGAGATAATGTATGTTGAAGTGAATAACTATAAGACAATCAATTTCGTATGAACAGTGTGAAAAGAAATGTATTTAAAGTTTACTGACTTAGATGTTTATTAAATTTGTTCCTTTTCTTGCAGATTTACTTATCTTTGCTCGGAGTCTCTGTGGTTGGTCAGTCTATTTTAGCATCCTATGGCTTGTGCTTTTATATGGGCTTCTTCTGGGGACCAATTCATCCAATTCTGCCATTCTTACTGCTGGGCATTGGTGTGGATAATACTTTCGTCATAATGCAGGTAAGACAATAAATCCTCGGTTTAAGTTCAGTGAGGCAGGGTGAATTTTCATTTTCGGTTCGGTATTATAATATGTAATAGTTCTAGTCTTTTAACATGTATAATATGTATATATATGATATATATTTAATGTCATCAAAAAATCATGCAGTAATGGTGCACCTTCACATTGCTGTATACAGGTACTCACCATAACTATACTTACTACATACCGTTGTCAAAGCATATACATGATAGTGACGTCCTACGCATTAATCCTTTAGGTACTCTAATTAACTATAGCTTAACTATTAGAACTAGAATTCGTTACTATTGGTATTACAAATACAGCTTTGTCCCTTCATTTGTAACCGCGTAATAACAGACGAATTTTCTCATTTTTTCAGTCAGTATCTGGGGCATCCTATTGGCACATATTAGTCTTAACTGTTATTCGTTTGCAAGTCGACTGTATAATACTACAACCCTAATCTTTATTACAGTTCATTCACATATTTCTAATGAGAATTTCGCGCACATTTCCACACTTTGGATTCTCTCGACCAGATCACGTCCTTCTCTAGTGTTCGCACCATTCTACCACTCTTTCGATTATTTCATTTGTCCCCATCCCCTAGCAATATAATTATTTAAGTCCACTTTTTAGCCAATTACAATTTAGCACACTTTCACCAATATTGTTATTCCCTTCATCACAATTAACACATACAATGAAATTACTTTTTAATCTTCATAAAAAGATCATCTAGCTTTCCCGTTTTTTTCTTTGTCTTGTATAATTCCCCTATTAAGTCATTTTTCCTAAACGATACCTGTTCTACTAAACCAATTGCTGTCGAAGATCCCGGGTTCTGGCAGCTTCCCTCTGTTGACGCATTTGACTCCCTCCTTGAAGATTCTTGATAGATCCGATTTCTTCTACCATCTGTGTCTTTTAACATGTAATAATGAAGTGTTAATATTTTCTTTATAATGAGTGTATATTTTCCAGTTGAAACATCGCAGATTAAATGAGTTTTTTCACTATAAATTTATACTTAATTTTCGATAATATTCCATGCTAGATTCTGTTTTGTTTTTAATTATTTACTTCTAATGTTATCATATCATGTGATATGCACATGTCCATAACAGAAAATTATATAGTAAATAGACTTTGTCGTATGAATTGATTTGAAACTATTTCAACTTACATAATAATATTTACAGGAATATGGATTATAATTGTGTACTCTCACAATTCATTCACTACCTTCATAATTTACAGCTGATAAACGATATGAAATGTAACAAATGACTGTGCAAATTTTTAACATCCCTTGTGTAACTTTTGTGATCTGTGCATGTGTAAGCATCTGGAATGGACCAAATGTATTTTATTTTAATGCGTGTGAATGGAAAAATAAATAAGAGTACATTGTCATCTTTACAAGAAAGTATTTTCTTTAGACTGTTTTAATTTAACCTAAGGGAATGTGTGTTATAGCATGACGTTTCGAAAATTATAGTTACACGTAACAACATGTCAACCAAAAGGTTCTGAAAAGTCAATATTGTTTCCTCTTCTGAAATGAATGTGTATGTTTTCCTTCTTTGTTTACATTTAGTGTTTGGATAATCTGGGGAAAGGAGAAAAATCAGCGAGTGTTCCAGAGAGAATAGGACAAACCCTTCAGCATGCAGGTGTGTCTATAACAGTGACGTCGCTGACAGACATTCTTGCTTTCGCAGTTGGTACATCAACAGTAAGTACCAGTATATTCTGTTGAAATTACTAGATTGCTAAACTGTTATCAGTAGGATTCTTTCTGTTGTGCCATTCTGTCTTTGTTTTGCTGTTACAATGAGCACGTGATTGTGTATTTCATAAGAATATGAGTCATAGAATTTATGTTCATCAGCATATTTTCCTACAGTTAAAAGTTACAGATTGTGAATATTGCATAAAGCGAACTAAGTTTTATTGCTAAATGTTAATATTGGCACATTAAGCAAGTAATGAATTTTGAAGTAATAAAATTGAGGATTTTACTTCAATATTGTTTGATTCCAGTACTTGCTTATAAGTATGATACACGAGAATGTTTAAGTTTAGAATAGAACATAAAATTAACTTTATAATTAGTGAACATATTTACAGTAGTTTAAAAAAAACACTAAATTCAGAATTATATGAAATAGTATGGTGAATGTTACTTATGTCCCGCCCACTATAGGAGACATAGGCCAGTTTTACACTAATACTAAACATATTTAGTATAACTTGTTGCTTGTGGGCCATCCCAAACTCCGACCTCCACCCGTAAGAGCGCCAGTCCTTATATACATGTCAGTCAAGGCCTTCTGACAAATAAAAGCAATTGACAATAGATATCTCAGTCATGACAACCTCATAAAATATCCTATCAATTGAATAATCGATCTTGCTACGTACAACATAATTATATTATATTATTACCCATTTCAGCGAGTACTGATGACCACTGCAAAATACGACAATTTGATCCAGGGAGCATTCTCTTTTGTCACAAGGATGATTTATGTAACATGTTTCTAAATTATTAGTCTTTTAAATACCGGTACAGTACATTCTTTAATAAATCACTGAAAAGCAAATGTGAATATAGGGATGTGGAGTGAGTACGAAATTATTATTATTTTTTGGCGCATCATTTTTACGTAAATAACGACAAATAAAAACAAAAAAAATCGTGTTAGAAGATTGAATTTGTGTATTTTCTCTGAAACTTTCCAAATATCTGCAGGCAGTCTTTTACATTAGATTGCCGAAAATTGGTTTATAGCACAGCATTGGCAGCGATAAAAGTGTGAAATATTCGTTCAGTGGGTCGTGGATACTCTACATTGACCAATAGTACAATAGTTAAACTAACTGCATAATAACTTATCCACCTCTAATGGTAAGAAAAATCTGTTGAAACCTTAATGTACAAAATATACACTTACGACGAAAAAGCCAGCTGAAACTTCTAATTTGTTTTCTTCTGTGAAAAGTCTTTAACACAATCATTACACTAACTTTTTAGCTACGACCTGTAACTTACACTTCGATGAAAAAGAGCTTGATCCGGAATGTAGACAACGTGACTTCTTTGTGTGTTTCAGGTGATGCCATTTCTCAGGTCATTCTGCATGTTTGCAGCCACCGGTATCTTCTTTCTGTACGTTTTCGAAATCCTGTTTTTCGTAAGCTGCTTGGCAATAGATGAGAAACGGTTGCACAACAACAGGGATGGCTGCATATGCAAAATACACAATAACTGGAAGCCCAATCAGTGCAGCCAGCGCAACATCCAAAAAATGGTGTTCACCAAGTATGTAGGGCCAACAATGATGAAGGTTCCCGTAAAGGTATGTATAGCTGTAGCATATTGTAATGATAATAATAAATTGCTGTTGCTCAAATGATTGTAAATGACGCAAAAAAAAATTGTTTATATTAGATTTACAGTGGAATTGATTTTTACCAGCGGTTCCTAACCTTCTTCATTTTGAAGAATCTCTTAAATGTTTAGTTAAACCTCGGGGTCAGGGAACCCTGGCTGGCTGATGCATAGTATATCTAACCAGGTTAAAATGTAAAACAGTCCATGTTGAATCTTTTGTACACTACTTTTAATACTTGAATATAAATAATTAGTTAAATGGCGATCTTACTCGTGTTAATTATGTAAGCATGTGTGGCTTACAGCTGTTTCGGTGCTACTGGACACCATCCTCAGAGCCTACTAGATCTCGGCGCTATCTCAACTTCACTGCCTGTTGTGTGGGTGCGTTCGTGTGATGAAGAATAGTTGCGACACTTTCTACATTGGACAGACAGGCAAATCATTCCAAACTCGATACAAAGAACACATTGAAGCAATTACCAGAGGACACAATACATCTACATATGCCGAACACACACATACAATAAAATAAATACAGACATGGAAATCCTACACATATAACCCAAAAACCAAAAACTCAACACACTAGAACAATATGAAATATACAGGCACACTAAAACACACCCTAATCAAATTCTCAACACAGATCAATTTCAGAACACACACACTATTTGACTCAACTCTTAATCACACGAACGCACCCACACAACAGGCAGCGAAGTTGAGATAGCGCCGAGATCTAGTAGGCTCTGAGGATGGTGTCAAATAGCACCGAAACAGCTGTAAGCTGCACATGCTTACATAATTAACACGAGTAAGGTCGCCATTTAACCAATTATTTGTAAAACAGTATTGAACATAGTAGGCAGGTCAAATAAATCATAGTAGGCCTATTTTTAAATAAAATGTTAAAACAGCATTTATTCTTTATTGATACTATTAATAAAAAATGGTATTCATTTCCATTTTACATCAGGCCTACTAGTTACAAAAACTATAGTATATTATTTGTAATATTTTCGTTTAAAAATCAAAAAAGAGTTTCTAATATATCAGTACCCATAAATAAAAAAGAAAACATATATATTATTCACTCTCAAAGAGGAAACCATTTTTCAGAAGCACAGTTCTGTTGATACTGTCAGTGCAATTTATGCTTATTTTTTTGGAACATAATAATTGTATCTTTGGCCGCAATTTCAACAGGCAAATACGAAGTTTATCTTCGAAGGATAAAATCCTATTTTGTTGTTTGCTATTATATTGTGCATGTTTGACATTGTAGATCTATTCTTCGCTCTTTTAAGAAGCTATAAAATTAATGTAATGAAAAAATAATTTTGAAAGTAAAATGATTAATCTTATATACATACTGTACGTGTTTAGTACAGTAGACAAGGAAATTTGAAGTATCGTTTATCTAAACAGAAATAAATTATATATTGCAGATATGTGTTCTTGCTGGAACATTCATTATCTTTGGGGCGAATGTGTGGTGTGTTCTACAAGTGGAACAAAAGTTTGACCCCATGTGGTACCTGAACCCAGAGTCATATCCCATGCAGTACAACAATAAGCTTAATGAACACTTTCCTGAATATGGAAAGCGAGCTGGAATTTACTTAGGTGGGTCTTGATAAATGATAAATTAAATCTTGTGTAATAGTTTTAAACATTCTGGTAGTTTTATTTGTAAGAGAAAATAGTGTACCATTAGTATGTTAATATCGTATATGTAGCCCAATGTTAAGGCATAACAAATGTGAGAATTTTAGCTTAATTTCTTAAATGAAGGTGCCTAGATGTTTTTAAGAGTACCATACCGGTAGTAATGTTTTACATTTACGTGTTATCATTTATGTCTGTTTCATAACAGAAACCAAGTTAAACTGGCACAATTAACTTATAATAAAGGATAGAGAGGGACTATATAGGGTCCTTTTTGCGAGCTGAATCAGGACAGTGAGTTAAACGAAAAAGAGTGATATCAGTGTAGTCTTTTATGAATGGATTTCGAGAAAAGTAGCATTTTAGTTTGAATTCTGAAATGCGTATTCCAGGAAAACGAGAAACATTGAAGAGGTGTTGTTGGAGGATTTTGTAAAGCAAATAATACCAACAAATTTCTCCTTATTGGTTTATTGCGTAACATTGCCAGTTTAGCCGTAATTTAGTTGAAAATCGATAACAAAGTGTGTAACAGGAAGACATGGCAACCATGCATCCACTGACGGCAGAAGCAAGTCGAAAGCAAAACTAGCGTGTCTCTGATGCGATGTTGCCATCTGTTCGCGTTTATTTGTATGAATGTTTCAAAACCCATTCACAAACAATCACAATGATATTAGACTTTTATGCCCTGATTCATCTCTCAAAAGACCCTATTTAGTCTCTCTTCAGTGTAGTAATAAGTCTAGTATAAAAGTTTGTCTTTCTAAATCATAAGTTTAGAATCGTGATCATAGCAAAAGCAGTTATTCAATTACCATATCTCAGTTCTCACAATTTTAAATTTTAATTATTGTAATTGTACTAGTACATTAGTCCTAATCTTATACTTTTTATCTTCAACTTGCAGAGCACAATAAGGTCTGTGACATGTACATTTTAAAATTTGTGAAGATTTTTGTCTCTAACTTAAAACATAAGTTCATTTATCAGCATGTCTTAAATCTATAACCAATTAAATCGAGGAGTAAAAAGACATTAAACAAAAAAGGATTCAGACTCAAAAACAGGTTAATTACAATTGGATGTCTACCAGTTAGGTTGCTCAGAAACTGGTCGAACTATGTTCCTGGCACAGTCAAGGTTGGCTGCCACTAGTCTTTCATTAATAATTATGTGTTGAATAATAATTCATTTTGGTAAAAATCCTAAGAATGGAGATAATCCCCCTAGTGATAATAAGATGGTAAATATTAAGAATTTTACTGTAGATATTTCATTTCCTATCAAAAATGTTTGATTGATAAATGAAATTTGATGTGAGCCAGTGGCGTAGCGTCAATGTAAGCTAAAAAGCTCAGCTTCCCCAGTTAATAATAATTTCATTAAAAACCTGCAGTCTGTGGACAACATTATTTATTAATTTTAATAGAATTTATATTTACACTTTAAATATTGTGATGCGGCAGCTTAGGATGATTTGTAATGCAGCAGTAAACAAGAAGCCTGCACACACCAGCTTCCAAGCAGACTGGTTTCTTTCACTCATTCTTCTGTGTAACCCACCCCGCAGATTTTCCATCCCTTTCTAACTAAACTATCCTGGTCGCAAGACTCGCAAGAAGCTAGCTTTGACATTGAAAATAAGTAGTTTACGAGTTATCCCTTTTCGTCAGTTGTGTTCAGTTGAAGTGTTAGTGTGCATTGTGGCTGATATAATAAATAATGAGTGAAATAACAGTTCCTGACACCAATTTACTTGAATTTTTTTTTTAGGACAATTCTATTATCAAGACTGACTTACGAACAAAAGTGTGATCTAAAAAACAAATGACCGACTCCCCTGCTGTCAATGAAGGACACAACCAAAAGACAGATGAATACTTACGTAATGATACTAATACTGTATCTATTGACCGTTAATATTGATTACTCTGTGACAGGGAGTGAGATAATGTTATACGTATACGTGTCTATTTGTTAGAGATATATGTAAACCGTGAAATCATACTTTACTACGTAAAATTTGAGGTCATGCCTTATTGGTGTTACTTACGATGTTCCAACCAATCTTCGACTGCTGACTTGACATTGACTACTATTTATTTTAAGACTATATTTTTGTAATACGTTTTCTCATATTGCATGAAAGACAACTTGAATTAGCTTCCCCTGCTCAAGATTTCATGCTACGCCACTAATGTGAGCTAATGATTGTAATGATTGTTAAAGTTAATGTTGAGTAGATCATAAAATAGATAATTCATATATTTTCTCCAATATTCACAGCCACTAATATTCATCCTATATGGTTAATTGAAGAATATGTTAGAATTTTTAGGATTGAAATTTGATTTAATCCACCAATAGATCCAATAATAACTGATATTAAAATAATGGTTCACATGAACATATTTATGGTTAGTGAATATGAAATTAACATTAAGGGACCAATTTTTTTGAATAGTTATTAAGATAAAACAATTATTTCATCTTAACTTGGAAATTACCAATGGAAGGGAGCAGCACCACTTTTTAACAATAAGGGTGTATTAATAGTTACAGTATTGATGTTAAATAATGATTAGAAAATGTATATAATTCTTCAATCATTGATTTTCTAATAATTAGGAATAGTAGAGTTTATGATGCTAGAGCTTGTACAATGAAGTACTTTATTGAGGCTTCCGTTGTGTATACATTTTTGCTAGCTGACAAATGATTTCATATGTAGTTCAGTTGTAAATGTGGTGCTAGTTGACACGTCTATTGTTCTGTGCGTAGTTCATTTTGTAATATGGTAAGAATTTAATATAATTTCGAACAACTATTCATTTACTACTGTAACATTCTTACAAATTCTGCAAGAGAAATTCAGTTTTAATTATCCCAGGATGCATATTACATCATCACAAACACCTTTAAGTTAAGATAAAACTTGGTACTCTTATAGACAAAAAGTATAAGAGACAAGCCTAGTCCTGTTTTAACAGAGGAAAAACTTGAATACATTGGGTACTGATTACAAAACAAATGCCATACAGTTCTCCATAAACTTTCCAACAGGATTGACGAATGTTAAGAGCAGAGAGTGAACACTTCGATCGTCTGATGTAATGATGAATACCATTTGGTTATTATTTCTAACAAGTAATTACAGTGAATACGTCAGTAAAACAAGTCATTAAGACAGTAACTGATATATTAGTGGTGCAGTGCTTTGCCAACAGCAAAAAAACTGCTGGATCAATGCGACTGGTGGACACCCGTTGTATGCTACATGCAGACTATAATTTATTGTTCCAATCTTGAAGATGCTTCATTAAACTTAATAGTGGGCGGCATTGTTTAACTGAAATTGTTACGGTTCCAGGTAGCGATATTAATTATTTCACGGACAAGGATAAGCTGTATGAGTTATACTCACGTCTAGAAGAAAATCCATATATCAACAAAGGAACTCTGGATTTTTGGTACATAAAATTTCAAGATTGGCTTAATATGAATGGTGAGTGTTGCTTTGATTGCGCTGATACATACGTCATATGTGGTATTGTATTGTATTGTATTTATTCATTCATTCCCTGTACAATCTATTACAGATTATAGGTTCGTCATTAGATACAAACACAAAATACACACACACACACACACACACACACACACACACACACACACATACACAAAATAAGATTTCTAATATGAATTTAATTGATTTCTAGTATGAGTTTAATTTTAACACACTTAAGTTTTCCAAAGAATAGTAAAACTACAAAAATACACAATAAATAACAAGATATATAATACATTTCCCGCTTACAAGACATTAAATAAATAGATTAACATAGATTAGGTAAAAACAAGATAGTCCTACGTTATTATTAATATTGTTTGGAGAAAAAAAAATTATGTGCAACAGTAATGAAGGTACCGGTAGGTATTTTGCTTTATAGCTTTAATGTAGGAAATCAGTGATTTTGAACGGCATGGACTGGAGTAGAATAGTTTTTACCCTGGTTTTGAAACCTTCATAATTTAAATGTTTAATTAATATCCCCAGGTATCTTGTTATATAATAAGATACCTGTATGAGAAGTACTGTTGAGACTTTTGGTATTAGTATAACAGTTTATGCAAATTGTTGGCAGTTCTTGTGTTATGGTTGTGAGTTTTAGAGTTCCTTTTAAAATAGTCAAGATTCTTATGTCTAAAGCAAACAGTTTCTAGGATGTAGATGCAGGGGAATGGTAAAATATTTCATTCTTAAAAATTTCTTTGCTTGGAGTGCATATAGGGACTTGTTTTATTATTTTTATTATTTTCTTTTGAAGTTTCAATATCGACTCTCCCAAGTACTAACATTGTAACTCAATTTTTTATGGTTTTGAGTTGTCCTAGTTAATATGGTCTTAAATTGTTTCTTTTTCTCCCAGTACTATCATTGTAACTCTAAACCTCCCCAGTTGTATGTAAAATTTTATTGTTACTCTACATATCTGTATACACTATTTACACGATCATTTTAAAACTTCATTTTCATATCCTGAACAATATAAGAAAATGAGCTACAATGTTAGTACTTGTGAGGGTCAATATTTTTATAGCTTCAGAGGACATGCCCCAAAGCATTACACCATATGAAAGAATGGAATGTACGTGGGCATGGTAGACTACTTTCAAAGTTGGAAGAGATATGCTTTTCGTAAGAATTCTAAAAGCATAACATAATTACATGGTAATTACATATATGTATTAAATTATTTCTAATATTTTTGGTGAACTGTAAGAGTTATAAAAAGGCAATAGCTTATTATGAACAGCCTGAAAACTAGTGAGATATTAATCACTCAGGGAACCTATTGAACAGGGGATAGGCGGGAAAGTGGGCATATGCATTCTCTTGATCAAAAATTGGATATTAAAGAAAACTATACTGGTAATTTGAATTTTTATATGAACTGAAATTATTATATTCCTCCTCTTCCTGTCCACACCTGTGGAGTAACAGTCAGTGCATCTGGCCACGAAACCAGGTGGACCGGGTTCGAATCCCGGTCGGGGCAAGTTACCTGGTTGAGGTTTTTTCCGGGGTTTTCCCTCAACCAATACGAGCAAATGCTGGGTAACTTTCGGTGCTGGAACCCAGACTCATTTCACCGGCATTATCACCTTCATATCATTCAGACGCTAAATAACCTAGATGTTGATACAGCGTCGTAAAATAACCCAATAAAAATCCTCCTCCCCCTTCTCCTCCTCCTTTTCGTCTTCTTTCATGTTTCATAATTCATATTTGTGTAGTGATTTAGTACTGTACTTTCTTTCTAGTTCGTAAAATTTTTTAAACAGTTTTATACATAATTTTAGTGTATAACGACTTTTTCCTTAGGAATATAATTATAATTACCACTTTCATGTGTTAAAATGTAAACTAAGTTTTAAATGACCTAGTTGACTAGTTTCGGATTTGTGTCAGCCATCTTCAGAACTAATCGACTAGGGAAGAAAAATTTGGGAACCTTAGCAAGCAATTACTGCATACAGGGTGATTCACGAAGAGTTACCGCCACTTACAGAGCATATTTCCGAAGACATTTTGAGCAAGAGATGTCCTATAACATTGGTCGTATTCTCAATATTTGCAGTTACACTAATTTGAAGTTGTTTATAAAATATCTTTTTTTTTTCTCTTTAGTTTTAGAGGTAAAAGAATATTACAGAGAGAGAATGAACTATTCAGAAGTAATTTTAATTTATATTAGAAAGAAGTATATCTGGTTGTTTTAGTTGACTTGCAAGTATTGATATTGATATTATTTATTAATAGTTCAAAAGTACATAAACTTAATCTTAAAACTGATACATTCACAAATAATGATAATACACAATATTTACAAAATTTAATAACAAATTTTCTATCATATAATTATTCAACTTATGTTCGTTTAACTTACACTTACTTCTGGTTTTAGTGCAAGTTTTCACCCTATCGCATTTATTTTTTACACATTCAAAACTTGTTTACATGCTAAGATAGAAATTCTCATTTTTTTTCTATAATAAACAAGTGTATATAAATCGTCTTTGCTGCTATATTCATCTAATTATCTTTTACCACAGTCATATTTATATTTAGATTTCAGTTCCTTGTTTACACAATACTTAACTATTTCATGTAATAAATATCGCATAGAGGTTAGCAGATGCAGACAATATGTGAACAAACAGAATAGCTGAATCAGAACATTCTATGTGAATATGTAGGGCAGTGTCTAACCTCGTGCTTACGCTTGTCAGCAAAATCCTCAACGTAACCTTATTACAGCTGTCAGCTTACTTATTTAAACACATTATTTGTCAAACTAATTACATGATAACATAAATTCCACTTTAATCAATTCATTCGCATGCACTCGACTTGCAAGTAGAACAAATAATATTTATTTTTCTTGTTTCAGTTTCACCGGACTCTCTGCCTTCTGATGAGGATGAAATGAAGAGTTATATTTCAGAATTTCTTCTTATGTCTACGAGCGGCCAAAATTACATAAAAGATATCAAGTTTTCTTCCTTTCCATTTGGTGATTATAATATCACGGTAATGATTTCTTTAATTAATATGTTCTTATTGTTATTACCAAGTTTTTGAAAAAAGATTATCATATTTTTATATTATTTCACGCAGTTGAAAAACATATTATAATTTCATAATTAATACAAGTTAATTTGCAAAACGTAGTGTGTAATTATCAAGTAAAACTTAATATCTATTATAATGTACATTGAAATGACTCTAAAAATATTTAAAAATAAATTGTAGTCCAGAATATGAAAATATTCGCGTTAAAATTATTTTATATTCCATATATCTTACATCAGCATTATAGGAAAAATCAGAAGTTACACAAAAATATACAATACATAGTAAGCAGATTCATTCAACTTACAAGCACAAACAGCTCATCAGATAAGTAGAAGTTACGAGTAAGGAGAAACTTTGTTAATTCTTTTCTGAACTTTTTTTCTTAACCCTAAGATAATTAGGCAGTGCATTGAAAACTGTAACGCATGTAGAGTGAACTCCTTTTTTTTATATCAGCTAATACTAACAGATGATAGATGGAGATCTGATTTGTATTTTATAATAAATTATGAGTACTTTTATTAATGCTAAGTGTCTCTTGGTTTTTAACGTAAAACATCATGAAAGTACATACTCACAAGATAAGGTCACTATTTTCAAAATTTTGAAAAATATTTTTACATGAAGTCTTTTTATGCATACCTATCATTATCTTTAGTGCTTTTTTCTGTAAAAGTCAGCCTGGGTAGCGTAGTCGGTATAGAGCTGGCCTTCTGTGCTCGAGGTTGCAGGTTCAATCCTTGCCCAGGTCGATGGCATTTAAGTGTGCTAGCGTTCACTGGCGTAAGACGCCAAGGTCGAACTTTTATTAATATATCCCGAGATATCTGATGATCATTTGCATGCTTAATTTAATCGAGTTATGAAGGTACCGATACTTGCGAATTTGTAAATAAATCCACTTGTTTAGTTTACATGCAATTATTATTTTGTTAGAAAAAATGTAATCACTAGTTTCAATGTGCGATGTGATTTTCCAGGCTTCCCAGATTCTGGTGCAGCATATCTTGATGAACACTACAACAGAGCAGGTAAAAGCCATGGAGTCTGTTCAAGAGATCATACGTAGTGCTAATTTCTCAGCGGGCAGCATTGTGTCTTTCTCCCCAGAATATGTTTCGTGGACGGCAAACAAGGTTAGTGTTCATTCATTCATTCATTCATTCATTTATTTTATTCCATAGATCTTAATGAGCAATGAAGCTTTAAGATGTGGAACATGTCAACATTTTACAATATTACAATTACAATTTTTACAAATTTTTATAGTTTTACAATTTAGTAATTTTCTACAATTTTTACAATTTTGTACAATTTTTTTACATTTTGGCGAGATGTAGTGGGATGAGATGAGGTCCGAGGATTCGCCAAAATATTACCCGGCATTTGCCTTTTCGGTGGGGGAAACCTCGGAAAAACCCAACCAGGTAATCAAATCAAAGGGGGTAATCAAATCAAAGGGGTTGATGCCAAGGACTCGCCATAGACCATCCGGCTTCAGTCCCACGGCTGGGGAAAACCTCCGAAGAAACCAAAGTCCAAAGGGGGATCCAACCCAAGCCCAAACGCAGCTCCGGATCAGCGGCCCGGCGAGTCTGCCGACTGAGCTACATCGATGGCTCTACTAAAAGTATACAATACATAGCCAATCAGATTATTAAATTTACAAACGCAAACGATCATTCATAAGTTGAGCTATATTATAATACAAAACAATTTAATTAAATTTAAGGCATAAACAATTCAACCAGTTGTGATATACAGAGATTGATAATACATATCATGCAAACTACTTCAAATTACAAACACAAACAATTTATCAGTAGAGCTATATAGATTACTATTCAATTTAAAGCATATACAATTTATCGGCCAAAACTATACAAATATATACAATACAAAGTAGCATACTTTCATTAAGCTATACAAATTTGTGCAATTAATATCAAGTAGATTAATTCAATTTATAATCACAAACAATTCATCAGTTGAGCTATACATATTACCATTTGAATAATATGGTACAGATAAAAGGTTGTTGTTGTTTTCTAGTGCCAGGCGTTTGACAATAAAGTCATTTGACTTCTTGCACTCCAATATTTTTCAAAGATATTATCATGATCAGCCACTGAAGCACAGATTTTGAGGTATTCCGAATCCATTTCTTGGTTTGAGTTGCACAATGGGCAGTTAGGGGACTGATATATTCCAATTCTATGCAGGTGTTTGGCCAAACAATCATGGCCTGTTGCCAATCTAAATGCAGCTACAGACGATTTTCGTGGTAAATCAGGAATTAACTGTGGATTATGATGCAGAGAGTTCCATTTTTTCCCTTGAGATTGTGTTATCAAATTTTGTTTGTTGAAGTCTAAGTATGTAGATTTAATAAATCTTTTCACAAAGTGAACAAGTGTGTAAATATAATACAAATTAGTATTTTATTGATGTGTGTTGTTTCAGATCATTGGTGAGGAGTTGCTCAGAAACTTGGGGCTGACCATCAGTGCAGTAGCCATGGTGACGCTGATGCTGATCCAGAACCTGCAGACTTCATTCTTGGTGATCTGCTGCGTGATCTTCACTGTGGTCGATCTAGTGGGTTCCATGTACTGGCTGGGCCTCACTATCGAGATCTCCACGTCCATCATGGTGCTGCTGTGCGCCGGCCTCGCTGTTGACTACTCGGCACACATCGGCAACGAGTTCACCCGCCTCCAGGGCACCAGAGATGGTAACTATACACACAGTGAAAACCCTTTACTAATGCACAAGAAAGTAGGAAAGTGATATTTTTGTGTTCGTTAGATACTGTTTACTTTCTCACCGTGCTAAATATAAAGAGAAAATATTGTGGTGCTGCAAAAACCAATTTCCATGTTCTAATGTAAAATAGAAGTTTTCAATAGCATTGATACAAAACAAAAACAAAAACGTGATTTAAACATGTTGTCTAATTATTTCTGTACTGTGATTTCTTCTAAACTGTGGAACGAGTTTGGTTCATATTTAGTTTCTGAGAGTAACTCGTCAGGAATTGATAGTATATGGAATATAATAGTTTTAGATAAAAAATAATTTGAATAGCAGTTTAATCAGTTTAAAAATTTACTCCTGGAAAAGGGGTAACAAAGTGACAATTAAAATTGTATAGATTATATATCTCCATAACTCAACTCTGGCTACTAGCAACAGGCATCTATAATGAACTTACTTACTTACTTACTTACAAATGGCTTTTAAGGAACCCAAAGGTTCATTGCCGCCCTCACATAAGCCCACCATCGGTCCCTATCCTGTGCAAGATTAATCCAGTTTCTATCATCATATCCCACTTCCCTCAAATCCATTTTATAATGAACACCAATCAAAATACCCTCATTTCTCGTGAAAAACAACTGAATAGACTACAGTGGACTATAGTGGCCTTTATGTTGTCAGCAAACAGCTGGATAATTAAGAAGATTGATTGAATAATTTCAAGGGAAAAATTGTTCCGGAGCCGGGTATCGAACACGGGACCTTTGGTTTAACGTACCAACGCTCTACCACTGAGCTACTCGGGAACCCTAACCGACACCGATCCAATTTTTTCCTCTGTATCCACAGACCTCAAAGTGGGCTGACAACCGTCAAGCAACCAACTTCGAGTGCACACAAACTCCGTGTGACTTAAATTGTGGTTTTTCTGTTAACGAACAGTGACGTGTATTATGCAAATCAAGATTTCAGGTATAACTCCCTGTAAAGTTGATTTGAATAATTTCAAGGGAAAAATTGTTCCGGAGCCTGGTATCGAACCCGGGACCTTTGGTTTAACGTACCAACGCTCTACCACTGAGCTACTCGGGAACCCTAACCGACACCGATCCAATTTTTCCCTCTGTATCCACAGACCTCAAAGTGGGCTGACAACCGTCAAGCAACCAACTTCGAGTGCACACAAACTCCGTGTGACTTAAATTGTGGTTTTTCTGTTAACGAACAGTGACGTGTATTATGCAAATCAAGATTTCAGGTATAACTCCCTGTAAAGTTGATTGGGTTCGATACCCGGCTCCGGAACAATTTTTCCCTTGAAATTATTCAAATCAACTTTACAGGGAGTTATACCTGAAATCTTGATTTGCAAGAAGATTGATTGATTGATTGATTGATTGATTGATTGATTGATTGATTGATTGATTGATTGATCGATCGATTGATTGATTGATTTATCTCCATAACTTCAGAAAAATCGTGTACATAATTATTCGTACTCAGAAGTTCCAATAGATAAATCTGTTTTTGAGCTCAACAATGAGTTGGGGATGGTTAGGGAAGAAGAAATGGGCAATTTGGATGTGACTATAGGACATGTATTTGAATAGATTTCAGTAAAAAGCTGTGAGTCCCATATCGTAAATTTTCGGCTCCTACAGTAACTTTGTTGTAATAATCTGTAGGCAAAATTTATGTCATTTCTATGCCGTATAGAATTTCGATGCTGAATTAATGTTGCAGTTGAAATTGTTAAGTAAAGTACCTTCAAGTGAACAATGTAAACAGTCTACCTACTCCTTGTAAGAAAACATGGAAGGGAATTTGTAAATATTTTTAACTGCTAGAAAATGAGTACTACAAAAGGGACGAAAGTAGGAACTTGTTCTGTATATACAGTAGAACATGGTTATAACGACCTCGTTTTGTGCGACATCTCGCCTATAACGTCAAATATTCTGTGGTCCCAACTAATTCCCCATAAGACATATGCTTTCCTACCTTGCTTAATACGACAAACCTCAGTTTGGAATACGACTTTCTAAGAACCAAAGTATTTTAAGAAATATTTTGTTGAAATCTGATAACCTGGCAAATTCTTTACTGTCCCCTTCTGCCATAGACCCCTGGAATGCAAGCAGATTCCCCACCCCATTGTAACCCGTTCAAATTCATTCGGTATTAGCGGTACCTGCGTGCGGTCAATTTCAATAGGAAGTTTTCACTAAGTGCACGCATTTTAACGCGTATGGCCACTAAAAGAAAAGTTTTAACATTAGAAGAAAAAGTTGAAGTGATTCATCAAACTGAGAATGGAAAAAAAATGTGTGATGTGAGTTTGGCCTTAGTTAATTTCACAGTCCAAACGATTTGGAAGAGCAAGAATAAAATTGTTGCTGCATTTAAACAGAATGGATCGAAGCTAGGGGAGGGATCAGTGAAATTGTAACTGAAATAATGAACATACTCATAGAACGTAATTTAGAAAGTGTATATTGGGCAAGTAGGAGACAACAGAGTAAAATGACTGATTACTTCACTCCTAAGTAAAGAAGTTTGGTGAGTAATGAACAAACTGTTTTAATACAGAATACTGTATTTATAATTGTACGCGTATTTTATTGTGTTCATGGCAGGCTTAAAAGTGAATACATAAATCTAAAATAAGCCTAATTAAGTTTGTTAATTTTCATTTTCCACCTCACTAGACTGATAATATTAATCTCGGTTACTACGACACTCTTATAACAACATAATTTTTAATGTCCCTTGAATGTCGTTATAACCAAGTTCTACTGTACTAAGATGTAGTAGTTAGGCTTCATTGGAAGTATTCAACATAGTTGTTCCTTAATTAATTGTATTGGAAAACCTCTGAACATTTTCAGTTTTCTCTGAATGGATGATGTTAATGATGATGGAGATAATGTTGAGAATGATGGCGAGAACAATAAATTGTGGTGGTGATCATGGCAATAGCAATGATATCGATGTCGTGATGGTGGTGGTGATAATGATAATGATACGGTGATAATAATATAACAAGAAATGGTAGTGGTGGCAGACACTGAGTATGATGATGACAATAGTTTCCTTAATCTATCACAAAATATTTCAATATCCAGTAATTTCATCACTATACAATTTTGTTATTCTAGGTTTAATTTGTAATTCAGTAAATATAAAATATTCTTTGTTTTTCTATGATAAATTATCTACCTTTTATTAGTCAGGCAATCTTTTCGTACTTTGATTTTTATTGTAAATGTAATTGTAAATTTAATACTGTACTAATTGTAATTTTATTTGTAATTGTAAATTTAATACTAATTGTAATTTTATTTGTAATTGTAAATTTAATACTAATTGTAATTTTATTTGTAATTGTAAATTTAACACTAATTGTAATTTTATTTGTAATTGTAAATTTAATACTAATTGTAATTTTATTTGTAATTGTAAATTTAATACTAATTGTAATTTTATTTGTAATTGTAAATTTAATACTAATTGTAATTTTATTTGTAATTGTAAATTTAACACTAATTGTAATTTTATTTGTAATTGTAAATTTAATACTAATTGTAATTTTATTGGTAATTGTAATTGTAAATTTAATACTGATTGTAATTTTATAGTTCATATTATAGTTGGAATCTCCTGGTAGAGGGTCAGAGAAGGCCTGACGGCCTTATCTCTACCAGGTTAAATAAATAAATACTACTAATACTACTACTAATAATGCAGTCTGATACAGGATGATGATTGTGATGGTGATGATGCTGATGTGATGACGATAATGATTATGACGACACTGATGATGACCCATCATCAGCTGTGGTGGTGGTGATCTCATTCATTGTCGACATTATATTTGATTGTGTTCCAGAGAGGGCCATAAAGACGCTGGACATGATTGGCTCTGCAGTGTTCAATGGCGGCCTAAGCACATTCCTGGCGTTCGTGTTACTGGGAGGAAGTCAATCATATCTTTTCACCACCTTTTTTAAGGTAAACACACTTCTCTTAATAATAGAAGTGAAAGGTGTGAATTTTCTATTATCATTACTGGTACTCACCGGTTTGGTTAATGTTTTCATTAATTTTTCTGTCTTGATTTATGTTTAACTTGATGTAAAGAACGTACTAGTTGCCTGAGAGTATGTTGTGGTAGCTGGTTAGTAAAGTTGGGTCTTCCTCACATAGTAATTACAATGAGATAATCGAGAAATGGGAGTATCCTGGTAAAATCTGCTCCAGTGCCTGTTTTGTACACCACAATTCTTGGCAGTATTCTGGTAAAATCTGCTCCAGTGCCTGTTTTGTACACTAAAATTCTTGGCAGTATTCTGGTAAAATCTGCTCCAGTGCCTGTTTTGTACACCACAGTTCTTGGCATTATCCTGGTAAAATCTGCTACAGTGCCTGTTTTGTACACTAAAATTCTTGGCAGTATTCTGGTAAAATCTGCTACAGTGCCTGTTTTGTACACTAAAATTCTTGGCAGTATTCTGGTAAAATCTGCTCCAGTGCCTGTTTTGTACACCACAATTCTTGGCATTATTCTGGTAAAATCTGCTACAGTGCCTGTTTTGTACACTAAAATTCTTGGCAGTATTCTGGTAAAATCTGCTCCAGTGCCTGTTTTGTACACCACAATTCTTGGCATTATTCTGGTAAAATCTGCTCCAGTGCCTGTTTTGTACACTAAAATTCTTGGGAGTATCCTGGTAAAATCTGCTCCAGTGCCTGTTCTGTACACCAAAATTCTTTCCAGACTTTTGGTGTGGATAATTGGCATATTATGTGTTTTGCTATAGGTGCTTCACTCTTTTGTGCAGTTGAATTCCATTTGTTTGACTTTCGTGTTGCTTTTTGCTTGTTTCAGTTATTCACGGGAGTGGTGGTGTTTGGGATATTCCATGGTCTGGTGTTTCTTCCCATTGCTCTCAGCTGGTTTGGACCACCAGCAAGAAAAGTTATTAAAAAAGAGCCTAGTCAACATTATACAGTTCCTTTCGAATATAAAAATGGATATTATCAACCAAATATTAATAAAAAAGAAGGTATGTACTATGATAGTCTTCGGGAATTTGATATATTTTAACAGGAAACAGGCATTGGAATAAAATATGTGTTAAATACCAGGCGCATCTAGAAAGTAAGTGTCCTTGTAGCTGTTTAGAAAAAGAAAACACAATTTCATGGAAAGAATATTGGAATAGATTCAGAATTGTTGAGCTATTTTTCAACATATTCCCCACTGGAATTGAGACATTTGTCATATCATGGAATCAACTTCTGTATTTCTGTATCATAGAAGTCTCTATGCAAGAGGTAGTAAATATCAATAACTTAAAAACAACATACTTTGCATACTTCCACCCGGTAATGAGTTTTGGAATAATATTCTCGGGAAATTCTACAGATAGCAACAATATATTCCGACTACAAAAAAAGAGTAATTAGAATAATAGTAGGTATCAAATCTAGGGAATCGTGTAGAACCACTTAAAAAAAAAAAAACTACGAATAATGCCCATGGCTTGTCAATATATGTTTTCATTAATAAACTTCCTCGTATGTAATCGTAAATATTTTGTAACTAATTCAACCGTTCATAGCATAAATACTTGTTAAAAAAAATGTCTGTAAATCTGCTTACTGTAATTTCGAATTTTCTATATTGTGGATATGTGTCAACATGGCCGCCGAGAAGGGGGGGCAAAGGGGGCGAGTGCATATGGGCCCGTGAGCAATAAGGGCCCATCAGATTAAATGAATCTGATTACTTTTTAATGTCATGAATTATTCGTAGATACATACCGGTACTATAAAATTTTGTAAGAACATTTCTTACATAAATTTGACATATTAACTCAACAATAGCAGAATTAATACAAATTACCACTTCATATGTAAATATTTGACTTTTATATAATAGAAGATCGGTTTCCCGCATTAACGTTCACTGACAGGACAATTGAGGGCCCCGGCATTTGCCTGAACTATCTTCCCATCACTTGTACCAAACACGTTCAATTATTTATTGGCTTGTCCTTCTTAACTACCAACCGCTGGCCCACTGCAATATCGCTGGCTAAATGTTACAAGGGTGTATGTAGTAATATTTCTGATATAGACATAGAACCTTGTAATATTGAGCCAGTGATATGCTAGTGGACTCTCCCAAATCGAAGTCGCAGGATACATTTCCTTTTCAGTGCATTGTATGTTTCGTGTCGAAACTTTCGTCTTTTCGTTGTCGTTTGTCTAGTAAATTCTGTTCATTAGTGTTACTGGTTATAGTTTAACTGCACAATGGATAAGTACAGGCATAAGTCGGGAGCTGAGAAGCACAAGGAGAGACAAAAAAAATTGGAAGATATTAATATGGATACTAGACTGCGTGAAAAAATGTTATGGAGACATTAACAATGAGATCAGTGATGAGCCGAAATATTTAAAATCAATTCATGCCTCTAATTTATGGCCAACCCCACTGAAACCTATGAATCTCCTAAATAGTCTGAGGGAATTAAAACTGGATACTTTATTTCCAAATATTTGTCTAATCATTACAATATTCTATAAAATTTCCTGTGACAGTTGCTGTTGCTGAAACATCCTTCAGCAAAATTAAAATAAAAAATGTATTCAGATAAACAATGTGTTGAGAACAACTTAGTAACCTTGGCCTCCATAGTCTGGAGAGCGATTTTGCTAGGTCTTCAAATTTTGATGATATAATTGATGATTTTGCATCAATGAAGTCAAGGAGAGTTGTTTGTTGATGTTGGACTGCAAGTTAGAAATTACAGGTGTTTAGGAATAATGTTTTATGAATATAATATATTGTGCTAATGCGAAGTTTTACTAAAAGTTTTCAATGTAATAAAAGTATTATATTTTTTAAGTTCGTATCTGTGTATGGGGTTATCTCTTATTTATTTTGCAAATAATTATTATGGTTAGAATAACTGGTAACTTGTAATTGTTACTTTTTTCAACGGGGGTTCGAGTACAGTATTGCATAGGGGCCCATAAATTCAGTCGGCGGCCCTATGTGTCAATACATGTATAATTGTATAGGACCATGAGACTATAGTTGCTATCTTTTTTGTTTGAATCCTGCATATCATTTTTCCTTAATTTTTGTTGTCACATGCATTAAGTAAATCATATCTTTTCTTGCAGAAATATGTATATCAAGTGTGCCATTAAAATCAGAAGCTGTGAGGGACGGAGATTCGCAAGCTCTGAGCCTGCTAGTGGAGACTCACGCGCAGGACAGCGGGTACAATAGCAAATCTCCATCAGGCAGCTCCGAATGTAATTGAGGTATAATATTTGCTTAGTGAATTGATATTATTTTTCATGCTCAATTAGGGACACGAATCGTGTACCGGTACTCATTCATTCTGTCACTCTTCGGTACATTCATCATTCACGATTCTGAGCCCTCCATCATTTTGTATGTTAAGTTTATATTTTGCAATGAATATAGACTTCCAGGTGCTGGAGCAGTGACAGTGATATCACTGCTCAGTGAGGCAACTACTGACTAAACAAAATGAGTTATGCCATGACCATGCTCTCACGGGACTTATGTTATAAAACAAATATAAAAAAGACAGAGTGGTGTTGGTTGCATCTGTTGAAAGCAAAGCACCAGCACTGTACACTCTAACCCTGTGAGTGCATACTGACCCGTTGATCTGGTTGCTGGTCGCAATAGCAATAAATACTGTAGTTTTATCACTAAGAAGGTCGTACAATGTAAACAGATATTCTAGTTTGAAGTGAAATAAAGCTATGAAGATTCATCTTGGAAGGTAGGTTCGGTGTTAGGATATGCACTACCTAAAAGAGAATTAGGAATATTGGAACATTAATTATACGAAACTGCTCGAAGAATATTTTATTTTTACATCGTGATTATCAGATGGTTAGGGATTGATTAATGGCTCATAAGGTACATGATTGGAAGAGCATTTCGACAAAGGGTTAATGAAAAAAAAAAAAAAGGGAATAGAATGTGCATAAAACATAAACGTTAGAAGAATGCACGTCTTCCAGTAATCACTAATACACATCGAAAGAATCAGGATTTCCAGAAATTTATGTGAAGTATTTTGTCCCAGCTGCTGTAACGTAACTGGATATGTTTAGACAGCTACAGTAGTAAGTCTATATAACGCATCCCAAGTGTGATTATATTATTCAGTTCCGGTAAGTTAGCATAGAGATGATTTCATAATTTGAATTCCGTGATTATGAGAAATATGGTCAACCATTATGAGCCATATAGGGGCAATCTTTGTGGTACATAAAAACAAGCTTTTTTTTTCGGCTGATAGTATAGGGAAACAACACCTTCGTCTTCTTCTTCTTCTTCTTCTTCCCTTCTCCTTCTCCTTCTTCTTCTTCTTCTCTTCTTCATCTATCCCTTATGCCTTGCAGCGTCGGGTCCTCCACCTATTTCTTATATCTCTCCCGGTCCAATACCAATCTTCTTATTTCCCAGATTTCCTTCCCTCTTCTCCTCACCACATCATTAACGTATTGTTCCCATTCTATTCTTGGTCTACCCCTCCTCCTTTTACCTTCTACTCTTGATCAGTAACGGCTGGTGGTCAAAATAATGAGTGTGCTGCAACCTCTATAACGGCCTACTGTAAAGGCCTACACTTATGTATTTATCTTAATTTGGAGTCTCGTCTAGTGATGAAATACGAAGTCCATACGATGTTCTTTCGTGTCGCAGCGAGCCTTCGCTGAAAAACACAGACAGTTAATGCGCACTGTCAGATCGACTCCCGCTGCTCACCACTGCAACAGAAGAGCTTTTCAGCATGACATTATATACGTGTACGCATGTCTTTGTTCGTGTGGCAACTAAAGGATCCCTTGTACCACCGTATGAAGGACCGTATAGAATTCTTCGTAGGATATCTGACTACGTGTTCGAAGTCGATATTCACGGGAGCCCTAAAACCATTTCCACAGAAAGACTTAAGCCAGCTTTCTACGAAGTCTTCTCTGAAGATGATGGGAACAAGACCTCCGATCATCAACGACCAAGTTCTTCACATCCCCCACCATTCAGAACTTATCCTGGTGCAAGAAAAGTTTCGTGACTCAGCGTCACTGGGAGGGGAGTACATGTAGGGCTCTGAGTTCTGCAGTCACAACTGGCCTACGTCTATGTTCATGATACAACGGAGTGGGCTATGGAAATTCAGCTCTCCTTGGCAACGGTTTTGTTGTGAATTGTTTTTGTATCTTTCTGACGAGAAATAAAAACTGTTCTTGAGTTTCACTTAATCAGTATATTGTATTTTAGCTACACAATGAATTACCAAATACATTGTACATAGTTCCGAATTCTTCCACAAACAAGCATTCTTTCGTTACGCTTTACTTTTGCAATCTCCAAGCTGTGTAGTGCTGAAGCTGACTACAGCACTTTCCCACGTAAAAATAGCCAATCAGAGCAGTGATTTCAGCTTCGCACATGCGCATAACTGTCTACATTTTTCATGTGGAGCTTTGAGTAGCACAACGAACCCCCTGAGGCACCAAAGAAGTCACGAAGACTAAACACTTTATAACGCGTCATGAACATAACCACGGGAAATTGTCAAATGACAGATCAAATACTATGGTGGTATTACAAATACATTATTTGAGCCAAAATTATCATTGTACTGTAGCACATAAGGACGGGCCGCCCCTGCTCTTGATTCGAATATTTCTTTCACTTTCCTCTCATCTCCCATTCTAACCAGATGTTCAAACCAATTCAGTTGTCTCCTTTCAATTTGTTCTATCACTGGTGCCTGCTGTAGTTCATTTCTAATATTTATATTTCTAACTCTATCTCTGTTAGTTTTCCCAACTACTTTTCTCAGATATTTCATTTCTGATGCCTTCACCCTACTTTTATGCTTATCCATCATTGCCCAAGTCTCAGCACCATATAGGAGTACAGATAAATATGTTTTATAAATCTGCATTTTTGTTTTCTTCTTGACTTCTCTCTTTCCAATAATTGTATTATTTAGCGATGAAAGAGTAATGGAACAGAGAAAAATTCTCTCCGGTGCCGGGATTTGAACCCGGGTTTTCAGCTCTACGTGCTGATGCTTTATCCACTAAGCCACACCGGATACAACTCCGACGCCGGTTAGAATCGTCTCAGATTAAGCTCCAACTCTTGGGTTCCCTCTAGTGGCAGCCCTCTGCACTGCGTCATAGATATCTATGAACGCAGGACCGAAGTCCACACATGTGCTGAGGTGCACTCGATATGAGTGACTAGTTGGCCGGGATCCGACGCTTAATCTGAGACGATTCTAACCGGCGTCGGAGTTGTATCCGGTGTGGCTTAGTGGATAAAGCATCAGCACGTAGAGCTGAAAATCCGGGTTCAAATCCCGGCGCCGGAGAGAATTTTTCTCCGTTCCATTACTCTTTCATCGTATGATGACGCAGAATATCTATATGGAAATATCATATGTACTTCGGTACATTAAAATAATATATATGTATTATTTAGATTATAATAAACTTGATTTGCTTTTCTAATTCGATTGTTTATTTCTTCGTCTAGTTTGCCATCGTCATTTATTATTGTTCCTAAATACTTATAACTATTTACTTGTTCTAATGTTTGATCAAATTACGCAGTCTTTCCCTATGAGCTATAAAAATGCCACACTTCACTAGGAAGTTCAACATTATACTACCCAAATCATAATTCCACTCCACCATGTTGTTCTCACACAAAGGATAGGTTGTTTCACATTCCTTTATCTTTCAATATAAGAACATAGCGATTAATAGAGCTCTAAGTTGAGTTGTAACTCAATGCTGTGGCATTCAATAATAATCAATTATATTGCTGCAATCCCTTTGATTATGTGTGGTGAAAAGGACATGGCTCGGTGTGAAATGGGTGAGAAATAACTGCACGGTTAATTTACCATTTTCTTTTTTGTGGTTACGGCAGTGTACATAGTTTCTACTGATGTTCAGTAATTTTTCAAAAACTTGCTGCAAATTTTGTTAATAAACTTGAAGCCAATAATATAATAATAATAATAATAATAATAATAATAATAATAATAATAATAATAATAATAATAATAATAATAATAAATTTAGCCCGTACATATCCCGTAAGGGCAAGGGCCTCCTGTTGTCTCAGGTAATTGCTCATAAGTAGACTCCTAAGGTGAGCGAGTCCTTGGGAGCTTGGCAGTGGCGGCTCGTGATAAAATATTGTGTGTGTTCACAATTTTGTGGTTCCAAAATCGAAGAGAATTTGAAATTGTACGTTTAGTCTAATATGAAATGTCATGATTCCAATGTTTCACTATCGAAAAAAACCGTATATAAATTGAAAACGACGTATAATAATAATAATAATAATAATAATAATAATAATAATAATAAGAGTAATAATAATAGTAATAATAATGAAACTCAGTCTTTCTATTTCCAATTTTTCCTGGTAAGCCAGTTTACCCAGTTCTTTACTGTTCCAAATTTCATTGAACAGAGTCCATTGTTTACGTTTGTTAATAATGAATACATACCACAGTCCCGTTATTTACAAACGCGTGTGTTCAGTAATAGATTTTGATTCACAACACACTGATACACTATAGCCTATACCAGTACTGTAATCCCATTCGCATAGATTGATTGCTATAAATACATGCCAGTAAATATTATTCTTAAATATTATACACTACCATACAGATACTTAAATTCATACCACCACCACAGTCAGCCAGCACGTGTTTGAAAGTCAAACTATGCTATTATGCCGACACTGAAGTATAGTAATTCACAAACTACACTCTCGTAGCAGCACTGTACACATATCTACGTAAAGTAAACGTTCCTACAGTCAGATGCTGACATCTACAGGCTTTTAAATTTCCTCCTCGAGATATAGCACGTGAACGATAGGCACCAATGCACCTGACATCTGTAGGATAGATACTCATCATGTTCACTTAACGCTTTGTGCTCTTAACGAGTCATAAGCGGCCAGCTAAAGACAATTTTCTCCCGCGCATGCGTGAAATTCCTGTAATCATCTCGAAAAGAGCACGGCTTGTACGTGAACGGATGTTGCCAAGTTTACATAAGAAGTTTATGCAAGATGCGGGAAGTTTAAAATACTTGATTCTCATATTATACATCCCCACTACGTCAATATGGTATCAAATAATAAAACTAGTCGTGCATTAATGGAAACAAGGTGTTCACGTGCTCTTGTGCTCTTATTGACGCACCGCCACTGGAGCTTGGTCATATTACTGATATTTCTTCATTTCGCTATTCCTGACTTCCCTCTTCGATCATTTCTACCATACTCATCCCCCACACTTCCTCATATCACTTCACACGAACTACACTCACTGTCGTTGACTTTCTGTCCTATCTGGTGCTTGCTGATTCATGTTTGGTGCCAGCTGCCTCCATACTTCTCTGTCTCGTGCCACTCTCGACCATTGACTTCCCGCTCTGGTTCTGAAGTAGTCCGCCCATCTGGATTTTTGTCGTCCCACGTGCCATCATCTTCTCTCGGGTCCCACATTGTGATGTGATTCGTCCATTTCTGGTGATCCATACATGCTACGTGGCCGCCCTATTTCCATTTTAGGTTTTCTGCCCTTTCTACCACATCGCGCATTTTTATCCTTCTTCTTATTTCCTCGTTTCTTAGTCTGTCTCTTAGTGAAGCATTTAGGATCTTCCTTTCCATTCTCCTTTGACAAACCTGTAGCTGTTTTTTCTGTTAAGGACCACATTTGACAGCCATAGAGTAATGTCGGCATGACACATTTGAATAATACAATACCACGCCCTTTTTATCATTTTCGTAAGAGACAAGAAATGAGTGATAACATTTTTATGCTTGAAAGCAAAATTAAGCTTCATGGCTTTATTTTGACTAGAATATTAAGTGTAAAAGATTATCTCATAGCCAGCTAAGATAAATTTAAAAATAACTGTTATTTAAATTTATTTAGCCACATAGAAATACTTATGTTTAATTGGGTATGTACCTTTAACTTCCTAATGATATTTAAATGTATGTATGCATGGAATCATTGATATTGGGATAGAAGGTACAAAGACAATTAGTTGTGATATTTCAGTTCTGCTCCACTGTGTTACAGTTTTTACTTATATCTAAAGTAAGCTCTTAGAAAACTTTAACATGAATTGGAACATCAATTGTAAGTGTTCATTGTAATGAGTTCATAACTGTTCAACGAAAGTTACAAAAGTGCACATAGTTGTAATATGAGCAGTCTGACCATCGGAAAAGTTTAATGAAAGGCACAAGGCAAATTTTCCTATGATATTAGGTTGATTTTCGTGTGAAAGGTAACTGCCTTCTTACAAGGTACCTGTTTCTCAATTTGTTGTTCCAAGATGAGTTTTTATTCAAACAGTGAGCTACTATCTTGCCTATCGATAAATCTCGTGCTCATAATTTCAGGTTGCTAAGATCTTTAAATGAGGGTAATTTTTTTACTGTTTTTTATTATTTTTTTATTATTCCCTGATGTTCTGTTACGAATTTCTGTTAAGTTATTCAGTTGAGAGATAGATTTCTACATCCATTTTTGAATCTTGCATACACCACTTTTAACACTTGAATATAATTAATTGATGAACTAGTGGACTTACTCGTGTTAAATATGTAATATTCGTCCGGCTTACAGCTGTTTCAGTGCATCACGCACCATCATCAGAGCCTACTAGATCGCGGCGTCATCTCGAACTTCTTTGCCTGTTAGGAGGGTGTGTTTTATTGTTGGAATGTGTTGGATTGTGGAGTCGAATAGTGTGTGTGTACTGAAATTGATCTGTGTGTTGAGGATTTGATCACATCCTCCTAACAGGCAGAGAAGTTCGAGATGACGCCGCGATCTAGTAGGCTCTGATGATGGTGCGTGATGCACTGAAACAGCTGTAAGCCAGACGAATATTACATATTTAACACGAGTAAGTCCACTAGTTCATGAATTAATTATGATTTCTACATCTCTACATTTTGCATTTTTATATTACAAGGGTGCCAATCTCAAAATAAACCCACGGAAACCTTTGTCATTTAGCTCAGTAAGACAATATATCAAGCAACTGTACAAAATAATCACCAACAAGAATTGGACATAAACATTTCGCAACAACGTAGGAAATTACTAAAGGATGTACCTCCTGAGCCCAGAGGACTGGCAGTTGCAAGCTTTCGCCTTAACACTGAACATGACATCCTGGGTAAACACCTCAATCGTCTTGGCATCCTGCATCAGCAGCCTGCATTTTGTGCCATCAACAGGACGACATGGATAGACAACATCTTGCAAAATGCCCTGCTCTGAAATCCTCCAAGGAAGTCGACCGCTACTGGGAAGCCAGAGGCCCGAATGTTTTTTATTACTTAATCCGTAGTTTTTTCACCACTTTCTTGTTTTTCCCTCAGTCAATGATAGTAAATATCATGTACTAGCCATTAGACAGATAAATATTACATCTTCGTGGAAATGATGGCATCTGCCTTCCTTTTCCATAGCGTAGGAAGTGTATGACAGCAATTTAATATGTTCTTGCATGTTTATCTGCATTTTATTCCCGCAAAAGATGTGTTGCACTGTACTTTTAATATTTAAATGTTGTATTAAAATTAGTTATTCCACGTATTGTGAATGAACATTTCAAGCTTTCTCAACTTATTTGCAAACTGTAAACCAATTGTTAAAAGAAACGTAGGGCATCTAAACAAATGTTGGATTGAAACAGAGGCCCAGAGTTCAATTTTCTTTATGAGACCCTTTCCTTTCATATATCATAAATAGGTCTATCTTACTTCATTTAAATTCTGTCACCTATCTTCTTTCACAGAGGGTTTTATTAATTCTCTGTTTTGAGGAGAGCGATTAAAAATAAAATGGCCACAAGACAGATCAGACCTGATTGCATTGCTTGTAGTACTGATACTATCCCTTATTTGCTCTAGTGCAGTAATGCAAGAGTTTGAAAGGAATGTTCCTTTTTCGTAAATTATGGCTTAGGCTTATACAAAAAGAAAAACACCTCGGTTCTTCACAATTTAGTATATATGGCGAATTGTTGTCTCTGTATGCCAAAATCGTCATTAGTCTGTGTGAAAACATTAACTTTTTGAAACCATAAACTGGGGTTACCTTGAACACAGAGGAAACTGTGAACATTTTTTCAGAAAATCATATTTAGCTTTCTCCATGCTGTACTTGTGTTATAAATGGGGGGTAAATTATCATAAATCATTCTCATATCAAATTTACCTCCATTTATAACAAGTGCAGCATGTAGAAACCTAAATATGATTTTCTGAAAAAAATGTTCAAAGTTTCCTCTGCGTTCAAAGTAACCCCAGTTTACGGAACTGGAAGTCTCTTTGGGTAAAGCAGTTATTGCTAGCAGCATATGAACGAACATACTTGCTCAATAACCAGCGTTGTTTTTTTCCTGTTGTTGAATTTCAATAGCTTTCCGTTTTCTTTTAATGGCTCCTAATTCAAATTTGCTTGGGAACTTCCATTCTACAAAAACACTTTAACACTACCACTACAGACCGAAATTACATAAGCTGCAAGGAACACAAGCACTAGGTACTTGGTTTAACACTCAATAGAATGAGAACTGACAATGTTGTTGACTTTGGCTGCTGACTTCATTATTAATTATTTAAATAGGCCTACTGTTACAATTTGAATAAACTGTACATGGTAGCCAACTTTTACAAGTTGAACACATTAAACTCTGCAATCAACTTATGACTCTAAACTTAAAACAATAATTCATGTTGAATCTTTCGTACACTACTTTTAACACTTGACTATAAATAATTGATTAAATGGCGATCTTACTCGTGTTAATTGTGTAAGCATGTGCGGCTTACAGCTGTTTCGGTGCTTCTTCATGCCATCCTCAGAGCCTACAGATCAATTTCAGAACACACACACTATTTGACACCACATTTCAACACTTTTCAACAATCGAACGCACCCACACAACAGGCAGTGAAGTTCGAGATGACGCCGAGATCTAGTAGGCTCTGAGGATGGTGTGAAGAAGCACCGAAACAGCTGTTAGCCGCACATGCTTACACAATTAACACGAATAAGATCGCCATTTAATCAATTATTTAAAACAATAAAGTGATTTTTATAATTCATTATGTAGTTACTTATTTCCTCAATTCTGATTTTCAGTTGGCAGACTTGTTGTCTATTTAATTTTGCATATTTCATTTAAAAAAGGGCTTGTTCCTGGATTTTGAGGCCCTGACCATAGGCTCCTGCCTAAATCAGACCCTGGATTGAAGAAATGTAGACTGTTCAGGCTTTATGCGTCATATAAAGAGGAGGAACGGGAGGAGTGGGAGAGGAATGGAGGGGAGAGAAAGGAAGATGATGATGATGATGATGATGATGACGACGACGACGACGATAATCCTTCTACCAATAATACTTATACAGTATCCTTAGCAAAATAGAAAGCTATAGTGGTAAGTTGCACACAACAACTACTACTACTACTACTAAGATTTATTGAAAAAGTCGACCTGGTTGGCGAGTTGGTATAGCGCTGGCCTTCTATGCCCAAGGTTGCGGGTTCGATCCCGGGCCAGGCCGATGGCATTTAAGTGTGCTTAAATGCGACAGTCTCATGTCAGTAGATTTACTGGCATGTAAAAGAACTTCTGCAGGACAAAATTCCGGCACATCCAGCGACGCTGATATAACCTCTGCAGTTGCGAGCGTCGTTAAATAAAACATAACATTTAACATTTTATTGAAAATCATCTGTACTCAAGTGAAGTTGACCACTGGGATCCGGAATTACAAGCATCAAAATATAAAGAAAAATGAAATGAGTAAAACAATTATTCGCTTTGTATATTTAGTATAGAATTTGAAGAGGCCTTCAGAATTTCCATCACAATCTTCAGAATCTCATAAAAGGGAATTTTAAAAGATTGAAGGATGTATTACATGTAAATTTTGGTTGACATCCCATCGCTCCAAACAGTAAGCCTGTAACATACAGTTGTAAAGCGAAATGCTATATTTTTTACTGAGCTATGGAAGGCAAGGTACATATTCAGCTCACTTATCATCATTTATCTGCAGTGCCTGTGTCTCGCTGAAAGCATATCGTAGGGTCTAAGACCATCATTTTTTGGGTTCTTTTATTGATGACATTTCTATGAGAATCATCTTCAGACACACAATGAATCTCCTCATATACGTCCTCTGTTTCTTAGCAGGTTGGCAATTGCTGTACAGGCTCGATGGTGTCTGTCGTTACACAGTAGTTCCCCCTTCTTACAGAACCCCAGTACGTGGCGACAACTTAGAAAAGTTCTTTGCTTATGGACTCACAGATTAAGCTTCATTTTCATTATGACATGGCGTTTAGTTGTATGCGTAATTGTTGTCAATATGCCTTTATCAAATTAGTATAAAAACATATTGTTTAATAAAGTTGTAATAAGTAGAAACATATTTCACAAGTAAGTAGACGTACTGGTACTGTTTTTATTTGAACACATTATGATGAAATTGTGCACCGGTAATTTTTGTTGAAGTTACATTATTATGGAAGTCGAAAAGTACTGGTAGTAGTAATTTGTTAAAACTAAATTTTTTTGTTGGAGAGTTTGCAAAGAAAATGTTTAGACGAAAAGTTTCGTTTCATTATTTTTCTGCATTTATGTTCTTCGTATAGTACACTCAATCAACACTTCACAAAATTCACCTAGTTAATTTATATGCACTAAAAATGGTGTCTATCTAAACCTATTTCAAAGTAATTATCAATAAATGAATGTTGTCTCCCAAAGAATGGATTTATGGTTGTGTATGAATTTGCTGTTGCAAGATACATTTTTCTTTGTACTCCTAGTCGTGAAATAGTAGGCGATAATGTGGAGTAGCGAGGCACTTTTATGAAGATAAGTATTTTCGTCCAAGTTAGAAAATAATATTTCATTATATGGTGATACGTAAAGGTGAATGGGTATATCTTGCAGGATGAATTTTATTTAATTGAAGTTACATATCCTGTTCACGTGTCTTGTCAGACTGAAACTAACTACTCAGTTATGAACTCATGAACTCATTTGTGCTCTAGATTATACCTCATCGTAGATGCTTTAATGATCATTATTTCTGAAGAAATCGTTGAAATTTGTGGCACAATGTTTCGTAGTTATTTTAATTGTCCATTATTACAGGGTTGTTAGTTCAAATGACTGAATTACTCGTGGTGGGGAAACGTGTTGGTATTTGAAGCAAAAAATTATGAAATTGTATTCTATCAAGTGGTTGAAACTTTCATCATGCATATTGATTGTAAGACTCATTAGCAGTGCTACTGCAAGAGCAGAGGAAAGTGTGCTCAGACCTGAAGCCACGTTCCCTACCAAGAAATTGAGAATTCGTAGCATTCACATATCACGAGACTCAATCATTCCATTGTAGAACATAATGTAGTGTTTGTTACAGTGACTCGATCTTGTTTGTGCTATGTGTACCATATTTACTTGCAGTATCTTAAATTTGTCACGTCTGTTCGAGATTCTAGCTTGTAAATGAATGAGAACCATGCAGTTCAAATGACCATAAAACCCACTGTGACGACATATAAAAATATTTGGAGAATTCAATACAGTCGACTCCCAACAATTCGCGGTAATTAATGCACATACTTCCGCGAAATGTCGAAAATCGCGAATTAACCTCAAAATTTTGTATTATTATTTCAAGTCCAGTAAAGGTACTCGGACAGGTTTAAGGGGTTGGGTACAGCTTACAGCAGTAAAATTTTGGAAATATTCAAGATTTTATTCCTCCATTACTGTATCTTGTACAATAATGAAAATTGGTATGTGTGAAAGACTGCCCTTCTTCTATATGAAAGAAATGTTTTTACGATTTAAAAAAAGCGTTTCCCTCATAACTAAAAAACTGCCCAACATTCTGTGATGAAATTTTGTGTGTGTATTTATGCAAGTCATATCTACAAAATGGCGCATCTTTGATAGATTGTCTGATAAAAAATAAATTCATTTAAAAAAATGATCAAATATCAGTATTTTCTTCTAATACAAAATAAAAAAAAGTATTATTTATTAAGGAATGTAGTTGAAAGAGCACGATATTGTAAGCATGAGTTTCAGCAATAAAATAAAAGAGAGAGAACATGAAAAAGTTAACAAGTTTATGAGTTATGAGGGAAACTCTTCATCACTGCACAGTGAATTGTCACCATTTTGAATTTTGAAAAAAAAATGTAGCCTATATATAAGTAATAATAATAATAATAATAATAATAATAATAATAATAATAATAATAATAATAATAATAATAATATAATAATAATAATAATAATTTGTCGCATAACAACCCTTAAAGGGCCAAACCAACCAGTTAACTGCTGGCCTCACGTACCCAGCCAGTACTGGGTAACTTGTGGTTAGCATGATGCTCCCTGGAACAAATTGTAACTGGTTTTCGAAGCCAGATTTCACTACTCACTGTAGCTTCCCAAATTCATCATGATATGGAGTGGACACTACCCGAAATTTCATAAGAACCAGCTCTCATTCTGCACCATTAGTCTAATGCCTTAAACTATGTGGCTACTGCTGACGCCAGCGTTTTTGGCATGTGTCCTAGAGTATAGTGCCCAGTTTGTGAGCATGTTGCTAGTGCAGCTGAAAATGGTACCACTTCCTATACACGACACATCAGCCGTTTGTCAAACAGAGTTGTCAGACTGACTGCGGCAAAGGTAAAACACTCGCACTTAACGTTCCCATTACTTATTTCACACGCCAAAAACGGTGACGCGGACTATACCACATGAGACACCTTTGTATATTATTGTTTAAAAACATTACGCAAGCAAACAAAATGTAATAACATTCTTAGAAGACGTTTTTTTGAGATTAAATATTTAACTATGTTCTTGTCAGGGGTTGCATGGTTCAATTTCATTTTTATATCATACAAATGGCATTCCAAAATATAAACATTCTTAGAGCAACATGCCACACTACATTTCACCTCATTATACCGTTCACTTCGTTATATGAACATTTGTTAAAGTAAATATGGTAGCTCAGTCAGTAGACATCTCTATTCTCTGAATATTGGGTTGGAACATTCATTCATAGTAATGAAGTGGTCTTGAAACTGTATAGGATCGTTCTTTCGTGTAGAGAAATAACTTATATTTAATTTCTTTACCTTATCTCATGCTCCCACGCAAAGTGAGGAAGAAAGGAATTAGCTATATGGAGTAACCAAATTAAAATTGAAAGAGATTGTTATTCATAAGAAGTTTTCTTTGATTATTTATATGTGAAAAACATGACGTATTGTAGATTGGACTTGCTGTAACCATCAGGCTTGAAATCTTCTACCATTTGAGGTCTTTACAGATAATTGATTATTTCAATTGAGTGTTCAGATAATTATCCCCACCTGGCGATAAAGCAGATGCAAGCTTCAAAACGTCATGCTTTTCATATAATATTTGCAGCGAAATAAATACCACAAAGAAATTACTTCAGGACCAAATTTTAAATTATGCAATAAAAGCACAATGGATACTTGGTTACTACTGTGGTATTGCAACATGTATGTTATTGTATTTTTATCATTAAGGCTGGTGAAATCAAACGTTTCTGTAGTGTGTATGTGTTAGATACAACAGCAAGAATTTATTTTATAAAGACACTATTTTGTTGCTTCCATATTCTTATAAAGATTCCAAATTTTGTAGTATATACAGTACTTCTGCATTGTACATATATGTACAAAGCACCTGTGTCTAGTATGATTTTTCCAGACTTCTGTTGCTAGCATTGGCAATTGCTACCACTGACATTTTAATTTTTTATGCGTTTTTTTATTTTTCTCTATGTGTTCGATACATGTTTTCTCAAACCCTCGGTAAACAATTCAACAAAAGCAAGTGCTTTAAACTATGAATGCGTGCGCAGGATAATTTAATTTCATAACTGGCTATTTTTCATGTTCAGTTTTCTATTTCCTCGTCCATCCGTTTCCTCTAATTTTCTAACCATCTTGCTGCCACTGAGACTGGATCCTGCCGGCATCCTTGAGCTGTTGAAAATGATGTCCAGCATTCTCGATATAAATGTTGCCTCGTGTTAAAAAAATTCCGGAACACTTGTATTTGTGCGTCTGAAATTTCAGATTTCAGTGCCTGTGATTTTTATTTGTGGGGGAACTTTAAAACAGAAAATGTACAAGAACAATCCAAATGTCCACACCTGTGGAGTAACGGTCAGCGCGTCTGGCTGCGAAACCAGGTGGCCCGGGTTCGAATCCCAGTCGGGGCAAGTTACCCGGTTGAGGTTTTTTCCGGGGTTTTCCCTCAACCCAATACGAGCAAATGCTGGGTAACTTTCGGTGCTGAACCCCGGACTCATTTCACCGGCATTATCACCTTCATTTCATTCAGACGCTAAATAACCTAGATGTTGATACAGCGTCGTAAAATAACCCAATAAAATAAAAATAAACAATCCAAATACCCTTAAAGCCCTGGAGAATTAAATCAGACGAGTTGTATCTGAAATTTCAGAGGTAGAGATACAAAGAGTGTTTCGGAATTTTTTAACACGATGCAATGTTTGTATCAAGAATGCTGGACATCATTTTCAATAGCTGCTTTGATGAAAGGTAAGATTTACATCAGTTTTCAATTTCATTCAAACATTCATTTCTTAGGTAACTGTTAATTAATAATTTAGGCCTACTGCAATGAAACTGAACACCCACTCGCACTGCTACAGCTTACCAGTGAGTCGAACAATCTGTTCTCCAACGTCCCGGTAACTTTTCGCTGCCTCTCTGTTTAGTACCAGTAGTAATTTTAATGTAAAAGATGTTACCGGTAGCTACTTGGGATGTAGATTTTAATGTTGGTTTATTATACATAAAAATCTTATAGACTACTTCATTAATTCCACAGCTACTGTAGTAACTTCATGAAGTCTGATCATAAAGCAATTTTTGTTGCTGTATCCAACACAAACGCACAACAGGCTCAAAGAGACAGAACGGACGTCGTATTCTGGGTATATGCTCTTAACTCAGTGAATTGACACGTGTGTCATGCTTGTACAGTATATTTGTAGGCTAAACGGATTAGCTTCTTCAGGATTAAATTACCTATATCTGTTATCGTGAGAGTAAAACTTTGTGAATAAGAAATCATTAAGTGTTACGGTATAAACTGTCATGAATGTTTTATAAGTAAAGATGGTGCCTCGATCTATTATATCACAGCACACAATGAAATGAATATTTAATGACAAACTTTGGAAGATGAGTTTTTAACCAAATGAGATAGGCAAGGAAGATTTTATGCAATGAATTTGGACTTGGCAGCTAGATGTATGATAAGCTTGTGTCTATGTGATATTTTCTTCTTTTAAATTTTGTCAGTCTCTCGTATGTAATAAACAGTTGAGAATTTTAAAAGATTTGTTCTTGATTTCTTCCTTGATGTGTACATTACATTTTATGGTTTGCATTTTAAAATAAACTTTTGCTTTTAAAGAGCATATACACAGATACGTCCAATGGTTAAACTGAAAATAAAAGTGCTACTGATATGGTCTGACCGTAATTACGATGTATTTTGATTAACTGCCTATTTTATAGTATTTTTAATGTTGTAGAAAAACAGTATTCTTCATATAACCTAAATTAAATGCAAGATTCACATTGATAGTTTAAAACAATTCTCTTATTTCTATAAATACTTAATAGATATTAGTACTATATTTTATTTATACATCTATAAATTTTACAGAATTGTATTCTGTTATATTACTTGGATGGTACACAGGTTGCACTATTTCATTTCAACCATTGAATACATTCGGCTTCAGTCTCTTGTGGAATCAGGACAACAATGTAGTATTACAGTCTAGTATATACAGTTACGAAGCTTGAGTTGATGAGGTTGCTAGGAACAATAGACTGTGCAGGTACTATTTTGCATTGTCAGTAATGAGGCAATAGTAGTGATCCTAGTGGTTAGCAACTATCTATGGATGCATATTTATTACATATTGAGCTTCGTGACTGTATATACTAGACTGTGGTAGTATTGAGCAACGTTACATTTTGTCTCTGATCATTGGTCAAAGATAGCATCATAGAATGGTTCATTAGTGAAGTTCATAATAAGGATGCAAGAGTCTCTGACGTTTGCACCATGCCATTGGGTTGTGTTAAAATGTCTGGCGAGAGCCTCGAGAAAGGGAACCATGTCACTGCAGTATTATCTTTTAAAGTCTTTCAGAAGGCATAAATCAGTGCCAAATAATGGATATATGTGTGTTGTATTAGTGTTTAAGGTCTGGTTTTTGTATATTTGTGACACTGCTTTGTTACCGGTACCTATTTTATAAAAGTTATGCTGTTAACCATTACATTCACTTCATCTTACTTACTTACAAATGGCTTTTAAGGAACCCGAAGGTTCATTGCCGCCCTCACATAAGCCCGCCAGCGGTCCCTATCCTGTGCAAGATTAATCCAGTCTCTATCATCACACCCCACCTCCCTCAAATCCATTTTAATATTATCCTCCCATCTACGTCTCGGCCTCCCTAAAGGTCTTTTTCCCTCCAGTCTCCCAACTAACACTCTATATGCATTTCTGGATTCGCCCATACCTGCTACATGCCCTGCCCATCTCAAACGTCTGGATTTAATGTTCCTAATTATGTCAGGTGAAGAATACAATGCGTGCAGTTCTGTGTTGTGTAACTTTCTCCATTCTCCTGTAACTTCATCCCGCTTAGCCCCAAATATTTTCCTTAGCACCTTATTCTCAAACACCCTGAACCTATGTTCCTCTCTCAGAGTGAGAGTCCAAGTTTCACAACCATACAGAACAACCGGTAATATAACTGTTTTATAAATTCTAACTTTCAGATTTTTCGACAGCAGACTGGATGATAAGAGCTTCTCAACCGAATAATAACACGCATTTCCCATATTTATTCTGCGTTTAATTTCCTCCCGAGTGTCATTTATATTTGTTACTGTTGCTCCAAGATATTTGAATTTTTCCACCTCTTCGAAGGATAAATCTCCAATTTTTATATTTCCATTTCGTACAATATTCTGGTCACGAGACATAATCATATACTTTGTCTTTTCGGGATTTGCTTCCAAACCGATCGCTCTACTTGCTTCAAGTAAAATTTCCGTGTTTTCCCTAATCGTTTGTGTATTTTCTCCTAACATATTCACGTCATCCGCATAGACAAGAAGCTGATGTAACCCGTTCAATTCCAAACCCTGCCTGTTATCCTGAACTTTCCTAATGGCATATTCTAGCGCGAAGTTAAAAAGTAAAGGTGATAGTGCACATCCCTGCTTTAGCCCGCAGTGAATTGGAAAAGCATCAGATAGAAAATGACCTATACGGACTCTGCTGTATGTTTCACTGTACGAAAGGAGAGACGGTTAGCACTCCCCTAGACAAGGATGGATTCACTTCATCACAGCCATTATTAATTCCTGCTCAACTATGAGCCCTCTCTGCCTTTCATAATTCTTTCACTGTCGATTACTTTTGGTGCTATTCTATTTTGCCTTAGTAAAGTCGATAACAAAATATTCTTCTTTGTCCGCATTTGGTTACGATGACCGTATTACTTGAATGCATTACTTGAAATACGAAGTCACATAATTTTTCTTATTTTTCTGCAAAATTTGTAGATCACTTAAAGGAAATATTGATATTAAATATTATGTTCATATCGTGGGGGATACTCTCTGTTTACTAATTAAAACAATCCATCTCCTTTTATCTTATCATTAAAAATTTAGTGACAGTTCTGAAGTCATTCAAAACTCTTCTTCATTAATTCAATTCCATAAACCCTGAACAGCAAATGGAGAAACTTTTATACGAGTTTTGACTTATGCACTCATGTGTATATATTGAATCTTTGAGTATTGTTTTCGGTTTCATTGAACATTTTTGTCTGGTCTGTTGGTTAACATGCTGGCTTCCAGATCTGGAGTCCCGGGTTCGATTCCCAGGGTTGACTCTCGATTAATTTTTCTTGAAGAAGAATAATCTCCTGGGTGTCTAGAGTCTGGAAATTTGTATGAATGTGAGAGTGATTGTGAATGTGCTGGTTAATATTAATTAGCCAATCTTCAAAGCTATTACATAAAAAAATACAATATATATGGACTGTTGCTGGGCAGTAACCTGAACACAATTTTCAGCGTCTCATTGTTGACAAGTAACTCCATCAGTTAGCACAACCATAAACCACTAATAAATGCTATAGAGTGACCAACAATGGAGAAGAAAAAAAAATTAACATTGTGATGTCATTTACGTAGAAATATAGTAGTTTGAATTATATTTCAAATTCATTTTACATTAAAATCGGATAGTATGGATTTGTAGATCAAACTGATCGAACAGCTGAGACAGCATTATAGAGTACGCCAGTTCGTTTCGAAATGAGATTCCATCATAGTTGACACCAAATATTTGATGGCTGGGTGAATCAAACATTATAAATTTTAGTATTTTTTTTTTGTTCTGTCGTGTTTGTATTGTAATTATATAATTTAGTATTTACTTTGTTCCTGTATTCAATTATGAAGTTAGGGAATAAAATAGATGGGAAGAGGAAGGCAGAAGAGAAAGTCGGGAGGAGGGAAACGTTTTTTTTTAAGATTTTTGTGTCCAGTGAGTAGACACCATTGCATTTAAAATGGGACGAGTTCAGAGAATATATATCGATGCTTCAAAATATTCACCATGCCAGTTTCAATGTTCAGAGTGGAATTTTTAACTCTCTCAGACTAATCTATACCCATAGATAAGGAAGCGAAACTTAACGTGTGAACTGTACGAGAAAGGGGAAAAAAAAGCTATCAGATTTGTTCGATGATGGTTAATATTATACGAATCTATCGACACTTGAGTTCATCTCAGACTAATATCTGTCTTCCCCCTCCGTACTTATTGGTAATATCGGCACGGCACATGGTAAGGTCACAGGATGAGTCTTGCCTCCTCTATTGTAGATCAGAAAGATATTATTTAAATAATACGTGAAGATGTGAGAAATCAACCAACGAACTGACTAGAATTTTTATTAAAATTCATATCATACTGCACTTGATTATTTCAGTTGCAAATTATAAGTTTCGGATATATTTTGATACCTTGTGGTTTTATACGTATTTTGTTACAACGAGATTGAAATTTACTTGCTTACTATGGTGGAATTGAATGATTTTTATATCTATATTTTTTTAATTTTTCCTTGCAAGTAGTGTCACAAATATGGAAAACAAATATTTTGATTGCTATGATAAGGTACACAATAAATTGATCAGCAATAAAGAAGAAGAATAAGAAGAAAGAAGCTGTGTGACTACACCGCAGAATGTTGATCCTTCCTCATTGAACGTTCATATAGCTTCGGTTTGTTTCGTACAATGTGCCTTCCAGCAAGACTGATAGGGGTTGTCTAATCTATTTCTTGTGTTACCAAAGTGATGATACTCTCTGTATGTGCTCTCCTCTTTATGTAGATGATCATTGTAATCAAATGTGCCTTTAGGCTATCCTGCCATTGAATGTGTTTTATTTTTTATTTAATATGCATGAGGAGCGAGTCTGAATAAAGCTCGTTTTCATTACCGTCGTGCTATCCTTATTGAATCCTTGTCACGTGACTTCCTCTTGCTCCTACATAGCGCATTCGTCTCTGAATATGAACCCAACACCTCTACGGTAAAAGTTCATAAGTTTTGAATTGTTTCTGGTTACAGTGACGAATTCTTACACTTTAGGACAATATACAGATGGGCCAGAAGTCAGAAGTCATAGATAGCACCATTAATGTAACTTACATATATTTGAAATACCATCTGGTGACATCAGGGGACGTATGCAACGTGGGGGGTTACCGGGTTTGAATTCCCCCCCCCCCTTGAACTTAAAAGAAAAAAGATATATTTAGATTTGAACACCATATTCTTTTTTTTTTATCCATAATCGTTTTCTCTTCTCTAATTTTTCACTATCAGAGTAACAATATCTACATCGACATAAGGCATAGTCCTCCTACTCTTCCTTCAATATATTTATTTTATTGGGTTATTTTACGACGCTGTATCAACATCTAGGTTATTCAACATCTGAATGAAATGAAGGTGATAATGCCGGTGAAATGAGTCCGGGGTCCAGCACCGAAAGTTACCCAGCATTTGCTCGTATTGGGTTGAGGGAAAACCCCTTAAAAAACCTCAACCAGGTAACTTGCCCCGAACGGGATTCGAACCCAGGCCACCTGGTTTCGCGACCGGACACGCTGACCGTTACTCCACAGGTGTGGACCCTTCAATATATTCATCATGCCAGTTTCAATCTTCATCCTTGATGAGTTACATGTTTCATTATTGTGTTTAATAATTAAATTTATTTCAGATTGTTTCCATGGATTTTCCTGTTATGTCAAGTAACAAAGTGTCTTATCTATCATATGCAAATAACTATTGACTAAATATATATAGGATGGAAATGAAATAGCCTTGCAGATTTTCAGAACTAATAGCTCATTTTGTAACAAAAAAACTATAACATCATATTGGTGGAAAGTTAAGAGTTTTTTTTTTTTTCAGAAAAAATTTTTTTTTTTTTCTCAAATGTTTAACAACCTCTTATTCGGTAACTATTGCGAGTAAGATCGTGATTTTTTGTCCATATCGATAGGAAAACTAATAAAGAATAATTTATCCCTTTGGCGTATTTCAATAGTGTGGACGCTTTTCGTATAAATTTAACTTCAAAAAGCTCTAAATTCAAGTCTCTACATGATGCGAGTTGGCTTCAACTCAGCGCCAGAGAACAGCTCATCTAGCGAGACACATGGAATTCGTTGACCTATTACGTCTGTATCATGACGATAGTGTGTTAACGGCGATATTGCCGGACTGCTGAAACTTTCTAATTAACCGTGCATTTAATCACAAAACGTAATATAGGTTTTCTATTCATTTAAGCGTACTCTATCATCTCTTTCCATCTGCAGGGTTATTTCACTTCCATCCTGCATATGATTATTGTGTAAGTGTAATAATGACGTAAGCATTTTTATTATACAAAATTTAAACAGAAGTTAAAATTTGTTTAAAAGTAGGCGTAATTATGTCCGCGATAATGCTTGGAGCGCAATAAGTAAATTAATGGAAACCAGGTAAAATTAAACATTTTTTCATTTGCAAATAAAATTTTGTTTTAACATATCATATAAATCATATTTTGGATAATTATTTCTTCTCTTTTCCCCCTTTTCACATAACTGTGCTAAAGCTACTCGTATTATGTGATCCATTAAATTGCAACGCGGTTCGGTTCGGTTTGATTCGATTCCATTAAGAGGTGAACTGCGACAGATGTTCGTTTCGGGAGCAGATCTTCAGTTGTCTATTTGACAGACTTAGGCCGTGTCTCAAAGCTACAATTTCAGCTGAAGTGAACTAGATTGTTGACTAAATAGCCGGATGTGACGTCAGAAGTTATGATCCAAAGCTACATAGTGCATAGCAATCAAGTCCGTAGTAGCTAGTAAACGAAAATGCTTGCTTCATTGTTGACTTGTTCACTAAACAAATATGGATACCTCATCAGCAATTGGGGTTATGAAATCTGAAAATGCTTTGGAAGTGAAATAATGTAAATATAATGTAGAATAACACGTTAACTTTGAACATTGAAACTGTTAGTACCTTCTGTACAATGTTTTAAACATTATTGTAATATATTAAGCCCTTATCTTTTCCACATAATTCGTAATGAAACTGCATTAGGACACTGCCTTCTTAATTCAGTGCTGCACCGTGATGTCATGGTTTTTAGAAAAATAGTTTATGAAGAAGGCCATGTTTCAAGCATACATTTCCAAAGGCCCAAAGCTCCCTAGTGTGTAGTTTACAAGTCACCTAGTTGCTAGTCACTAGTGTGTAGTATGGACTTGAGCTTTGAGACACGGCCTAAAGACTAGGTATATAATTCAGAGCGCCTCAAGGCGCACTGCTGGTTGATCGGCTAAAGCCAGCTGTGTTTAGAAGAATGGCTACTCCGAAGATAAAATCGTGATTATAACTACGATATTGTGGTTGAAGGTAGCGATGACAGCTGATAGTTGCAAGCACCGCCGTCTGGATCTCCTCGCCTAGCGTCTCGTTGTTAACCCTGCAAGTTACCGTACCGATCTTCAAGTTTTTACAAAGTGACGTAGAACGAAACAAGTCACAGCTAGGACAAGGATTAAGAAGCTCGACGAAAAGCAACCTAACCTTATTTGGTGAGTTTTTAATATAATCCCATTTTGTTCATATTCATGGAATGTTTTTGATACACATAATGTATATTTACTGACAACTGAAACATGTGCTTAAGGTATCGATACTATAATTTTACTGTAACATTCCTTCGTTTGAATTTGAAATGAAAGAGTAGACTATTGTGTTTGATCATCGAAATATAAAATGGCGATTTACTTATCTGTAGGTTACCACTGATGATTTTTCCTAGATTTATAGTATAGAAATAATTGATTTTTAATGATACTGGGCAGTAGTGATATTCGACCGGTTGTTAGATTACTTCTAGGTAATATTTGCAATTACCATGGAATGGACATGTACCGTATATGTTTAACATAGGGACACATAAGAGAACTGGTTGTTAAACTTCTTGAATATCACCACTGGTACTGGGTGGCGCAGATAAAAGTAGCCTGCTTTCCGTTTGAATGCGAACGCGATATTTTGACTGCTTGGAATTTCATTATCGTATTCTATCGAATCGTATCATATCGAAATGAGTAAACAGCTACAACAATGGACAATTTTATGCAATAATCGATTGTTGGCATTCTTCCTGTCAGTATTTCATCAGTCATATTACACATATGAAACAATACTAACAATACCATCCCATCGCACCTCCTCATACTCATCCTCTTTCACAATAGCCATGCCAAGACTCTGGAATTCGCTACCTGCTAGCATCAGGGACTGTCGAAATAAAATTGAATTCAAACGCAATAAGTTGGTCAGTAATTGAGACTCGTTCAGATATGGTTTCTTGTAAATAGTTCTCTTAATCTATCACAAAGTATTTCAATATCCGGTAATTTCATCACTATAGAATTTTGTTATTGAAGGTTTAATTTGTAATTCAGTAAATACAAAAATATTCTTTGTTCTTAACTTCTATGATAAAATGTCTAGTTTTCATTAATCAGGTAATCTTGTCGTACTTTAATTTTTATTGTAATTGTAATTGTAAATTTAATATTAATTGTAATTTTATTGTTCATATTATAGTTGTAATTCCCTGGTAGAGGGGCAGAGAAGGCCTGACGGCCTTATCTCTACCAGGTTAAATAAATAAATACTAATACTAATACATGTCTGCATTCTACAGAATAACTCGATATAAGAAAGATTGAAAATTGTGGAAGCTTATGTGAGAACAGGTTCGATTAAGGAAACCCGCGAAATTTTCAGGGCAAGTTTCCGGATAGAGAACCGGCAAAAAGAGCAATACAGGGTTTGGTTAAAAAGCGGCGAGCTACGAGATTTGTGCAAGTGTATCTGAACATGATTAGTCATGCTCAGTTGTGTATTAATGCTGCAGAGAGCCATTTTCAACATTTTTTTTTTATGAAAGGTGAGTCCTTTTGAGCATTTCGCCTCGGTATTTTTCTTCTGTATTTACTCTATATTTACACGGGCTACTCTTATCTGCGCCACTCTGTAGTATAGTATGGATGTTAACGTTTTGAAGGATGAATCCAATTTTTAATCTGATGATAGTTCCTAATAGCAAACTCTGTCATAGTCTATTTTAAGAAATTAACAGACTTAATAAACACTGAACGTGTTTCCCTTCCCCCTTGCTGCACTTTTGCTATCCGCAGCTGAGTATTCTTACAGACTGCCGGACCCTGCAGGAAAATTCCTTACATAGGGGCTGCTGTACCTAAATCGTTTCATGCGTGTCCCGTGTTACCTTGTTAGCTCTGGTCTCGACTTCAGTATGAGACATATGAGGGAAACTCGTAATAGGCTTACAGCTGAGGGAGAAGTGCCAAGGAATTACAGTTAAGGATTTTCTCATCAGGAATCCAGGATAGGTGGTAATACAGCATGCCTTAACGTGTCTACACATTGCATTTATTAAATTTGCAATAGAATTGATTTTATTCCTTTTGTGTATTTCATCTAATTATATAATTTACTTTATGCTCGACCATGCCGAAATGTAGTAATTATACACCTGGTAGCAGTCCTTTAATGCATGTCATTAAAGTACACCTACTCATTAAAGTACAGGTGTTCAGCCAATGACAAGTCAGCTTTGTACCGTTATAAAACCGCAAGTATCGATTATTCTCGGATATGCAATCGAAAGAGAATTAGAGAAAAGTCACTGAGGCTGGAAATCCAATACTGTCACAGAAGGTTATGTTCTGTTACTATAATAATTAGCGTTAATTGTAAATAATATTCAAATAAATTCAATTTGTCATCTCGTTTTTCAATGTCGAATTCAATAATCAAGGTTATATCAAGTTTAACGGGATTACATCAAGGTCAATGACATTATTGTTACTCGGAAAAAATCAATATTTTCGCGTCTGCGCACATCTCACAATTCACGACCTAGAACAAGGTCACTTCCGATCTTGTCAGATACAAATAAAATGTATACATCTGAATAATTTCAAGTTAGAAATAAGGTCGAGCATAAAAAGTCGTATGAAACTTGCCTATAATGGTAATTAAGACGCTCGTATGAATATTATGAAACTCGCTTGCGCTCGTTTCATAAATATCCATACTTGCGTCTCAATTACTATCATTATAGTCTCGTTGCATAATGTACTATTAAATTTTGTTTAATCCCTTTAAATTATCATTGATAAAGTCTGAAAAAATATTGTTCTAGTTACAGCCTGATGTATATAGAAAAAATGATACAGTGTTTAAATCCTCCATGTATGGTGGGTCCCTATCACCACGGCATGGCGCGTCCTCAGGTTGCGGATAGAGGAGACGGCCTCCAGATATGGAGGGTAGCTGCGAATATATTGAATAAGCAGTCGTGGACAGCGGATAAGGGGTGGTCCTCCAGCTTGGGGGTTGGGCGAAGGGCTAACAACCCATCACCGTAAAAAAACAGCTTGTTACGAATTCCTACAGTAAGCCTCGGAATAGGACTGATTCTCTGGCACGACCACAGCAAAGGAATAAGGTTTTGAGATTTGGCACTTGGAACGTAACTAGTCTTTATAGAACAGGAGGGGTAACATTAGTAGCAAAAGAACTAGCTAGATATAGAATAGACTTCGTAGGAGTACAAGAGGTTAGGTTAGATGGGAATGGCATACCACAAATAGGAGATTACTTGTTGTATTATGGGGAAGGAAACAATAATCACCAATTAGGAACAGGATTCTTTGTACATAAAAGAATAAAATCAGCAGTAAAAAAGATCGAATTTATCAGTGACAGGTTATCATATTTAGTACTTAAGGGTAGATGGTGCGACATCATAGTTATAAATGCTCACGCCCCTACAGAAGAGAAAGACTACTATATAAAGGATAGCTTCTATGAGGAATTGGAACATACTTTTGATCAGTTCCCTAGATATCACATGAAAATTTTATTGGGGGATTTCAACGCTAAAGTAGGACGGGAGGATATTTTTAGACCAACTATTGGAAAAGAGAGCCTACACGCAATTAGTAGTGACAATGGAGTTAGATTAGTCAACTTTGCCACATCGAAAAATTTAATTGTCAAAAGTACAACATTCCCCCATAAGGATATACATAAATATACTTGGACTTCTCCAGATGGATTGACACACAACCAAATAGATCACATCTTGATAGATAAACGGAGACATACTAGTATAGTAGATATTCGAACTTTCAGGGGTGCAGACTGTAATTCTGACCATTATTTGGTGATTGGAGAATTAAGAGAAAGATTATCAGTAGCCAAGCGAGTAGAGCAACAAGTTAATATTACTAAATTCAATATTTTGAAATTAAAGGACGAGGAAGCTAAGCAAAATTATCAGGTCGAAATTTCGAATAGGTTTGCCACTTTAGAAAGTTCCGACGAAGTTGAGAAAGAATTAGATGTTAATAGCGTGTGGGAAAATATCAGAGATAGTATCAAAATTGCAGCTGAGCAGAGCATAGGTTATTATGAAACTAAGAAAAAGAAACCGTGGTTTGATGAAGATTGTTGCATGGTAGTAGAAAGAAGGAAACAGGCAAAATTGAAATTCTTACAGGATCCAGTTGAGGAGAAGAGAGATAATTATTTCATGAAAGACGGGAAGCAAGTCGTACACTTAGGAATAAAAAGAGAGGTTACTTGAAGGAAAAACTGAATGAGGTAGAAACAAATAGTAAGAATAAAAACATTCGAGATTTATATAAGGGTATAAAGGAATTTAAGAACGGATATCAGCCAAGGGTAAACGTGATCAAGGATGAGAATGGTGACTTGCTTGCAGACTCTCCATCAATCCTAAACAGATGGAAAAACTATTTTGCGCAACTACTAAATGTTCATAGGCCAAATAGAAATGATCGGGACGATACTGAAATACAGACTGCTGAGCCATTTATACCCGAACCTACGCTTTCAGAAGTCGAAATTGCGATAGAAAATCTGAAAAAGTACAAGTCTCCAGGTATCGATCAAATTCCAGCAGAATTAATACAAGAGGGTGGAAGTGCATTATATAGCGAAATTTATAAACTTGTACTTGCTATTTGGGAAAAGGAAATTGTACCAGAACAATGGAAGGAGTCCATAATTGTACCTATTTTTAAGAAGGGGGACAAAACCAACTGTGGTAACTTTCGAGGAATATCACTTTTGTTGACGTCGTACAAAATTTTGTCCAATATTCTTTTGAGGAGATTAACTCCGTACGTAGATGAAATTATTGGGGATCATCAGTGCGGTTTTCGGCGTAATAGATCGACTATTGATCAGATTTTTTGTATTCGGCAGATAATGGAGAAAAAATGGGAGTATAAGGGTACAGTACATCAGTTATTCATAGATTTCAAAAAGGCATATGACTCGTTTAAGAGGGAAGTATTATATGATATTCTTATTGAATTTGGTATTCCCAAGAAACTAGTTCGATTAATTAAAATGTGTCTCAGTGAAACATACAGCAGAGTCCGTATAGGTCAGTTTCTATCTGATCCTTTTCCAATTCACTGCGGGCTAAAGCAGGGAGATGCACTATCACCTTTACTTTTTAACTTCGCGCTAGAATATGCCATTAGGAAAGTTCAGGATAACAGGCAGGGTTTGGAGTTGAACGGGCTACATCAGCTTCTTGTCTATGCAGATGACGTGAATATGTTAGGAGAAAATACACAAACGGTTAGGGAAAACACGGAAATTTTACTTGAAGCAAGTAGAGCGATCGGTTTGGAAGTAAATCCCGAAAAGACAAAGTATATGATTATGTCTCGTGACGGGAATATTGTACGAAATGGAAATATAAATATTGGAGATTTATCCTTCGAAGAGGTGGAAAAATTCAAATATCTTGGAGCAACAGTAACAAATATAAATGACACTCTGGAGGAAATTAAACGCAGAATAAATATGGGAAATGCGTGTTATTATTCGGTTGAGAAGCTCTTATCATCCAGTCTGCTGTCCAAAAATCTGAAAGTTAGAATTTATAAAACAGTTATATTACCGGTTCTTCTATATGGCTGTGAAACTTGGACTCTCACTCTGAGAGAGGAACATAGGTTAAGGGTGTTTGAGAATAAGGTGCTTAGGAAAATATTTGGGGCTAAGCGGGATGAAGTTACAGGAGAATGGAGAAAGTTACACAACACAGAACTGCACGCATTGTATTCTTCACCTGACATAATTAGGAACTTGAAATCCAGACGTTTGAGATGGGCAGGGCATGTAGCACGTATGGGCGAATCCAGAAATGCATATAGAGTGTTAGTTGGGAGACCGGAGGGAAAAAGACCTTTAGGGAGGCCGAGACGTAGATGGAAGGATAATATTAAAATGGATTTGAGGGAGGTGGGGTATGATGATAGAGACTGGCTTAATCTTGCACAGGATAGGGACCGCTGGCGGGCTTATGTGAGGGCGGCAATGAATCTTCGGGTTCCTTAAAAGCCATTTGTAAGTAAGTAAGTAAGTCTCTCAAATGGAACTTTGTTTGGTGTGTGGAGTATTCTCTACGACGCCGCATCGTTTTCGAAGGACAGAGTAGGACAGACAGACAATATTGTCATTTAGGCCTATATATCGTCGTTTTTCCTGCAATAACTCCTATGTGCAAAATATAAAATTTTTCAGTAGGAAGAAAAAACACATTTATTCATCCTATGGCAGCCGTACATAGAAGACTGCGAATTCTTACATTTTCGAAACAAATAAATGTAATTACATATAGGAGATTTTATTATTTGCTGTATCACTAGTTAAGTTATTTAATAGAGAACAATCTTAAAATCGATAAATATGTCACATAGGGGTTATTTCAGGAATAACGACCGAACGACATTATCGATACTGTTATACTGCCTTATTCTTGTAACTGTTATCAGATTTTGCTTCGTAAGTGGCCAGTACTCATTAGAGTACGGTACTAAATGAAATGAAATATAGAGTGGCTAAAGCTCGAGTTCTCATGGTGAATCTACTGTATATTGAATATCGTGAAAGTTTAAAATTAGTTTTTATTGCGCTAATGCCCAACGGCTAGCAATCAGTGGAACATGTGTTTGCCTTGCTGAAATGTCTCTCTATGTCTTGGAGCGTCCGCCCTTCCGTCTCCGGCAGCTGGAAGTACATGACGATGAAGCAAGTGACGTTCACAGCGCAATATAACCAAAACGTCCCATACAACTGCAGACCTCCTTCAAGGAGCAAGAAAGTCTTGGAGGCAGCGAACACAAACACGTAGTGGCTGGCAGAACATACGCCTGTGCAGAAGCCACGGGTCCTGCAAAGGGCAGAAGAACTCTGTCATCCGTCGAGGTGGTAATTACATGATAATATTGGAGGGAACTCCGCTCACAGAAATTAATTTCTTACAAATATTCTTCCAAACGTGCTACCGGTACATAATATTCCTGGGAAAGACACTAAACTTGTCTCTTCGAGGATAAACTTCTAACTGAAAGGCTGACTGAGATATAAACATTATTTTTTTATGTTTATTGACGTTATCAGAGAGTTTTCGCACACCCGACGCCCGCTTTTCGGCTAACGCTCTGTTGATGCCATTAGTGACGTATTTACTATCGTAAAACTTCGGAAAGAATCGTAAGGAATCGGTGAACGTATTCCTTTAACGTAAGGTCCTATTATATGAGTATTCCATCTCAAATCGACCGAAATATAGAGAAAATTGAACTTACGATTTCTAAACACAGGGACATCATTTTATTTTTACTTGCATTTTTATTGTACCTGCATTTCTGAATGTACTTCACTCCCACCCCTTCACTAATGTCCTTGCTCCCGTCAGACACACAAACTTACGGCCGCTGTTGCATTCGAAGTCTTCAAGCAGTGAAGTAAACACTGCAGTGTATAGTGTGTTTCATAAATATGATTGCGTTTTCTATAGAAGAAAGAACCTATATTAATAATATCGTACTAAAAAATTATATTCAAGAAACGATAAATTCAATTTCAGAGAATATGCTTCAAAATGTTTTTAATAATATGCGTACTGAATTGAAGCCTGCATTGTAATGAACGGCAACCATTTTCAGCAACTTGTTTAAAAATTCGGATTAGCTTATTTTGAATTGAGGTGGCTAGAAGCCTAGATCATATATGTAACAGATAACTCCTCGCTACGTTAAAATCGGCAGCACTTTGAAGAGAACAACCGCCAGGATCGCCACCCGTCCGCCGTAAACGAACACGAGATGGCAGCACAGTCTCTAATGCAATTCATATGGGTATTACGACGTGACTCCTTATGTAACAACTAGATGGCAGCGTAGTAAACCTGACAAAAGTTGTTAACCTCAGAGCCTATAACCCCGACATATCTGTTACATATATGATCTAGGCTAGAAGCAAAGGAATGCTAGTGACATTTGTAATAACATGAGTTAAGTGCATCCAGTGTAAGCTAAAGTATCTAAAAATTTTAGTGGAAAAGGGATATTTTAATCGCATCACACATTAAAATTTAAATAAAAATTTCACCGATTTTACGAAAGCTTAAATATTTAAACCCCATTTTCTCAAAAGTAACTTAAGTGCACTTACAGCCCTTTACTTATGACCCCTCAATTTAAATGCACTCTCTATATTGTATGTTAACATCAATAATTAATATGCTAAATAAAGTAGACATTACATAACGAACATAGCCGCCTGAAAAGTTGAGTTTTTTTTGGAAAAAAAAAAATGTTACTACTCTACTGTATTTTGATAAATTCCGTAAAAGTGATGATCAAACTGAAAATCGTAATATCGTATTTCCCTACAACATAAATGGATACACTACTTTTCTCTCCTCCTATAACTAGCAAAATAATTTTGTTTACATATTGCACTAGTAACATCAAACTCCTGTAATGGAAGGGGGCAACAGTGTTTCCGAGTATAGCCAGGTTAATGTTAAAAATGTCGGTAAAAATAAAGTGATGTCCCTGTACAATGAAACGTAGAGAACTGTGATACAATGCTTTGTGCAAAGTTTGAGGCATCAGAACTTCATAGTGTTTAAATTAAAAATATTTAAATTTATCGTATTTTCATAAAATTAGCAACTTTAAACTGTTGTAACTCCGAAACCCTTTCACCCAATGATCAAAATCATGGTTTATTTTGATGCTGAGAAATTAAAGTTTATATTGACATATAAACAGATTTTCTTACTTTTTTTTTATGGAAATGGAGAAATTTAGATTTTTCTTCATTAAGACGCCTTTGGCTAGGAAAAAAAAATATATATTTTAAAAATATATAGTTAGATTCCGCATTGAAAGTACAAATAAACATATTTTTTACTGATGGCACGTTGATAAGAAAGTATTGAAAATATCAAATAAAGAAAATAAATAGTACGCGCGTGAACTAACCAGCTGACTGTGAGACGGGAGGTAGCCGATACAAACAAGGCCAGGAGACAAACAGACAAACACGTGATGTGTCGTCTAGCAGTCATGGCTGTGTTAGCTTTATCACAGGTTTTCATAAACACAGGAGTAAAATGGCGCACTACGCTCGCTCATCTTCAGCTCTCGGCCAGAGTGACTGCGGTACTGCGCCGTTCAAGTCTAGGCGTGTGAAAATAATCTTTAATACCCTCGAAACTTATTGCCGAGCCATTAAGCAAACAATGCGGAATCCCTCTTAATAATGCAAGGTTTTTTTTTTCAATATTTTTTTTACATTTTTACAAATGGGCAAAAAGCCTAAAAGCAAGTAAAATCAGATTATCTGTCTCTCTGTGTACAATAAAAAATAAGGATTACTTCTTAACATAACCTACCAAATGTCAGCTTCAAAATGAGCTCTCGTTCAATGTTCTGCAGTAAATGGTTCCAGAGTTCTGAGCGCTGAAAGAGGCTTGTTTTTATAAAATACGCTAAATTTGTCGCTCAATAGTACGAAAACCGTTTGACTTTCGATAGTATATTTTTGCAAATGTACTCCCCTCAGCACCTTGTATAAGTAGGGAAAAAATTAGAGTATAAAAAAATGCGAGGTTTTTTTACTGACCGATTTCATATGGAATAGCCCCTATGATATTTCCCGCTCCGTTAAAGATTTATCGTGTCGTAGTTCCTATGATAATTAATCAATCGCGCTGTAATTTGTTTAATTGATAACTCAATGTCTAAAGAAAGCATAGAAAAAAATTCCAAATTTTTAATAGTGGAGGAAAAATAATGATTTCGATGTGATCTGTCCAGAAAAGGCATTTGCACCTTCAAAAATTTGTAAGAGGAAATTTTTTGTGTTTTTTTTTTCTCACCTTACAGGGGGAGTCAAAGCGAGAGAAATGTTGAGACAGAATGGAAATTATTTTTGAAAGTGGTCACTACTCAAAATCATTACTGGTTCCCTAGTTACGGAGAGTTAAACAAGCGATTGTTTTTGCTTGGTGATAGTCTCACGACCCAACCTTTTGTCTGTTGGAATCTCAACGAAAAATTATTTTCTGAGTCTTCTTGTACAGTAGTGGCAAAAAATCCGGACCGCCCCTTGTAGCTGATTTCAGAGCCTTGTTCACTCCAGAGCACGATAGACTGGTAACTAAGACTTTCGTGGTTCGAATCCTGCCTGGGAAGGAAACTTTTTTTAATTCCTTATTCAAATTTATTCCCAATACTTTTCGATTGCAGCGATATTTTACTAATTAATTAACTTATTATTCCCAGAACATGAATTTTACCAGGTTTTTTTTGCCACTACTGTACTACTGTCTTTATCCATCTTGAGCTGCTCTAAATATATTAATATCTCAACACACAAACAACACAAACAAATATAACCACACAGGCGTATACAAACTCAAATGTAACACCTGCAACAACTTCTACGTAGGACAGACAGGCAGATCGTTTCAAACACTTTACAAAGAACACATCACAGCCATAACAAAACTACAAAATACCTCCACATATGCAGAACACATCACAAATGGTAACCACACCCACAGAGACATCAACGCAGACATGTAAATACTGCACATCCAACCAAAAAGCCAGAAACTAAACACACTAGAACAATATGAAATATACAGACACACGAAAACACACCCCAACGAAATTCTCAACACACAACTCAACCACAGTCTAGTATATACAGTCGCGAAGCTCAATACGTAGTAAATATGCAAACATTAGATAGTTGCTTACCACTAGGATCGCTAATATCGCCTCATTACAGGCAATGCAAAATAGAACCGTCACAGTCTATTGTTTCTAGCACCCTCAAAACTCAAGCTTCGTGACTGTATATAGTAGACTGTGACTCCAAAACACACACACTCTTTGACTCTACACTATACCACACGAACGCACCCTCACAGGAAACAGAACAAGAGGCGCCAAGATCAACAACGACCAGTTCTGAAGACGACCCATAAATAGGTCGAAACATGTAAACGAGGTACGTTGAAGTTTAACACAGGAAAGTCTCATCATACATATTCCGAAGATTAATATCGTCCACAGTCGTAAATTTCAAACGAGATGCCATGTTTTAACACCGAATTAGGCCTACCGTAAACTTTGTTCACGTCCACGTTATCCGCCCAGAAATAGCGGGTTCCGCTATTTAAATAACGTCCACGTTATCTGCCTAGAAATTGCGGGTTCCGCTATTTAAATAACGTCCACGTTATCTGCCTACAAAGAGCGGGTTCCGCTATTGAAACAACGTGAGGTGAATGACTCTGATTGTCTCTTTCATCAATGACGTCAACATAGCGTTAACTCTTTAGCGAACCAGTAGGGTTCGAATTCCGAAAACTCTCTCTTGTGTTGGAGACTTGCCTGAAGGGGAACAACTCGGAAAGGAGGACCCATGGCACCATGCCGAACGAGCTGTAGAAGAATGACATGATTGCGAACAGCAGTAATGGCGCCCAGGGGAGCCATAGCGCTCTGTCTTCCTTCTTGGCCGCTTCTAGCTCCACCAGAGCGTACACCCCCAGCAAAAGGGTGCAGAGTCCCGTGACGAGGGAGCCCACCAACGATAGGGGGCGCTTCCCTATTCGGCGGATTCCGGCTGCTAAAACCACAGCCCCCATCAAGCCACCGACTTGCTGTATCACCTGCACACAAAGTGAAAGCCGCATATTGGACTGTGCATTGTTGCCAGGGTTGCCAGATGAAGGAATCGAAACCGTCGTACTATCTTATAAAAACTGTCGTACTTCAGCATAAAACTGTCGTACTTCAGCATAAAACTGTCGTACATTTCTCAGCTTCCTAATGTATTTCTAGTCTACCGCTGTGTAGTAATGGTTAGCATGTCTGATTGTGGAACGAGCGGGCCGGAGTTAATATATATGTATACAGTGGCGGCTCGTGATAAAATATGTGTGTTCACAATTTTGTGTTCCAAAATCGAAGAGAATTTGAAATCGTACGTTTTTAGCCTAATATGAAATGTCATTATTCCAATGTTTCACCATATAAAAGGTAAAGGTATCCCCGTAACATGCCATGAAGGCACTTGGGGGGCATGGAGATAGAGCCCAATGCTTTCCATAATAATAATAATAATAATAATAATAATAATAATAATAATAATAATAATAATAATAATAATAATACATGAAACCTAGTCTTTTTACATCACATATTCATTTTGTATGAGGTCTCGCCCACCTCATTGAATACTACACGGCTACTATGAAGTAGCCAATATGTATTATTACTATTTAATACGAGAAAAATTCGTACCGGCACCGGGAATCGAACCCAGGACCTCTCAGCTCTGCGCGCTGAGCGCTCTTTCCAACTGAGCTATGCCGGGACACGATCCACGGCGCCGGCCGAACCCCTCTCGTAATGCTTTTACGGCCTTACTACCTGCATTTGAGACGATACACGTCATATATGCAGGGGCGCATATTTAAATGACTTTAAATCAGTTCTGTGACAACTGCTAACAGTTAATACATCAAATATTCATTTTGTATGAGGTCTCGCCCACCTCATTGAATACTATACGGCCACTATGAAGTAGCCAATATGTATTATTACTATTTAATACGAGAAAAATTCTTTTTATTTCCAATTTTTCGTGAAAAGCCAGTTTACCCAGTTCTTTAGTCTTCAAAATTACTTGAACAGAGTTCATTGTTTACGTTTGTTAAAATTGATACATAAAACAATTTACAAAAGCGTGTGTTCAGTAATATATAATATACTGTATTTTGATTCACAACACACTGATACACTATAGCCTATACCAGTACTGTAATCCCATTCGCATAGATTGATTACTATAAATACATGCCAGTAAATATTATTCTTAAATAATATACACCACCATACAGATATTTAAATTCATACCACCATCATATTCAGCCAGCACGTCTTTGAAAGCCAAACTATGCTATATGCCGACACTGAAGTATAGTAATTCACAAACTACACTCTCGTAGCAGCACTGTACACACATCCACATAGAGTAAACGTTCCGACAGTGAGATGCTGACACCTGCAGGCTAAAACACAGACTTATTAAATTTTCTCCTCGAGATATAGCACGTAAACGATAGGCATCGATGCACCTGACATCTATAGGATAGATTCACTGTTCACTTAATGCTTTGTGCTCTTGACGAGTCATAAGCGGCCAGCGAAAGACAATTTTCTCCCGCGCATGCGTGAAATTTCTGTAACCTTTTTGAAAAGAGCACGGCTTGTACGTGAACGGATGTTGCCAAGTTTACATACTGTACTCCAACCACGAGAAAGTCTTTCCGGAATGAAACGCAGGGGGGTGATGCTGTGAATGAATGTTGATGTCATAAGGTCACACACGTGGGTACTCGTTTCTCTATTGACTAGCTCTCACAGCACAAACAATAACATTGACACACATGTTTATACTACTCTAGTTACAAAATTAGATCACTGTTAATCTCCTGGTCTTTTAATCTCTCCATACATATGCAGGAGAGCGCATGGTTTTTAAACTGGCGTTATAACGATAATATTGTCTATCTACTTCGCTCCAATAGATGACGCAATAGTAAGCACATTCCTTTCACGGTTGATCTCCTGGTTGGAGAACAGTATGAAGTTTATTCGAGATTGTTAGCTATGCTCTGCCTGTAGTAGCAGCCTATTTTTTTTTTGTAAATTTTTCATATTTATTTATTTGTTTGTAAAATTGTATTGCTAATAGTTACAGCCAATTGTTTGCTAAGCTCTGTCCTGTAATGGCAGCCCATAAATTCGGGGGGGGGGGGCGCTATCGTTCAACAATAAATTTATATATAGTACAATTTTAGATTTGTAATAAAATTGATACATTTTTTTGTTAATACAATATGAAACGTCACTGGCCGTATATATCGATTGTAACAATGATGATGATGATGATAATAATAATAATAATAATAATAATAATAATAATAATAATAATAATAATAATAATAATAATAATTTATTTTAGCTGGCAGAGTTAAGGCCGTAAGGCCTTCTCTTCCACTCAACCAGTAAAAAGTGTATATACATATGGATGAGCTTACATAGCATCCATGGATAATAAGGAAGGTTGTGGAATACCATATAAAGTGCAGTTTCACTATTTTCGTGTAGTATCCTTATTAATGTTATAAAATAAAAGTATATGAATAATTTAAAATCAATTAATATTAAATAATAACGTGAACATGTTATAAAAGTCGTATTTACATGTTTTTAAAAAACTAATCTCAGGAAAATAGCTTTCAACTTCGCCACGTTTGCTGAAGTCCTCGGAAAACGATATAACTTCGTATCGGCATATCATCTGCAGCCCAGTATACACTAAACAAAATGGATACCGTACCTCATTAGTAATTGGGGTTATGAAATCTGAAGATGCTTTGTAAATAAAGTGTAAGTGCAATGTAGAATAACACGTTAACTTTGAACATTGACATTGTTAGTGTCTGCTTTACTTTTTTTTTTAATTGTAATATTTCAGGCCTTTATATTTTCCACGTATTTCGTTGTTGATAGCAAAACGTAATTTTCTTTTGAACATCTTTTACATTTTTACATTTTTCAAAGTTTCTTTTCTGGGATCTGAAGAAACTACCATTCATTTCATTAAATTGAGAATCCCTGAGAATCAAGTTTCATGAACTATTCACTGGGAAACTGTTTATAATCACAGAATTAAAATTTCCCAACAATGGCAACTGATAACTCGTAATGTTGATGAAACTGCATTAAGACACTGCCTTCTTAATTTAGAGCTGCACCGTAATGTCATGGTTTTCAGAAAGTAGTCTATGAAGAAGGCCATGATTTCAGCATTCATGTTCAAAGCTTTCTAGTGTGCAGTTTACAATTAGTATACTAGTTGCTAGTAGTATAGACTTGAGCTTTGAGACACGGCCTGACTCTGAAAATTTCAAAGCTAGTACTTTTTGTGCAGTAACTGACTTTAACTGGAGAACATTAAACGGTTTTTTTCTTTTCTTTTTTAATGCTTTGTATGACTTTGACTGAAGAACATTAAACTTTTTTTTAATAATGTTTCGTGTTCTATATGTTTGTAAAATAGAATGATTAAATACTATGTTAGTAATTAAACAAATATATGTTTATTTGTTTAATTGTCGAAATAATCTTGTTTTTCAGTAAGTTCCGTATAATTCTGACTGTCACTGATTCAGACTGGATTTTTCCCCAATTAATCTGAATTAGTGAGGTTCTACTGTATAACATGTGTGCAGAATATCGGCACAGATGCTTCGGCCAGTGATTTTGTGTGCGTGCAGATGTAGCCATTGTTACAGAATAGGCACTTCTAATATAGAGAGAAGCCCATAGAGACTGTGAATGAAAATGAAATGGTTCCGAAGTTTACCTTCAGAAAGACTCAGATTAAATTAATTACCACCGGAGACCCTCAGTTGGCTCCGTATGCAAATGCAGGTACTTACCGTGGCCCAGTCGGCACTCACTGGCATCTGGAACTCTGTGAAGACTTGTATCATGAAGGGTTTGACAGCCACATACCCGGACCACGCGGTGAAGAACATGAATGGCACGAGGAGCAGCAATGGACGCCGTGTGGTAGGCCGCCCCATTTCCTTGGCGCGCTGTATCAGGCCTGATCTTGTATCAGAGTCCACTCGCACTGCAGTTCAAGCAGAATATATTTTATTGATTTACAGTCTTACTAATAAACCGTGTATAGTTTTTATACGAGACTTACGCAGAGTTGAGACAGAAAACGTTACTAATAAACCGTGAATAAGCTATGGACGTATAAACAGGCTGTAACTATACAATGGGAATTGCTTTGTAGTAGTTATATACACGAAACCCCTTGTTTAATAATAATAATAATAATAATAATAATAATAATAATAATAATAATAATAATAATAATAATAAAGCGCACAAATTGTGCATAAATGAAAGTCACTTGGATTGAACAAAGTTAATGACTGATAGCTGCCGATTCCCACAGACTAGGATATGGTATCTATCACATGTCTTGTTGCATAGGACACACACACAGTTGTCGTCCGGTTCGTGGAAACACTGAATTCTGCAAATCTTGTGGTGGTATCCATGAACCGCCAGCGATGTCACGAAGTGGCGGAGCTTCTGGTTCGTGTCTGTCCAGGTCCGGTTTATCATGGCCTCCGTTGTGTAGAAATCCTCCCAGATGTCTTCCCTCTTCCTTATCCTCTCGTCTAGTGCTTTCTTCCAGTTGGAAGTGGAGGGCAGATCGAGTTTTGTTCTGATGTCTTCTATCAAGAAGGTCTCTTGGTCGAGCACGTACACAGCCTGGATAGAGTGTGTTTTGATACTCCTAGTGCAGCCTTCAAGAAGCGGGCCTTGACGTTCTCTAGGGTATGGAGGTCTTTCGTGCGCAGCTTGTCCCACGTTAGATCTAGTCCGTATGTAAGTATGGGGACTATCTTGGTGTGGAAGATGATCATCGCTGTTTTGAGAGATAGCTTGGTTAGTTCTCTGATGTCATGAATGGCTTTTGTGGCTGCTGTAGCTCTTTGCTTGGTGTGTACCCTGAATGAATTTGTTGTGGTCTGTAGTGTCAGTCCGAGGTATTTGGCCTGGTTTACTGTTTGTAGAGGTTCTTGTTTCAGGAAGATTTTGTCTTGTTGAGATATCTTCCCCCCTTTCCTGAATATCATGTGTTCGGTTTTCTGCATGTTTATCTCCAGCTCATTTTGGTCAGCCCACTTTTCCAGCGCGTAGGTTGCTTTTTGGAGTTCACTCCTGTCATGAGATCCCAGGACCATGTCGTCGGCATAGATATAGATCTTGACATCTGTAGATTCTTCTCTTATTGATTTTACGACGTCGTGGGTGGCGATGTTAAATAATAGAGGACTGAGGGGGTCTCCCTGCAGAACTCCATTTGTTTGAGTGATGTTTGTTGACAAGGTTATGCTGTCTGAGATCTGTACACTGTTACTACTCAGGATGTTGTGGATCAGGCATGTGAGGTCTTTATTTTCCATGGCTATAGACTCTAGTTTTGAGGAGATGATGCTCCTAAACCCCTTGTTTAAGAGTTGTATATAGCGAAAAAATGGCCGCCCCTCTAACAGCTGTTCGTATCGACTGTCATTTTATGATGATGGTTACCTTGTAAACACAGAAGAACAAACCAAAGATCATAGAATTATTAGAATAGTATTGCTGTAGCTTGTACTCTTTGACGAAAATGTAGTGTGGCAATCGATTAGAGCCAGTAGTACTATCGGTATTTAACACGGCACACTAGAGCGCTCTACCGGATGCAATAGAGAACCTCAGATATTCTATTACCTTTCGTAACGAAGTAATGACGAAATTATGACGTAGCTGTGTAACAGTTATACTGTTATACACGACGTATGTAGTGATTATTAGTAAGGAATTTACACAAGACTTATAAACGAGCTACTCATTGTATAAGTATAAGATATTTAAACGTCTGTATATAGGGTTTTTATTAGTAAGACCTTTACTGTTGTTATACTTTCACGGTCTTAAGAAAACTATTAATAAAATAAACTAGGAGCATTAAGAAAAATATTAAAATAAACTAGCAGCATTTCTCACAAAATAAATGCATAGAAACATGCAGCTACCTCATAAATACTTGCAGTAAAAATTTCATCCAGATGGATTAATATTTAGCATAAGAAAGTTGGTGTTGAATCAACAAAAATGAATACAGAAAAATAGATTTGAAAATAAAATGAATATTTATGTAAATTAATATTCTCCTCCGCTACTTTCATCTAGTAACTTCAGGGAGCCAACAAAAAATTACTAGATTTGTAATCATAAATTTTAAAAAAGAATTCTTCGATGAAAACCAATTTTGACAGCTCTTTAAATTCCACGCCCCCCTCCAGCCCTAATTTAAAATGTGTAAACATACGAGTATTTGTAGTCAGAATTGAGCTGAATCCATTTGGGGTATGAAAATATGAATTCTGAATAAGTGAAATAGCTATTAAAAAAAATTGGAAAAATTTTCATAATTTTCAGTGTAGTCTTCCCTTAATGGTGACACCGGATACACCACTAATGTAAAGAAGTGCTGTGACGAAATATATCATATCACATCATATATCATATCATATCATATCATATCATATCATATCATATCATATCATATCATATCATATCATATCATATCATATCATATCATATTATCATATCATGTCATATCATATCATATATCATATCATATATCATATCATATCATATCATATCATATCATATCATATCATATCATATCATATCATATCATATCATATCATATCATATATCATTGCAAGGATTGACAAAGGTTGAATAAGTAGTGAAAGAGGAAAGGTATTGTGCAAGGGCCGTAGTTCGGGTTAAGCAATTTCCGTGGATACTGTATGAAAAATCAGACGATGTTATTTTCTGTAAAATACTCAGGACATTTTTTAGAAACGGCAGTTAAAGTATTCTCAGACTTTTATACACAGTCCTTTTTTTTTAGTAGGTTATTTTACGACGCTTTATCAACAGCTTAGGTTATTTAGCGACTGAATGAGATGAAGGTGATAATGCCGGTGAAATGAGTCCGGGGTCCAGCACCGAAGGTTACCCAGCATTTGCTCGTACTGGGTTGAGGGAAAACCCCGGAAAAAACCTCAACCAAGTAACTTGCCCCGACCGGGAATCGAACCCGGGCCACCTGGTTTCGCGGCCAGACGCGCTAACCGTTACTCCACAGGTGTGGACTACACAGTACTGCCCCCCCCCAAAATCCAATATTTTAAAGAAGTCGGCCGCGTATGACCCCTCATACCTATAGTGTCGGTGACTGGCTCATTGTTGTCGTCCACGAAAGATGGATTGACGAAGGCTGATGGCTCAGCCGTTCCCTGGACCCTGGCGAACTCCGGGTTGCGGTGGTCGGCTTGGGCACCGTACTGCTGCGTGCAGCGCACCATCGAGGAAATGCCCCTCGAGTCATGATAGCTGACCATTTCCGAGAGTTCCTGCAGCACGGCGCTCCCGTGCTCCCACCCCCGCAACCAGCACAAGGCCTTCTCGGCGTCTTTGATCCGACCCTTAGAGATGAGCCAGATCGGCGCCTCGGGCACCTGCGCATGCGTGAGCCAACTGAGTCACTGTCATTCATTTATCTGTGCCATCAAACTACAGAGTGATTTATATAGAACTGACACATTTCTTTCATTAATTGTTTCAAAACGAATTGTGCTAGCGACAACTTATTATACCTAAAATGTAGAGGAATTTTGGGAGATTATTTACCTCTATAGCAAATGATGAAAGAGTGATGGAACGGAGAAAAATTCTCTCCGGCGCCGGGATTTGAACCCGGGTTTTCAGCTCTACGTGCTGATGCTTTATCCACTAAGCCACGCCGGATACAACCCCGACGCAGGTTAGAATCGTCTCAGATTAAGCTCCATCTCTTGGGTTCCCTCTAGTGGCCGCCCTCTCCACTACGTCATAGATGTCTATGAACGCAGGACCGAAGTCCATACATGTGTTGAGGTGCACTCGAATGAGTGACTGGTTGGCCGGGATCCGACGGTATGGGCGCCGTCTTAAATCACAAAGTGATTTATTACGCATATCATATATATATTTTGATGTACCGAAGTACATATGATATTTCCATGCAGATATTCTGCGTCATCATATGATGAAAGAGTGATGGAACGGAGAAAAATCCGGCGTGGCTTAGTGGATAAAGCATCAGCACGTAGAGCTGAAAACCCGGGTTCAAATCCCGGCGCCGGAGAGAATTTTTCTCCGTTATATATATATATATATATTTATTTATTTATCTATAGCAAATGTTGTCTGGCGTTGTCAAATCCGGAGATCTCGGTGGCCACAGGTTCCTGGAAATTATTCGGTCGTCACATAACCGGATAAATGGAACCATGCTTCATCTGTGAACCATGTGATGGACAATATGGCAGGATTTTGCACAATGAACGTCTGAAACCAACAGCAGAATGTTCTGGAGTTTCGATTCCTTGTCACTAGATGCCCAGATGTTTATGTTTTATTCCTATTGTTGGCAGCTATTTTCGACATTTTGTGTCAACGTGAAAATGCAGTACACATTAAATCAACGACTCTTCCTTGTGAAACAATACTGGATTACGAATTCAATTACAGCTACTCAAAGGGCATACCAGAGAGAATTTGGTGTTCGCAATCCTCCCAAAAGAAACACAATACTGGGACTGGTAAACAAATTGGAAACAACTGGATCTCTGGTGAGTGAAAAGGGCAAGCATCGTTCATCTAGGCTTCCCACGGTTGTTGTTGACGTAAGAGCACGACTGGAGCAGTCACCCAAAAAATCATTAAGACGTTTGTCGCAGGAGACAGGGTACACCTACTCAGTGTGTCAGAGAGCCTAAAGCCATATAGGGTTACGGTTGTTCATCAGCTACAGGAACCAGATAAGGATAAAAGATTGAATTATTGACGTTGGTTTCAGACGTCCATTGTGCAAAATCCTCACATATTGTCCATCACGTGGTTCACAGATGAAGCATGGTTCCATTTATCCGGTTATGTGACGACCGAATAATTTCCAGGAACCTGTGGCCACCGAGATCTCCGGATTTGACAACTCCGGACAACATTTGCTATAGAGGTAAATAATCTCCCAAAATTCCTCTACATTTTAGGTATAATAAGTTGTCGCTAGCACAATTCGTTTTGAAACAATTAATGAAAGAAATGTGTCAGTTCTATATAAATCACTCTGTATAATCTGTAAATCGATTTCATTGCAGTAATAGCACAGTCTAGTACAGGCGTTTCAAGGCCAATGCATAGAAGTTGTTACAGAGAGCAAGTGTAGACAGCGTAGTCAGCTGAAGAGATAAGCGTAGTACCCGAAGATAGCCGATCGTTGATTATGTTACAAGCGTGAGCGACCTAAGTTGTAACTGTCGCGGGAGAAATGCTACAAAGCTGTACTTCTGAATTGTACTTAATATCATGTTACAATAGACGGTTGTTTTCGGAAGTAATTTCTTAAGTAACTATTTAAGCACAAGGAACTGGCCACCCTACCTCATTATCTCCTGACCTAGTTGCCTCATAGGTGGTGTCTTATCATTATCACTTGTGAGGTTCAACCCTGTCATCGAACAGTTGACTAAACAGCAACAGTAGGCGTACTTCATTTCTAGTAAATTGTTTTTGGTATCTCTCTTTTCTTATAAGTTTATACTATATTTAAAATAATAATTAAATTATTAAACTTGTTGGCTGTTAAAGTACGTATTGTTATGATATGCCAATATTAATATATTCATTACAATAATAGTTAATAATATGTTTCGTAATGGTTCCAATAATTAATAATAACCAAAACATCTTAGGAATTCACAAACTATTATTTAAAATTAGAACTATTCAAATCTTAAATCTGGTCTCAAATTATTTCCTCAAGTCCTTCTGTACCACACTATAATAATAATAATAATAATAATAATAATAATAATAATAATAATAATAATAATAAATTTATTTTATAATATATCGATGAGTAGAAAGAAGAAATCTGAAGCATGAAGACCCACACATGTTACGTTATTATTTGTTACATTGGTCTTGATTCAAATTAGGTAAACATTCTAGATTAAAGAAACGGTAACAGTCATCCACTAAAACTTGCGTCTCGCACAATTTCACTTTCCCTGTGAAAGCTTTTATTTCTTCATACATTTGCGGTAATAAGAACGGATGAACACAATGGCTGACCGTTACATCCTAGCGGTTTGAGATGTCTATTCAAACGTCGCGGTCAATGACGTCATCCGGAGATACACGAACTGCTCCCGCATCTGGTTTCACTCTTGCATTAAAAAAAAGCGAGAGGAGGAAGTGCTCCGAGAAGGCCCTATTGAGACGTCTGGTCTAGTATAATATACAGTCACGAAGCTTGAGTTGTGAGGGTGCTAGGAACAATAGACTGTGCCGGTACTATTTCGCATTGTCTGTAATGAGGCAATATTAGCGATCCTAGTGGTTAGCAGCTATCTATGGATGCATATTTACTACGTATTGAGCTTCGTGACTGTATATACTAGACTGTGGTAATAGTATGAGAAAATCAATGCATGTTAAACTTAAAAGGAAATTGAATATCCAGGCGAATGCACGATTTCAGGACATGTAAATTCGTCCGAAACTAGCACAAACATTCTATTTTGAAGATCAGGTATTTAATGCAACATGTAAACTCGTCCGAAACTAGCACAAACATTCTATTTTGAAGATCAGGTATTTAATGCAACATGTAAACTCGTCCGAAACTAGCACAAACATTCCATTTTGAAGATCAGGTATTTAATGCAACATGTAAACTCGTCCGAAACTAGCACAAACATTCCATTTTGAAGATCAGGTATTTAATGCAACATGTAAACTCGTCCGAAAATAGCACAAACATTCCATTTTGAAGATCAGGTATTTAATGCAACATGTAAACTCGTCCGAAACTAGCACAAACATTCCATTTTGAAGATCAGGTATTTAATCCAACATGTAAACTCGTCCGAAACTAGCACAAACATTCCATTTTGAAGATCAGGTATTTAATGCAACATGTAAACTCATCCGAAAATAACACAAACATTCCATTTTGAAGATCAGGTATTTAATGCAACATGTAAACTCGTCCGAAACTAGCACAAACATTCCATTTTGAAGATCAGGTATTTAATGCAACATGTAAACTCGTCCGAAACTAGCACAAACATTCCATTTTGAAGATCAGGTATTTTAATCCAACATGTAAACTCGTCCGAAACTAGCACAAACATATCATTTTGAAGGTCAGGTATTTTAATCCAACATGTAAACTCGTCCGAAACTAGCACAAACATTTCATTTTGAAGGTCAGGTATTTTAATCCAACATGTAAACTCGTCCGAAACTAGCACAAACATTCCATTTTGAAGGTCAGGTATTTTAATCCAACACGTAAACTCGTCCGAAACTAGCACAAACATTCCATTTTGAAGATCAGGTATTTTAATCCAACATGTAAACTCGTCCGAAACTAGCACAAACATATCATTTTGAAGGTCAGGTATTTTAATCCAACATGTAAACTCGTCCGAAACTAGCACAAACATATCATTTTGAAGATCAGGTATTTTAATCCAACATGTAAACTCGTCCGAAACTAGCACAAACATATCATTTTGAAGGTCAGGTATTTTAATCCAACATGTAAACTCGTCCGAAACTAGCACAAACATATCATTTTGAAGATCAGGTATTTTAATCCAACATGTAAACTCGTCCGAAACTAGCACAAACATATCATTTTGAAGGTCAGGTATTTTAATCCAACATGTAAACTCGTCCGAAACTAGCACAAACATATCATTTTGAAGGTCAGGTATTTTAATCCAACATGTAAACTCATCCGAAACCAGCACAAACATATCATTTTGAAGATCAGGTATTTTAATCCAACATGTAAACTCGTCCGAAACTAGCACAAACATGTCATTTTGAAGGTCAGGTATTTTAATCCAACATGTAAACTCGTCGGTCAAGCAGGATTTAGAGTGCTGTACGATTTACTTGACGCAAGTAAAGAGCTTGGTGTTTGGAGGTTAAATCCCGAAAAGACAAAGTATATGATTATAACTCGTGACCAAAACAATACGAAATGAAAATATAAAAATTGGACATTTATACTGTTACCCGGTTAATTAGCGGTTATTTTTGCTTGCTGGTTTAACCTGATAACCGGTTATTTTCCTCAATAACCAAACAACCGGTTCAACACCGAATCAAATGTATTTTAATTTTATCTCAAATGTAATGGCGGTCGAACATAGTTTCTTTTTATTATTTTGTACTCTATGTAATCAAACCTGTATACGAATTGTCTCGTATGCCATTCCTAGATGGAGTATGAGTTACTTTACTTAATTCATCTGTCCATAGATGGTAAAACGAAATTCGACTTCGAATCAATGTCAGTAATATATCTGCGTGTATATCAGCATTTCAAACAGCGATAAACTTTTTTTTTTCTAATATCATAGGTTATTGATATTTTCATGTCGTCCCATTAGGTCTCTAGCTTCGCAATAGCGATCATTTTCACAGGTGGACTTCGGGGATTGTTAATTTGTGTTGAAATGGCGAAATGCTTGTCTTAGTATTGGCTAGAAGTTGACAACAACATATAACAACTCACCAGCAGCAAGCACACGGCTGTGACGACGGGAATGGAGGTGCATATGACGGCTGTTGTCCTCCAGTCAGTGAGAGTGCCCGTCAGCAGCACTAACAGTGACCCTAACTGGTACATCACACCTGCAAGTAAGCATTTACAGTAGCTAGGTTATACGCTTAATGTTTCAGACTAGAGTTCTTACTTTTATTTTATCCATATACTTTATATATACAGAATGAACCATAAGTAATGACAGGAAGTTATTCTTTGAGATATTTCGAACTATAAAGCTTAATAAAATTTTGCTCGTTTTTGCTTCCTTTTCGAGATAAAAATTGTTTTATGTGAAATATTTCATAGCGTGTTTTGGGAAAGCCATTGATTTAATTCCCAATATGCTCAGTCAATTTAAAAGAGCAGTGTATTATAATAAATAATTGAAAGAATATTAGTTTTGTACTTTTAAGGGTATGAATCTGTGAAATTTCTAACTTCTACATTTCTGTGGCCAGGAGGAAAAAGGTCTTAAGTCAATTTTTTGTGAAAATAAGATTTTTATATATTCTGAAAGCGGAAACAATTCTCTACAATCTGGTAAAACGGCTAAAGTCAAATAAGACTCCTGACTGGATTTATAGAGCGTTACCGAATGTCCTAAGTACTTTTTGAATCGAGCACACACAGAATAAAGGACTTAAGAATATTTAGTACTTTATTCCTTACAAACAATCACATGTTTACTTTCCATGCTTTCCTATTAAAAAGGTCTAACTTATATTTTAGCCATTTCATCACATACTGACGCCCTTTGCTTTTAAAACTTTAGGCACCAGGGTAAACAGTCCTATAATTGTTTAAGACCCATTTTGCATTCCTAATAATGTACTTTTCTCATTTATTTTGACATGAAAAACGTCTTATGTTTAATAGTTTAATAGTCAGTTTGGGTTCTAGTCTTAAAAAGGCTTAAGTGCGGCTATTTTTGAAAATAATCAAGAAAATTTTTTAATGAGCAACATTACCTATTTAGAAGAAATATAAACAAATAATATCCAGGAAAAACCTCTTAATTAAAAAAAAACTCTATAATTGGCACCATTTTCAGTCTTTCTACTGCTCTCCTGAAAAGTATAAATTTTTACTTAAGACCTTTTTCCTCCCGGCCACAGACTTTTACACCGATAAATCTGAAACGTTAACCATATATTTCTTACATTGTGGATATGCAATACAAATTTTTCACTTTGATATTCAAAATAGTTTACTTGTAATTAATTTGTGTTGTTTTTTTAATACTGAATTAGAAATGCCCTTATTTCAAAGTTTACATAATTTTTCTTTAAATTTATACTTAATTTATTCCTGTATGTAAAATATGACACATGCTTTTCATATTTTTACAATTACTTTTTGAGAAAAAAATATTTACCATTTTAGTTTTTAATTTTTCAATTTTTTAAAACTTATCATTTTCTGAACACATGGTGATTTGAATACTTTTAATAGCAGAAAAAAACACGTGTCAGTTTACTTAATATAATTTTATGGACTTCTGTGCGAAATTTCACTGAGATTGGAGAAAAACTGCATTCATTAGAGCATTTTGAATGTTACAAAATGTTGAAAATTGGAATATCGAGAAAACGAGTATCAAATTACAGCATGTATATGATATATACTATCGATATCTTTCCTTCCTATACAGGTCTACCAAACACATTTTTTCTCCGACATAACAGTGCGAAAAATGAACTGAATGAAAAGTAAAACTAGTTAGAATGAAGAACAAAGTCTGTCAGAATAGCAGCTGAGTGTCAGTTTAAATGACTGCAACTTCACGCACTCGCTGCTCCCTTTAAATTCGTCCTGAGGAGCTTTAAATTGTCATAGAGCCAAAATAAGGACGGGTTTAGAAAACTAAAACATTATTTTATTTTTTAAAGTTAAAAACAAAATTCCCATTTTTAGCGCTTTTTCCCCCCCCCCCGTAATTTACACCTATCCATAGCTTAAATGTGCTGAAATTTGATCATAATAAATGTAACTTTTCGTTTTGAAAAGGAATTTTAAAATGTTACTTATAGGCTATGAGAAGTGTGAATTTCGTAATGTGATTACCTTCGTTTTGTGTCATTATATTAAGAAAACTTTGGTCATTCTTGCTGCTAAAAATTTGGACCAATGAATTTAAGAGTTATTTCTTGAGAACTCGCAAACCGGTACTTCTAAATACCTACTAACGGTCTAAATCATACGTCTTAACAGGGCCTCCTCGGAGCACTTCCTCCTCTATTTATTTTATGTAAAAGTGGAATAAGTTGCGTGAGCAGTTCGTGCATCTCCGGATGACGTCATTGACCGCGACGTTTGAATAAACATCTGCAACCGCTACGATGTTGTGTCCATCTCCGAGGAAAGGATGTCCTTATTACCGCAAATGTATGAAGAATAAAAGCTTTTATAGGAAAAGTGAAATTGTGGGAGTCGCAAGTTTCAGTGGGTAACTGTTACCACTTTATTAATCTAAAATTGTTACCTAATTTGAAACAAGACCAGTGTAACAAATATAATGAAGTACTGAAGGACTTGAGAAAAGAATTTGAGACCAGATTTAAGAATGTCTGTGAACTTCTAAGATGTTTTGGTTATTTTTAATTATTAAAAACATCACGAACTATATTATTTAACTATTATTGTAATTAATATATTAATATTGACGTATCATAAAAATACGTAGTTTAACAACCAACAAGTTTAATTGTAATTTTGTTATTATTTGATTGAACTTTATTTCATTAAACTATCCGTACCCTTGCGCTCCGCTGCACCTGTTAGAAATAAATATAAAGTAATTACATAATTAAAATAGGACGTTTAATCCAGGGAACATTCGTGTTTGATAGAAGGATAAATCGTTTAATATGTTACTTAATTTAAATTGCATTTAAATAATTAAAGTGCGGTCATTTTGGTCCAGAGACCACTCATTTGGTGCAATGACAATTCCTTTAACATGTTTCTTAATTGTTATTACATGCAACCATAGTTTAATGAACATTGACATATCATTTAGTTTTAATGTGTATACTTTATATTACTTGCTTATGTTTCAGAAGTTACTATAATAACATTGTAGAATTATGTCCCTCTAGAGAAACTACACTTTCCAATGGTGAAATAATAATTAAACAATTAATTAGCTTCCAATAATACTTGATACAAACACAGAAACATTCTCTTAGGCTATGTTTAATAGCTTCCGATTGTTGTTGTCCAAGGCCTCTTATAGACGAAGTCATTTGTTTTTATTTCAGTACAGCGCCTTTTTTTTTATTTTTTTTATTTTTATTTTTATTTTATTGGGTTATTTTACGACGCTGTATCAACATCTAGGTTATTTAGCGTCTGAATGATATGAAGGTGATAATGCCGGTGAAATGAGTCCGGGGTCCAGCACCGAAAGTTACCCAGCATTTGCTCGTATTGGGTTGAGGGAAAACCCCGGAAAAAACCTCAACCAGGTAACTTGCCCCGACCGGGATTCGAACCCGGGCCACCTGTTTTCGCGGCCAGACGCGCTGACCGTTACTCCACAGGTGTGGACTACATTAAATATCAGTCCTATCAAAATTTTGTATAGAATAAAACTGATCGTGAATTATGTTTAAAGAAACTTTTATTATGTAATATTTTTCATGAAAATCAATTATAAGCGAGATATTTCGATTTATTTAATTCAGACCCCCTTATAACCCCCCTTTTAAATAAAGTATTTTGAATGCCATATAGCCTAAAATCTAAGTTATAACGAACTTAATTTATATTCCAATTTTCATATAAATCGGTTCAGCCATTATCGCGTGAAAAGGTAACAAACATCCAGACAGACAGACAGATAGACAGACAGACAGACAGATAGACAGACAGACAGACAGACAGACAGACATACAAACAAAAATGTCAAAAAAGCGATTTTCGGTTTCAGGGCGGTTAATTATATATGTTAGGACCAATTATTTTTGGAAAATCGAAAATTACCAGAAAAATTTGGGCTACAGATTTATTATTAGTGTAGATATAGTGTAAACTTAAAAAAAGGAGAGAGATATCAAAAACCATTTACTAGAAATGAAGTATTGTTGTTGTTTAGTCAACTGTCCGAAGACAGGTCTGAACCTCACAAGTGATACCAACAAGACACCATTTAAAGACAACTAGGCCAGGAGATAATGGGGTAAGGTGGCCAGTTCCTTGTGCTTAAATAATTACGTAACATTAGGATGTCTTATTTTTACTCATTGATATATCATTAGAAAATAAATTTACTATTATTATTATTATTATTATTATTATTATTATTATTATTATTATTATTATTATTATTATTATTGCAAACTCCTTAAGACATTTTATTCCTTCCGAAAATACCGTCTATTGTGACAGTAAAACCCAAAAGTGCAGCTTTGTGGCATTTCTCCCGCGACAGTTACAACTTAGCTCGCTCACGCTTGAATCAACGATCGGCTATCTTCGGGTACTGCGCTTATCTCTTCTGCAGACTACGCTATCTACACTTGCTCTCTGTAACAACTTTCATGCGTTGGCCTTGAGGCGCCTGGTCTAAATTAAAGTCACACTTACTACTCATGCAGCTCATAACCCCGCGTATGCTGGGTTGGCACACCTCCCCGATGTACGTAGACAGTGGCGCCTCTATGAGTCCCGCGGTAATGCCCAGGAGGACGAGGGCGATGCAGAGCATCGCAAAGGACGACGCCGTGGCCATGAGCACCCAGCCCAGCAGGAAGGGCAAGTTTATGAGCAGCATGACGCGCTTGCGGCCCATCAAGTCCGTCAGAACACCGGAGCTCACCGCGCCCAGCGGCTGGCAGATGTAAGCGATGCTGCCTGCAATAACGGAGACCCTAACAAATCAAACGGTGGACTTTCATTGTACATAGTGGTTACTTTTTACCGTGGATCTCTGTTATAGCGAATATTCGGTTGCAGATCCTTACTAATGATCTATTGCATAAAGTTAGATATATCTATTCCATAGCTATCTGTTCCATAACTTTATGGAATAGATAAGTCTGTGCCCATTTCTGAAAGCAAATCTATCCATCTAATAGCTATGTATTCGATAGCAAGTTTTAAATTTGGTCGTTAGATGGCGACACGTATTTCCTATTTAGTTTGAGCAGTCTTGCAAACAGTAAATTTGAATTTAGCTACAAAATATTACACATTTACTATTGTTGATATAGAATTTTTGTCGACTTTTAAAATTCTTACGGGAGAAAAAATAATAGTCATCATTGAAAAAACAGGTATCTAACGACTTCAGCACAGTTTCTTTATGACCTTCCATGAATCGGAGTTGTCAACATTGATTGTATGTAGGCCTAATTGCCCGCAGTAAAAATGACAACCAAACTTGGAAGAAATTTCTAAGATTTTCTTTTTTTTTTTTTTTTTTTTAAGAATTCAGTTACGGAAATATTTTTTGCACAACTTGCACGTTCTTGTTCTTATATTTCAAGAATTCTTATTAGGATATTGTCGTCTATTCATACTGCTGAAGTTTTTATGTAAGTGCAGGATATCATAAGATTTGACTGTAATAAATATACGAATAAGGAGAGTTGACAGAAATTTGTGAACTGTAAAAGAACACAGTGATACGGTGAAACAAAAGAACTACGAGTAGAAGAAAAAATAGGAAATGCGTGTATTCGGTCCACTAACCTCTCGAATATAATTGTTTAATATTATGTAACTAATATCACAGTCAAACATGAATGCAGTTTTAAAACATGATCTTATTCCTTAACTAAAATATGTATTAATTATAGTCTTTCATCAATTTGTGTAACATCGAGATTTTCTGGGTCAAGTATCAGCTAACACACCCAAGCAACCTGCTGGGGTGGAACTAAGAAATGCTCAAAGAAATAACTATGCCTCGGAAAAATAAATATATGAATATTAACAGTAAAATAAGAATAGGCCTATATAAAACGTATATCAGACCAGTTCTAACCTATGCCACTGAAACCAGAGAAGAAACTAAGAAAACAAGACAAATGATGACTACTACAGAAATGAAAATATTAAGGAATATAGTAGGTTTTACGCAACTGTATAAAATGCCAAATGAGGAAATAAGAAATATATGTCAAATACAAGAAGTGATAAAATGGACCAATGAAAGGAGGAAAGGGTGGAAAGGTCATGTTCTAAGAATGGCAGATAATCGTTTACCAAAAATCGCTTTGATGGGAAAGCCAAATTTAATCAGACCTGTAGGACGACCACCAAAACGGTGAGAGGAAAGTTTATAATGTATTTAGATATTGATAGCACAGCTAAAATACACAGGATTATGTCCTAAAATAAGAAGAAGAAGAAGAAGCAGAAGAAAAAGCAGAAGAAGAAGAAGAAGAAGAATAAGAAGAAGAAGAAGAAGCCTATCAGCTGTTCAGTCGCCATATTCAATGTTTATCGAATATATAACGTGTTAGCTGCTCATTTAGCTTCAGAAAAGTTTTGGGGAGGTTAATGTAGTCGATAACTGCTATCTGACGTTTCAGAAACACTTATCGAACAAATAGTTTTATCGAATAGATATCTGACGTTGCAGGAACCGGGCAGTACTGCCGCGTACACACGTATGGTGCGTTTTTCTTTGTTTTAAATTACCACTCTGGGCCAACTGCAGACAGGAATGGCACTGCGTCTTCACAAGACATCAACACAGTTCAAGCTGCAGCGAGATTGTCTGTTGCACTGATGCAACATTCACTCTGAAATGATAAGGGCTAATAGAGAATAAAAGAGAATGTAACCTATTGGACGATTCTTTTATCCGCTTGATTCTGATGTCTCTGTAGTATCGAAGTGACGAAAAACAGGGATTTTACCATATAATTATCTTAGGGCTTAGGAAATGACTCATCAACTTGATAAAATAAATGAACTGGCACTACACATGTTATAAAGACATGGTTGTCGGTATAAGTCGGGTCACTAAACCTTTGTTTATATGTCGATTGCCCACTACTGCCATCGAATCCCCACTTTGACACTAACATAAAACCATCTGGATTCATTGTATCAATTGGACGGAGTTACGCAATAATAGAACAACCGACAATTTGAAAAAAAAAAAAGAGAGAGATATTTACACAAATCTGTTGATGACAGGCTAATTAAACTCGGAAAAAAATCAAGAATGCGATATCTGATTTTTGCTGCTATTTATAAGCAAAAATTCATTTATTGCATAAAATTTATTTATTTATTTTGCTTTGAAATACTAATTCAACTGCTGGTCTCTTATTAAAAATCAGTTAGCCTTTTTTGATATTATTTGTGCTATTTTTGTAATAGTATAAATGTTATAATACTTCTTGCATAAAATGTTTTATGATGTTTTATCTGTACTATCTATTGTAATTGGGGCTTTGCCCTGTTATAAACATAAATAAATAAATACATAAGTAAGTAACTAAGTAAGTAAGTAAATAAGGAAATAAATAAGTAAATAGATAAATAAATAGATAAATAGATATATACAGAAATAAATGAATAAACACATAAATATATATATAAATAGATAAATAAATACATAAATAAATAAATACATTAATTAATTAATAAGTAATTAAATAAATAAGAAACAGATTTATTTCAATGGCCAATATCTCGAAACAGGTTTTTGGCGCTTGGACTCTTATTGCGTAACTCCGTCCAAATGATCCTATTACTGTATCCTGTAATTTTACTAGACGTGTTACTGTATGGTCCAGCAATTCTTGCAGTTTCACTTTTAATGTTTAATCCTTTGCAACATAGTTGTTGTTCAGAAGAACCTCAGTTTTCTTTCTTTCTCTACCATTATAGCACAGATGTTCCACCATGCAACCACCTCTTGAGGATACATAGAGGTGCCACCTGTGTTTTGAAATTGTGTGCATAGTCAAAATTTTGAAAAAAAAAATTGATCGAAGCTTTGTTATGATCCATGATATAAAAACATAAAAAATTACAGTTGTGCTGTAAAGGGTTAACCGAAAATAATAGACGCATCTTCGTTTGATTTCTCCGGAATCTGAAGATTCATTTACGATTCTACTACTGAGAAACGGTCAAACTCATTCAAGCAACTTGTATAATTTAATAAAATACTTCACGTTTTCTGTGGCACTTTTCAAGTTTATCAAATAGTAATTTGTACAATAATGTCCCTTCTCTCTCCTTCACCCCCTCGCTTAAGTAAGGGCTTCCAGTTTGTTCCTGTCGTATGTTGCAGAAGATGTAGGCCTATGTCACCACGACAATGCAATAAAGCTTGTTTTTAATTCCGAACAGGCTTACCGATCCAAGAGGCTTTCCCGTCATCCAAGGCGAGGGGTCCTGTTGAGTTCTTCAGCTGTCCGATGACAACTGTTGTAAAGGAGAATGACACACTCAGGTCTAGCAACAGCAGGGAGCACGCCAAGCTTGCCAACACCTGTGGACATAGAGGTACTGTTTCAACTTTGTTATGGATCGTAAACGAGTTACAGAATTGATAACAGCCAGGTGATAGACAATAACGCTTTGATCTTGTCGCGATGTAAAAATTTGTGTAGTCATTCAGAAAGAGTTTGGTTGGGTTAGTAATGTTTAAATGCATATTTGAATAAATCGATGTTTTTCCATAATTATTGTAGTAAGAGAAAGTTTTCTCGCTGAAGCCTATTGGAATTATTTATTATATTTTTTATTTATTTTGTCGATGCTCAAATTTGATAAATGATGTTAAAATGTTTGAAGTTAGGCCTATATAATGAATTGTAAGTTACTTCTAATACAGGGTGTAAGCGATATAAACTGCCAAAATTATACAGATTGTAGCCTACATATCTGTCTACTGAACATGATGTGTAGTGAAATTTTGTTTTTCTTTTATTTTTGTTTTTAATTCCTAAAATATCATTTTTTAGGATTGATAGTCTAATATTTATTGTTCGAGTAAATGTGAACGTCATTGCCAATGATCTTCCGTCCAACACACGCTAACACCACCACAACAAATAGACAACAGAGTACCCTGATTTGTAAACAAGGATATCACCACAGTTGCAATGTACGTGGCGGACCGAGGTAAATAATGACGATCTACTTTCATTTCCAAAAACATTAGACTCACAGACAACATTTTTTTCTAGGAAACCACAAAAGGTACAGAAAAATTTTATTAGACCTTTTTATTCGTAATTTATGCTCTATCACCTATATTTTTTGGCAATTTATATCATTTACACCCTGTATAAGTATCAGTGGTATCCGACTGAGAAAATTCAAATTTTATAGTTTTTTTTTTTTTTTTTTTTATCAGACGTCGCTCGGTAGGAGCTTGTGGCCAGGAGATTGCGTGAACTTAAAGTACGTTTAGTTGATCGTTCAGTACGAGGTTAAATTCTGTGATTGTGAACATATTACTGGGAAGGTATTGCATTAACCCAGATAAGCCCAAACATTTTTTGTGATAAAAATACAATAGCACATTAGTTACTCTCAAAAATCGGTTAAATGATGTTGAAATAAACTGAAACAAGGAACGTATATTTTCTAAAGCTAACAAATACTACCAACATTATCGCACAACTTATAAAATGTCCCTAACACCAACAATGACATAATATCCGAAGGCACTGCAACTGTCCTTAAAAAAGGACGGTGGGAAAATCTGGGTTAACCAATCACTGGTATGCGCCCTAGATATGATGACGTCATCTATGTAGCGAGAAAGACAGGCTATGGCGACGTGACATTCTTAGTCATAACATGGCCAACATTCAACAAGTTTATATATAAATGCACGTTTAACATGAATTTAATATAGCAATTCTTTTGTTTTTTTTTTTATCTTTGAACATGTATTTATATTAGGCGATTGTCACGGTGGCCATACCTAGACTAAGATAACCATGTGGCTCCAGTTCTCGCCGTAGTCTGTCTTTCACGTTAGCCACGCTCTTTAGCAAGTGGCGAAAGGAAAGAAGAGGTTTCCCCTTTGCGCGTATTGGGCTCATGTAATACATTTCCAGCAGGCCTAATACATTCGTAATAACGTCTTAAACGTAAACAGTGACACAAGGAACAAATGTGAGATTCGAAGTGAGAAATCTATACTAATAATAAATCTGTAGCCGAAATTTTTCTGGTAATTTCCGATTTTCCAAAAATAATTGGTCCTAACATATATAATTAACCACCCTGAAACCGAAAATCGCATTTTTGACATTTTTGTTTGTATGTCTGTCTGTATGTTTGTTACCTATTCAAGCGCTAATGGCTGAACCGATTTATATGAAACTTGGAATATAAATTAAGTTTGTTGTAACTTAGATTTTAGACTATATGGCATTCAAAATACTTTATTTAAAAGGGGGGTTATAAGGGGGCCTGAATTAAATAAATCGAAATATCTCCCTTATTATTGATTTTTGTGAAAAATGTTACATAACAAAAGTTTCTTGAAAAATGATTTCCGATACGTTTTATTCTTTACACAATTTTGATAGGACTGATATTTAATGAGATAAATGAGTTTTAAAATTAAAATAACGCCAAGACGGTGCAATGAATTAAGAACAAATGACTTCGTCCATAAGTGGCCTTGGGCAACAACAGTCGAAACAGGGGCCTTGGACATCAACAATCGAAAGCTATTAAACGTAGCCTACAGAGAATGTTTCTGTGTTTGTATGAAGTCATATCAGAAGCTAAATTAACCGATTTGTATAATTAATTATTATTTCACCATTGGAAAGTGTAGTTTCTCTAGATGGACATAATGCTATAATGTTATTACAGTAACGTCTGAGTAAATCCAGGACAGGTAAGATTAAAATAGCTTCTTATGCACAGAAAATTTGATAGACTATTTTGTACATTCGTTTTCTGTGTTTCTTAAAATAATATTTATGTACACTCATTTTAATATCAGAGAATTAACGAACAACGAGAGTGTATTGATTTAGCATGCAGTAATAGTACGTTAGCTTAGCAATCCATTATTTTATAATTCAAATTTTAACTATGCTCAATTGAATCGTGTTAAAATACATAAAATATATATGCAATAAATGCAATGCAAAAAAATGGGTAATGAGCGAAGCAGATTATCTTGCGCTGTTGTAAAAGTTGTTCCCTGGATCAAACGTCCTATTTTAATTATGTCATTACTTTATATTTATTTCTAACAGGTGCAGCGGAGCGCACGGGTGCGGCTAGTGTATAAATATATTGGTATGAACTAATCAATTCCACTTATTTTCGAGTGTTGTCCAATTGGCGGACTCGACCGTCGATTGTATTTTATTTCCGAGGCAATAATTTTCATTTATACTAGGCCTATGTTCCATGGAGTTTCAGTGCTAATTCTGATATTACGAGTAGGTTTCGCAATAATTCTGCTCAGATTAAAATGTTAAATAGTTTGAGAATGTATAGCAATCCCTGTAATAAATAATCATTGCCATATACAGGGTGTTTCCGGGCTGGTATTACAAACTTTCAGGGATGATGGCGAAGGGCACATGTATCAATTTGAAACCAGGAACCCTGGTCAGGAAATGACCGAGTCCAAAGTTACAAGCAAAAATAGTTGTGTGGAAATGGAATTGTAATTTCGCACCACGTGCCCTCCTTCCCTTAACCTTTGGAACAGTCGTGGAAAGATGGTATAGGCCGGATGTCTCCTACGTGGGTACTTGCACCGATACAATCTGTGAGCTTGTCTACTGTTCCCATAGGCTCATCCGTATTCGAAAATCAGGTCTGCATATTCCGCTCTCGTGTACTCCTCCATTTCACTAGGACTGATCGACTGAACACTGCAACTTGTACACATACACTGCTGTCTACAGACGTGCATATCAGGACCGACCATGTCCGTTACACATTACGCTATCTGCATTGCTTTAGTGTAGTTTCCTGTCCCCACCCCTCAGACAGCGCACTGAATGGAATACTGTAAGTAGACAACGTAAACAACATCAGATGAATACAGTGTGTGTAAGATGTACAGATAAATACACATAAATAAGGTGTACAGAGAAATAAAATTATTTCATTTCCACACCACTATTTTTGCTTGTAACTTTCGACTCAGTCATTTCCGGACCAGGGTTCCTTATCTCAAATTGATACATGTGCCCTTCGCCATCATCCCTGAAAGTTTGTAACACTAGCCCGGAAACACCCTGTATAGGATACTTTATTATTACTAGTCGCCACAAGCGCAGCTTAGGTGGTAGTGCGTTTGTCTACTGATCCAGAGTTGCACTCGGGTCTGGGTTCAATTCTCGCTTGGTCTGAATACCTGGTTAAGTTTTTTTTTTTTTTCCACTTTTATCCAATCCACTCTTGATAACGTTGTATTTGATACAGCATCGTTAAATATGCTACTCACATTTTTTTCTCAAATACTGTTTTTAATTTTATGTAAATATTATTTTAAACAAAGTTTTGGTGATTTAGTGAGATTTTGATTATGCAAATCTGACTTTAAGGTAGCAGCTCCCTGTAAAGCAGGTTTGAATAATTTCAAGGAAAAATTGTTCCGGGGCCGGGTATCGATCCCGGGACCCTTCGCTTAGCGCGCGAACGCTCTACCGACTGAGCTATCCCAGGAACTATACACGACACCGTCACCTGGGGTAGCTCAGTCGGTAGAGCGTTCGCGCGCTAAGCGAAGGGTCCCGGGATCAATTTTTCCTTGAAATTATTCGAGATTTTAATTTTTTGTAATAATCTATAGCTTAAAACAAATACTCACCTGAGGCGTTAATAACCTGCAACGACTGATGGTCGTCACTTGTTCTTGCAACTCCGCCATGTTGACAGTTATCGATCAAAACATTGTCCAATTATTACTTGTATCTAAGAAAGTGAGAAATATGTCTTGAGTAGGTAGGAATACTAGAAACAAAGTGAGCAAATGCTTCAAGATCCTGAGACCATCGCAAGGGCTTAATGAGGTATGTAGCTCACTTAGTATTCTGAATAAAATAGTCCCTGCTGTATATTAAACTTACATCGGAGAGCGAAGGGAAAATCAACATAACGAACACAAGAATTTACCAAGAACTTAGAATGACAATAAAATCGTTACCATAATATTACATCAGGAATAGATCTTAAAATAAGAATTGCAGAAATCCACCACAATTCTCAGGTGAAAGTTGTGTACAATAAAATAAGATATTAATAGACCCAATAAAATCTCAAACGCAATATTTAAAAACCTGGATCTTCCACCGGAAGAAAAAGATACGTGTTTCTATCGGAGAATCTATTACAATACTTACTTACTGGCTTTTAAGGAGCCCGGAGGTTCATTGCCGCCCTCACATAAGCCCGCCATTGGTCCCTATCCTGAGCAAGATTAATCCATCATATCCCACCTCCCTCAAATCCATTTTAATATTATTTTCCCATCTACGTCTCGGCCTCCCTAAAGGACTTTTTCCCTCCGGTCTCCCAACTAACACTCTATATGCATTTCTGGATTCACCCATACGTGCTACATGCCCTGCCCATCTCAAACGTCTGGATTTAATGTTCCTAATGATATCAGGTGAAGAATACAATGCGTGCAGTTCTGTGTTGTGTAACTTTCTCCATTCTCCTGTAACTTCATCCCTCTTAGCTCCAAATATTTTCCTAAGCACCTTATTCTCAAACACCCTTAATCTATGTTCCTCTCTCAAAGTGAGAGTCCAAGTTTCACAACCATAAAGAACAACCGGTAATATAACTGTTTTATAAATTCTAACTTTCAGACTTTTGATAGCAGAATGGATGATAAAAGCTTCTCAACCGAATAATAACAGACATTTCCCATATTTATTCTGTGTTTAATTTCCTCCCGAGTGTCATTTATATTTGTTACTGTTGCTCCCAGGTATTTGAATTTTTCCACCCCTTCAAAAGATAAATTTCCAATTTTTATATTTCCATTTCGTACAATATTCTCGTCACGAGACATAATCATATAACTTGTCTTTTCGGGATTTACTTCCAAACCTATCGCTTTACTTGCTTCAAGTAAAATTTCCGTGTTTTCCCTAATCGTTTGTGGATTTTCTCGTAACACACACACACACACACACACACACACACACACACACACACACACACATATATATATATATATATTTTTTTTTTGTGCGAGATCGTGCGTATTTGCTTGGTTTCCGCACAAAACCAATCCGCGGAAATTCTAAAATTCCACATTCAGTATTCCCAACCTAACACACATAACAATTTCCCTCATCTTACCGCTTAAGTGACATATTAATTTTACTGCTTTAGGCTTTTAACATATTATTTTTAGAGACTTTCAATATAGTAATAATTATAAATTGGAAACTTATCACTGCAATTTCATCAAAATTGCACTGTTAATTATTGTTTTTAAATATTAGCAAAAATTAAGTAAAATAAATCATTACATAACCTTACCGTTTGTTTTAAGTTCGCATTTATAGACTGGGGGAAAAAAAGACAGACGTATATCACGGCCTGCTGTAGCATAGTAAATACAGAAAACATTTTAAAGCAACAATGTTGAAGATGGATATTTTTGTTTTGCAAATTTATCGTCATTGAACAGAAACCAAGATGGAGATTTCATTGCAACTAATTAGAAATTCCTCTTTCAGGTATGTAATAAACGATCTTCGTACAAAATAATGTACGATACACGAGCGGTATGTTTGTTTTCATGTTCTCGGAAATTAAAAAACCTCAACTACGTTTCGCTTTTTTAATCTTTTCCTCGAACATGAAAACATCAACATACCGCTATTGCAACGCATATTGCTATTGTGAATATTAATTAATGTACAGTGACTTTTTCCTTATCTTGTTTTTTTGACTATACCATGCAGGCTTTGCTTAATAATGTATAGTTGCCATGGTAATGCAAGAAAAAAGTTTTTGATGTCGCTATAGTTGAGTGAGAGTATGGACAGTAAAATGTCCATCAAAATTATTTCATATCGCTCTATACATTAATATAAATGTTAAAAATTAATGTAACAGCATACCGACTCTAAGGCGTAATTGTAAAATAATGTATCTTTTTAATATATTCCAGGGTGTTACTTACAACGTGCACTTGATGTAATAATATGAAACGTGAATCACGTGTACGTGGGTATTGTTTTAGTTTTCTCACTACTGTGCATAACTACATGCTATTCAATCACTCGCCCTTGTCATTGACCATTTTTGTCGCAATCGTATACGTGCAGAGATAGCGTTTTAAACCCCTTTTTCTGTTTCAGTAACCTTCAAATCGCGATTGTATTGTAACGCAAGGTACTGATAAAGCCTTTAACGTTACCGATATTTAATGTTAAAAATTTGAAGTTATTTTCATTTCGAAATATTTTTAATGTCGAATAATTTACAGTTATGAAAACTGGTTGCAAATATCAGTGCTATTGTAATAGTACATTATGCAACGAGCCTATATTGATAGTAATTAAGACGCGAGTATGTTTATGAAACGAGCGCAAGCGAGTTTTATAATTTTCATACGAGCGTCTTAATTACCGTTCTAGGCAAGTTTCGTACGACTTTTTATGCTCGACCATATTTCTAACTTGAAATTATTCATAAGTATTCATGTTATTCTTATCTGACTGGGGAGCGGAACTGACCTTGTGCAATACCTCGTAAATTGTGAGATGTGCGCAGACGCGAAAGTATTGATTTTTTCCGAGGAACAAATGTCATTGACCTTGATATAATCTAGAGAGTAAAATAAACATTAATCTTGATATAACCTTGAAATTCATTTAGACATCGAAAAATGAGATGACAAATTAAATTTATTTGAATATTATTTACAATTAACGCTAATTATTATAGTAACAGAACATAACCTTCTGCGACAGTATTGAATTTCCAGCCTCCGTGACGTTTCGCTAGTTGTCTTTCAATTGCATATCCGAGAATAATCGATACTTGCTCTTTCATATTGCTACAATGGTGTTTTCTGATTGGTGGAACACCTGAACTTTAATGAATAATTGTACTTTAATGGGGTCCATTAAAGGACTGCTACCAGGTGTATAATTACTACATTTCGGCATGGTCGAGCATACCGACTCTAAGGCATAATTGTAAAATAATGTATCTTTTTAATATATTCCAGGATGTTACTTACAACGTGCACTTGATGTATAATATGAAACATGAAACCCATGCACGTGAATATTGTTTTAGTCACTTTTCTCACTACTGTGGATAACTACATGCTATTCAATCACTCGCCCTTGTCGGTGACCATGTTTGTCGCAATCGTTTACATGCAGAGATAGCGTTTTAAGCCCATCTTTCTGTTTCAGTAACCAGAGCTGGGCAGTATTTGAAATACATTTGTATTGTAAATTTTATTAGTAACAACAATGTAATTTATTCGTCACAACAATAATTCCTTTCTACAATTCGCCTTAAACGCTTTCGTCGACAATTGGATTTTCACTCAACACAGTATTCGTTATAAAACTCCACCGACGACAATGACAATTTACTTGGACTAGTACGAACGACAATGAACTGTTAATCTTAACTAATATTTACAAAGCACTATTTACAAATCAGAACTATCAGTTCTCAGTTCACAGTTCTTCTATCTCAGTCACTCGAGTTCACAGTATCTCGAACCACAGACCTTCAGAGACAGTTCACTGTACTCGAACTCGGGTCCCTCCAACTGCGGTCCACTGCACTCGAACTCAGGTCCCTCCAACTGCGGTCCACTGCACTCGAACTCAGGCCTTCGGCTGCTGACGCGGTTGCGGACGCACACTCGAGTCGAACTCCGGTACACAAGACTGGCTTCCTTGCTCTGGCTTTCTCACTGACTGAATAACTGAAAACTGCTGTCGTTCCTTCGCGTCCTTAATTTATAACCACAGCGACGTAGCCTCGAAAGTTCCACGCGTCTCTACAGATGGCACTCCAGAAAAAGCCAGAGCCCTCTCCTCTCTACCAGCACCAGATGCGCGCGCACTCTCTCTCCACTCTCTCGCCGCGTTGGCCCTTTCCCCTCTTCGCCGCGCGCCATCCCAAAGTGCTCCGCGCGATCTTCTCTCTTGCGGGACGCTGGTCGTGAGTTCGAATCTCATGTCGCTGTCACAGTATATTTTAATTTGCAAGTATTTTAGATAGTATTTTGTATTTAAATACATAAAATTGATGTATTTTGTATTTCAAATACTCAAAATACTTTTTTCTTCTTCTTGTTCTTCAAGTTTTGGATTTCGATTTGAAGAATGAATTTTTGTCTTAATTGCCTACATATTTCAGATGTGCTAGCCATACACTTAGTTTTCTTGCCACAACTGATTTCCTTAATGCCATAAAGAATCTCCAACAGCATCAAGGATCCATCACCCAACACTTGCTAAGTGTTCAGCATTATGGAATGCGTCTAGGAGACTCAAATCCTCAGAAATTATGTCAGATGTCTTGAAATATTCATTAAAGTTTCCTTGCCCAACTCGATGGAATTCTCAAATATTGCAATTCAAATATGATATAAACAGTATATGTGAAAAACTGGGGTTGCCAACCTTAAAAAATGTTGAGTTTCAGTACCTTGAAGAATAGTGTGCAGTTCTGAAACCCATTGCCGCAGCCCTTCATTACTGCAAAATGAGAAGACATGCTATTACAGCCAAATTCTATCCACGTTAATTTCCCTAAAAAACAGATTACATATTATGTTATCTAGTAATCTACGTCATCTATTCCAAGTAACTCCAGTCCTAATGAGTTCGCTTTCATCAAGATTTAAAGCGATGTTTGATCTGATCCTAGAAGCAAATTGAGCTATTTTGGCAGCTTGTTTCCACCCATCATTTAAGATGAGATAGCTACCTGACACTGCCTCACCAAATGATAAGACGAGGACACAGAATATGTGTGTGAAATCAGCTGAGCAGTTCTCGCTACACCTTTGGTCAGTTCAGACGATGGAGATGATGAAAACAATTTTTATGTTTTCAACTCAAGTAAAACAGAGTTTGAAAAGTAAAAAGAAAAGAACTTATCTACTGCGGAGTATGAGCTCATACAATTCTTCAATGGCAAAGGGACAACTCTGTGCTCTCTAGAGAATTACCCAACAGTGAAACAAGCCTTTATAAAGTATAATACAGGTTTGTGTTCCTCTGTGCCTGTAGAAAGACTGTTCTGTTTTGCAGGATTTATTCATTCACCAGCAAGGGGATCCTTACCTGATGAACTTTTTGAGAAAATGGCTTTTTTGAAAGGGAGCAATAATTATTCATTGTTGACTGGGAAAAGAAAGAATGTTCACTTACAGTGTTTATATAAAACTTCGAGATAAAAATAATTTTAATGTTAATATAATATTTTAGATTTTCGGTAATATTCTTAATTCTTTATATATTGTATCGGGTATTTGAAATACAAATGTATTCTGGTTAATTTTTTAAAGTATTTTGTCCAATATTCTTTTGAGAAGATTAACTCCGTACGTAGATGAAATTATTGGGGATCATCAGTGCGGTTTTCGGCGTAATAGATCGACTATTAATAAGATTTTTTGTATTCGACAGATAATGGAGAAAAAATGGGAGTATAAGGGTACAGTACATCAGTTATTCATAGATTTCAAAAAGACTTATGACTCAGTTAAGAGGGAAGTATTATATGATATTCTTATTGAATTTAGTATTCCCAAGAAACTAGTTCGATTAATTAAAATGTGTCTCAGTGAAACATACAGCAGAGTCCGTATAGGTCAGTTTCTATCTGATGCTTTTCCAATTCACTGCGGGCTAAAGCAGGGAGATGCACTATCACCTTTACTTTTTAACTTCGCTCTAGAATATGCCATTAGGAAAGTTCAGGATAACAGGCAGGGTTTGGAATTGAACGGGTTACATCAGCTTCTTGTCTATGCGGATGACGTGAATATGTTACGAGAAAATACACAAACGATTAGGGAAAACACGCAAATTTTACTTGAAGCAAGTAGAGCGATCGGTTTGGAAGTAAATCCCGAAAAGACAAAGTATATGATTATGTCTCGTGACCAGAATATTGTACGAAATGGAAATATAAAAATTGGAGATTTATCCTTCGAAGAGGTGGAAAAATTCAAATATCTTGGAGCAACAGTAACAAATATAAATGACATTCGGGAGGAAATTAAACGCAGAATAAATATGGGAAATGCTTGTTAGTATTCGGTTGAGAAGGTCTTATCATCCAGTCTGCTGTCCAAAAATCTGAAAGTTAGAATTTATAAAACAGTTATATTACCGGTTCTTGTGTATGGTTGTGAAACTTGGACTCTCACTCTGAGAGAGGAACATAGGTTCAGGGTGTTTGAGAATAAGGTGCTAAGGAAAATATTTGGGGCTAAGCGGGATGAAGTTACAGGAGAATGGAGAAAGTTACACAACACAGAACTGCACGCATTGTATTCTTCACCTGACATAATTAGGAACATTAAATCCAGACGTTTGAGATGGGCAGGGCATGTAGCACGTATGGGCGAATCCAGAAATGCATATAGAGTGTTAGTTGGGAGACCGGAGGGAAAAAGACCTTTAGGGAGGCCGAGACGTAGATGGGAGGATAATATTAAAATGGATTTGAGGGAGGTAGGGTATGATGATAGAGACTGGATTAATCTTGCACAGGATAGGGACCGCTGGCAGGCTTATGTGAGGGCGGCAATGAACCTTCGGGTTCCTTAAAAGCCATTTGTAAGTAAGTTATAAGTAAGTAATTTTGTATTTGTATTTGAAATACTTGGATGTCAGTATTTTGCCCAGCCCTGTCAGTAACATTCAAAACGCGATTGTATTGTAACGCAAGATACTGATAAAGCCTTTAACATTATCGATAGGACTATTTAACGTTAAAAATTTGAAGTTATTTTCATTTTGGAATATTTTTAATGTCTAATAATTTACACTTACGAAAACTGGATGCAAATATCAGTGATATTGTAAACAATTTTATTGTTATAAATATATAAAAATCCTAGCTCTCTAGGAATGGAATTTGTTTTGGTGTTTGTTTTCTCAATATACTCGTATTTCTGTTCTCATTAGAGTATCTCAGTTTTCAGGTACCGTATCGCAATAATAATGTAAGCTATGTATCGTACCTGGTCACGTGATCAGTTAGGACTATTGTAGCGAGATTCAGATTAAGAAAGAGAGAGAGAAGACATTAAAATCTAGTACAAGTGAAATGCAAAGCAAAAGTTGGAAACGTAGGCAAAGAGAAATGAAGATCAGAAGAAGACATAAAAAAGAAAATGTAGAAGGAAATGAAACGTTTTTTAACGCCATAAAACTCACCGCCGCACAGTGGTCTAGAATGCAAATTTAGCGGGACATATTAATAACTTTTCAGCTACCTAACAGATTTTATGAAATTTTACACAGTAGTTATAGGTAGCATATATGTTTTGTATGCAAGCTCTCGTTACGTTGGTATAAGGGGAACTGCCCCTTATAGGGGGGCGCATTTAGACAAAATTAGAAACTTTTCTCCTATCTGACAGATTTTTATGAAATTTTACAAAGCAGTTACAAGTAGCATATATGTTTTGTATACAAGCTCTGATTACGTTCGTATAAGGGGAACTACTCCTTATAGGGGGCGCAATTAGACAAAATTAGTAACTTTTCTCATATTTAACAGATTTTTATGAAATTTTATACAGCAGTTACAGGTAGCATATATGTTTTGTATACAAGCTCTCGTTACTTTGATATAAGGGGAACCATCCCTTATAGTGGGGGCGCAATTAGACAAAATTAGTAACTTTTCTCCTATTTAACAGATTTTTATGAAATTTTACAGAGCAGTTACAAGTAGCATATATGTTTTGTATACAAGCTCTGATTACGTTCGTATAAGGGGAACTACCCCTTGTAGGGGGCGCAATTAGACAAAATTAGTAACTTTTCTCATATTTAACAGATTTTTATGAAATTTTACACAGCAGTTACAGGTAGCATATATGTTTTGTATACAAGCTCTCGTTACTTTGATATAAGGGGAACCATCCCTTATAGTGGGGGCGCAATTAGACAAAATTAGTAACTTTTCTCCTATTTAACAGATTTTTATGAAATTTTACACAGCAGTTACAGGTAGCATATATGTTTTGTATACAAGCTCTGATTACGTTCGTATAAGGGGAACTACCACTTGTAGGGGGCGCAATTAGACAAAATTAGTAACTTTTCTCATATTTAACAGATTTTTATGAAATTTTACACAGCAGTTACAGGTAGCATATATGTTTTGTATACAAGCTCTCGTTACTTTGATATAAGGGGAACCATCCCTTATAGTGGGGGCGCAATTAGACAAAATTAGTAACTTTTCTCCTATTTAACAGGTTTTTATGAAATTTTACACAGCAGTTACAGGTAGCATATATGTTTTGTATACAAGCTCTCGTTACTTTGATATAAGGGGAACCATCCCTTATAGTGGGGGCGCAATTAGACAAAATTAGTAACTTTTCTCCTATTTAACAGGTTTTTATGAAATTTTACAGAGCAGTTACAAGTAGCATATATGTTTTGTATACAAGCTCTGATTACGTTCGTATAAGGGGAACTACTCCTTATAGGGGGCGCAATTAGAAAAAATTAGTAACTTTTCTCCTATTTAACAGATTTTTATGAAATTTTACACAGCAGTTACAAGTAGCATATATGTTTTGTATACAAGCTCTGATTACGTTCGTATAAGGGGAACTACCCCTTGTAGGGGGCGCAATTAAACAAAATTATTAACTTTTCTCCTATTTAACAGATTTTAATGAAATTTTACAAAGTAGTTACAGGTAGCATATATGTTTTGTATACAAGCTCTGATTACGTTCGTATAAGGGGAACTACCCCTTGTAGGGGGCGCAATTAAACAAAATTATTAACTTTTCTCCTATTTAACAGATTTTAATGAAATTTTACAAAGTAGTTACAGGTAGCATATATGTTTTGTATACAAGCTCTGATTACGTTCGTATAAGGGGAACTACCCGTTGTAGGGGGCGCAATTAAACAAAATTATTAACTTTTCTCCTATTTAACAGATTTTAATGAAATTTTACAAAGTAGTTACAGGTAGCATATATGTTTTGTATACAAGCTCTGATTACGTTCGTATAAGGGGAACTACCCCTTGTAGGGGGCGCAATTAAACAAAATTATTAACTTTTCTCCTATTTAACAGATTTTAATGAAATTTTACAAAGTAGTTACAGGTAGCATATATGTTTTGTATACAAGCTCTGATTACGTTCGTATAAGGGGAACTACCCCTTGTAGGGGGCGCAATTAAACAAAATTATTAACTTTTCTCCTATTTAACAGATTTTAATGAAATTTTACAAAGTAGTTACAGTTAGCGTGTATGTTTTGTATACAAGCTCTCGTTACGTTGGTATAAGTGTAACTACCCCTTATAGGGGAGCGCAATTAAACAAAATTAGTAACTTTTCTCCTATTTTATAGATTTGTATGAAATTTTATAAAACAGTTACAAGGAACATATATGTTTTGTATACAAGCTCTGATTACGTTGGTATAAGGAGAACTACCCCTTTTAGGGGGCACAATTAGACAAAATTAGTAACTTTTCTCCTATTTAACAGATTTTTATGAAATTTTACAAAGTAGTTACAGGTAGCATGTATGTTTTGTATACAAGCTCTCATTACGTTGGTCTAAGTGTAACTACCCCTTATAGGGAGGCGCAATTAGACAAAATTAGTAACTTTTGTCCTATCTAACAGATTTTTATGAAATTTTATACAGTAGTTACACTTAGTACATTTGTTTTGTGTACAAACTCTGTTTACGTTGGTATGAGCAGAAGTGCCCCTTACAGGGGGATGCATTTAGACAAAATCTTATGGGGTGGGGGAATGTAACATTTTAGGTACTATTGCACCTTTTGGACGCTCGGAAAGATTATTTGGTACATAATTAACAAGCTGTCATCTTGAATTCCCTGAATTATACTGCGGAAGCAGATTCGGTTCACAGATATTGAAATAACTGCAATCGAGAAAAATTGCACTAACTGCACCTCGAAAGAATAGTGCTCATAAATTATTACTTACGCAAATCTGCGCACCTTAAGACTAGATTTAAAATAGAGGTAAATAGTGGAGGAAGTGAAAAAAAATCATTTTTGGACGAACCAAATGGTTTTTTTTTTTTCCTCTACCTTAGCAAAGTCTGCACTCAATGGTTATATTTATATTTTGTCCCGTGTCCATTCATGCTAATTTGACATGCTATAATAACATTAAATGTAACACAAACAAACAATGTTACATACCTAAAGAACTACTTGACATGTTGATACCAAATATGAATGGAATCGACCACTTACAACAGAGTTACAGCACAGGGAAAACGGCAGACTCGCGGCGCTTGCTGAGTAAGAATGCTGGGTGGCGAAATGTGGCATGTTACCGGCTTCTTATCTCGCTATGCAGCCACCTCCGCTGATTAAGATTGTCAATTCAGTGTTACTCAGTTATATAGAAAAAATAATTTAAGGGTTTAATTTCATTTTTTTACATGTCATTTTTCTCCATTTGTCCTCCTAAATATGGATTTTAGACCTCTGTGCGTCGCCTCGGACAGATTCGTCCGGCCGAATTTGTGCGAGGCGCGCACTGCGAGGCTTCAGCAAATAGCTTTGCATCTAGATGGTTGTATAGGAGAGATGTAGACTGGATTATTCTTACATTGCTTAATTGTAAATTAATTCACAACGTTTCGGGGAATGGTTTTATCTTCGTCATAGGTGAAAAAAAGGAGAGTGAGAAGTTGAAGATCAATATGAGAGTTCACATAAACAGATAAATGAAGAAAATAATGAAGTATATAATATTATTATAATTTAGATATGTTGAGTAGGGAAAACCTCCATTCACGTCCACGTCGTGGTCCCCGGGGCAGTGGTTACGCTGAACAACAAATTTTTACTTTTTCTCTTGCTCCGAAACAAAAATGGGTGAATGTTACTAATATGTGTACTCTAAATATGAATTTAAAATTCAAATTGCCCCATCACGTACCATTTTCCGCTGAAAATGAATTGAATTTTTTTATGAAAAACTTTTTATTTTTAATTTTTCACCGCTTCTGATAAAATGACAAAACACTTGGGATTCAAAACGCCTCATAATATTTGAAAAATGTGTACTGGATACAAACATGATGTCATATAGTTTAAAACAGAACTACAATAAAAATATTCCATGCCTATAATGAGAAAAATTTCGGAATTTGAACTTACATTAAACGAATTTTCTGGATCACTTCTGTTTATAACTAGACCCGATACTGTCTTTTACAACGAACCAACAATAGTTTCCAAGCATCCTGGATGATGATCTTCCTTTATATCATCTTTCCATTTCATATATTTCTTGACGAACTCTTTCCCCATGCTCGTCGCTTGCCGCTCCAAATATGCTACATAATATTCCTGGAAAGACACTGAACTTGTCTCTTCGAGGATAAACTTCTAACTGAAAGACTGACTGAGATATAAACATAATTTTTTTAATGTTTATTGACTTTATAAGAGAGTTTTCGCACACCCGTCGCCCGCTATTCCGCTAACGCTATGTTGATGCCATTAGTGACGTATTTGGTGACGTAAATACGTTCACGTTCGTAAAACTTCGGAAAGAATCGTAAGGAATCGGTGAACGTATTCCTTTAACGTAAGATCCTATTATACATATGTTATTTCCCGCTCCGTTAAAGATTTATCAATCGCGCTGTAATTTGTTTCGTTGATAACTCAATGTCTAAAGAAAGCATAGAAAAAAATCCCAAATTTTTAAAAGTGGAGGAAAAATATTAATTTCGATGTGATCTGTTTAGAATATACATTTACACCTTCAAAAGTTTGTAAATGGCAATTTTTTGCGTGTTTGTTTTTTCACCTTACAGAGGGAATCAAAGCGAGAGAAATGTTATTTATTTATTTATTTATTTATTTATTTATTTATTTATTTATTTATTTATTTATTTATTTATTTAATCTGACAGAATTAAGGTCATAAGGCCTTATCTTCTATCCCACCAGATAACACATATAAATACAAAAAAGAAATACAGACGCTGGTGAAAATAATACAAATTAAATTAAAGCCCTATAGAGGGTCAACAGGGTCAAAAGAACACTATAGAACTCTCATCGAACTAATACAAGAAAAAAAGAAAGAAAAACAGAGATAGCAATGATGATAGTGATAACTGATAATAATAATAATAATAATAATAATAATAATAATAATAATAATAATAATAATAATAATAATAATAAATGCATTACATATTGTTGAGAAAGAATGGAAATTATTTTTGAAAGTGGTCACTAGCACTACTCAAAATCATTGCTGGTTTCCTAGTTACGGAGAGTTAAACAAACGATTGTTTTCGATTGGTGATTGTCTCACGATTCAACCTTTTGTCTGTTGGAATCTCAACGAAAAATTATTTTCTGAACCTTCTTGTACAGTAGTGGTAAAAAAAAAAAACCGGACCGACCCTTTTAGCTGATTTCAGAGCCTTGTTCACTCCAGAGCACGATAAACTGGCAACTAAGACTTTCGTGGTTCGAATCCTGCCTGGGAAGGAAACTTTTTTTTGTTCTTTATTCAAAGATGCAAGATCATTTCCCTATCTTTGATAGATTGTCTGATTAAAAGTAAATTCATAATAAATTCATTTTAAAAATGATCAAATAAAAAATAAATTCATAATAAATTCATTTTAAAAAATGGTCAAATATTAGTATTTTCTTCTAACACAAAAAAAAAATATTTATTAAGGGATGTAGTTGAAAGAGCATGATATTGTAAACATGAGTTTCGGAAATAAAATAAAAAAAGAGAGAACATGAAAAAGTTAACAAGTTTATGAGTTATGAGGGAAACGCTTGATCACTACACAGTGAACTACCACCATTATGCATTTTGAAAAAAAAAATATATATATGCGTGTTTTGGGAAAACCATTGATTTATTCCAATATGTTAAGGGGTTAGGTACAGCTTACAGCAGTAAAATTTTGAGAAATATTCAACATTTTTTTCCCTCCATTACTGTATCTTGTACAATAATGAAAATTAGTATGTGTAAAACACTGTCCTTCTGCTATACGAATAAATATGTTTATAGTTAAAAAAAATATTTACATTTTTTTTTCAAATTGAATTCACTGTACAGTGATGAAGCGTTTCCCACATAACTCAAAAACTATCCAACATTCTGTGATGAAATTTTTTGTGTGCATTTATGCATGTCGTATGTACAAAATGATGCAAGATCACTTCTCTATCTTTGATAGATTGTCTGATAAAAAATAAATTCATAATAAATTCATTTAAAAAAATGGTCAAATATCAGTATTTTCTTCTAACACAACAAAAATATTTATTAAGGAATGCAGTGAAAGAGCATGATATTGTAAACATGAGTTTCAGCAATAAAAAAAGAGAGAGAACATGAAAAAGTTAACAAGTTTATGAGTTATGAGGGAAACGCTTCATCACTGCACAGTGAACTACGACCATTATGAATTTTGAATATATATATATATATATATATATATATATATATATATATATATATATATACACACACACAAGTATTTTTTTAATCGTAAAAATATTTTTTCATATCATAGCAGAAGGACAGTGTTTTAAAAATACCAATTTCCGTTATTGTGCAAGATGCAGTAATGGAGGAAAAAAAATGTTGAATATTAGATGTAGTAATGGAGGAAAAAAATGTTGAATATTAGATGTACCTAGTAATGGAGGAAAAATGTTGAATATTAGATGTAGTAATGGAGGAAAAAAATGTTGAATATTGGATGTAGTAATGGAGGAAAAAAATGTTGAATATTAGATGTAGTAATGGAGGAAAAAAATGTTGAATATTAGATGTACCTAGTAATGGAGGAAAAAATGTTGAATATTAGATGTAGTAATGGAGGAAAAAAATGTTGAATATTAGATGTAGTAATGGAGGAAAAAAATGTTGAATATTAGATGTACCTAGTAATGGAGGAAAAAATGTTGAATATTAGATGTAGTAATGGAGGAAAAAAATGTTGAATATTAGATGTAGTAATGGAGGAAAAAAATTGTTGAATATTAGATGTAGTAATGGAGGAAAAAATGTTGAATATTAGATGTAGTAATGGAGGAAAAAATTTTGAATATTAGATGTAGTAATGGAGAAAAAATGTTGAATATTAGATGTAGTAATGGAGGAAAAAAATGTTGAATATTAGATTTAGTAATGGAGGAAAAAAATGTTGAATATTAGATGTAGTAATGGAGGAAAAAATGTTGAATATTAGATGTAGTAATGGAGAAAAAAATGTTGAATATTAGATGTAGTAATGGAGGAAAAAAATGTTGAATATTAGATGTAGTAATGGAGGAAAAAAATGTTGAATATTAGATGTAGTAATGGAGGAAAAAAATGTTGAATATTAGATGTAGTAATGGAGAAAAAATGTTGAATATTAGATGTAGTAATGGAGGAAAAAAATGTTGAATATTAGATGTAGTAATGGAGAAAAAAATGTTGAATATTAGATGTAGTAATGGAGGAAAAAAATGTTGAATATTAGATGTAGTAATGAAGGAAAAAAATGTTGAATATTAGATGCAGTAATGGAGGAAAAAATGTTGAATATTAGATGTAGTAATGGAGGAAAAAAATGTTGAATATTAGATGTAGTAATGGAGAAAAAATGTTGAATATTAGATGTAGTAATGGAGGAAAAAAATGTTGAATATTAGATGTAGTAATGGAGGAAAAAAATGTTGAATATTAGATGTAGTAATGGAGGAAAAAAATGTTGAATATTAGATGTAGTAATGGAGGAAAAAAATGTTGAATATTAGATGTAGTAATGGAGGAAAAAATGTTGAATATTAGATGTAGTAATGGAGGAAAAAAAATGTTGAATATTAGATGTAGTAATGGAGAAAAAAATGTTGAATATTAGATGTAGTACTGGAGGAAAAAAATGTTGAATATTAGATGTAGTAATGGAGGAAAAAAATGTTGAATATTAGATGTAGTAATGGAGAAAAAATGTTGAATATTAGATGTAGTAATGGAGGAAAAAATGTTGAATATTAGATGTAGTAATGAAGGAAAAAAATGTTGAATATTAGATGTAGTAATGGAGGGAAAAAATGTTGAATATTAGATGTAGTAATGGAGGAAAAAATGTTGAATATTAGATGTAGTAATGGAGGAAAAAAATGTTGAATATTAGATGTAGTAATGGAGGGAAAAAATGTTGAATATTAGATGTAGTAATGAAGGAAAAAAATGTTGAATATTAGATGTAGTAATGGAGGAAAAAAATGTTGAATATTAGTTGTAGTAATGGAGAAAAAATGTTGAATATTAGATGTAGTAATGGAGGAAAAAAATGTTGAATATTAGATGTAGTAATGGAGGGAAAAAATGTTGAATATTAGATGTAGTAATGGAGGAAAAAATGTTGAATATTAGATGTAGTAATGGAGGAAAAAAATGTTGAATATTAGATGTAGTAATGGAGGGAAAAAATGTTCAATATTAGATGTAGTAATGGAGGAAAAAAATGTTGAATATTAGATGTAGTAATGGAGGAAAAAATGTTGAATATTAGATGTAGTAATGGAGGAAAAAAATGTTGAATATTAGATGTAGTAATGGAGAAAAAAATGTTGAATATTAGATGTAGTAATGGAGGAAAAAGTTTTGAATATTAGATGTAGTAATGGAGGAAAAAATTTTTGAATATTAGATGTAGTAATGGAGGAAAAAAAAATGTTGAATATTAGATGTAGTAATGGAGGAATGTTGAATATTAGATGTAGTAATGGAGGAAAAAAATGTTGAATATTAGATGTAGTAATGGAGGAAAAAAATGTTGAATATTAGATGTAGTAATGGAGGAAAAAAATGTTGAATATTAGATGTAGTAATGGAGGAAAAAAATGTTGAATATTAAATGTAGTAATGGAAAAAAAAAATGTTGAATATTAGATGTAGTAATGGAGGAAAAAAATGTTGAATATTAGATGTAGTAATGGAGGAAAAAAATGTTGAATATTAGATGTAGTAATGGAGGAAAAAAATGTTGAATATTAGATGTAGTAATGGAGAAAAAAATGTTGATTATTAGATGTAGTAATGGAGGAAAAAAATGTTGATTATTAGATGTAGTAATGGAGGAAAAAAATGTTGATTATTAGATGTAGTAATGGAGGAAAAAAATGTTGAATATTAGATGTAGTAATGGAGGAAAAAAATGTTGAATATTAGATGTAGTAATGGAGGAAAAAAATGTTGAATATTAAATGTAGTAATGGAGGAAAAAAATGTTGAATATTAGATGTAGTAATGGAGAAAAAAATGTTGAATATTAGATGTAGTAATGGAGGAAAAAAATGTTGAATATTAGATGTAGTAATGGAGGAAAAAAATGTTGAATATTAGATGTAGTAATGGAGAAAAAAATGTTGATTATTAGATGTAGTAATGGAGAAAAAAATGTTGATTATTAGATGTAGTAATGGAGAAAAAAATGTTGAATATTAGATGTAGTAATGGAGGAAAAAAAAGTTGAATATTAGATGTAGTAATGGAGGAAAAAAATGTTGAATATTAGATGTAGTAATGGAGGAAAAAAATGTTGAATATTAGATGTAGTATTGGAGGAAAAAAATGTTGAATATTAGATGTAGTAATGGAGGAAAAAAATGTTGAATATTAGATGTAGTAATGGAGGAAAAATATGTTGAATATTTCCAAAAATGTTACTGCTGTCAGCTGTGAATAGCCCCTTAAGTCAATTTAAGAGAGCACTGTGTTATAATAATTAATTGAAAAACAATTTTTATATTGAAAACGAAGAAACACGAGCAAAATTGTATTAAACTTTTTGTTTGAAGCACCTCAAAAAATAATAATCCCTTGAAATTAATGACATTTCTTAGGGTTTAACTTGTATGTAAGCTCTTATATATATAATATATATATACAGGGTGATTCATTATTACGTGTAAATACTTTGTGTATTGTAGAGGTGAAACTAAGACTAAAACGTTCTATACAACTTTTTCTCAAAACCTTTAATTCCAGATGGCGCCTATATCGCAGTAACTGCATAGGCATTATTGTTGTCCCACACATTTGGTGTGGTATTGTGGGGAATCAGTTACTCGGACCTCGAGTTCTACCTCCGCGGTTGAATGGGGAAATCTACCGCGAATTCTTGGAACGCGAATTGCATGGTCTGCTACATGATATCTCTCTTGCAACGCGAGTGAACTTATGGTTTATGCACGGTGGTGCGCCTGCGCATTACTGCCGCAACGTATCTCAATGCTGAGTATCCAGAACAATGGATAGGCCGCGCAGGGCCAACTTCTTGGCCAGCCGGATCACCGGACATGAACCCTCGGGACTTCTACCTTCGGGGCCGCCTGAAGTAGTTAGTGTATGCCTCTGCTGCACCTAACGTAGAAGTACTACAACAGCGAATTGAACATGCGTGTGGAATTGTTCGTGATGAGGTGAACGGGCTGTGTAACGTTCAGAGATCGCTAAGGCGGCGAGCACAGGTATGTCTTCAGGTTGAGGGACAGCACTTTCAACATGCATTACACTAAGAATTGTACAAATGTGTAAAGTCTAGAAGAAATTGCTTTACATACTTTACTGTGTTTGGTTTTAGTTCACAAAACGTGCATAAGTGGACTGCCAAAGATATGGGTTTAGTGACTTTGGTTGTTTTTGTACTGAAGTCCAGATGCACTGTACGAAAGTGATAATTAGTTTACATTTGGTGTGTTACCCTTTCTTTGTTTGGGAACGCAAGTTCCACGCAAAATGGCGTTAACTCTGGAATTAAAGATTTTGAGAAAAAGTTGTATAGAACGTTTTGGTCTTAGTTTCATCTCTACATTACACACACAAAGTATTTACACGTAATAATGAATCAGCCTGTATATATAAAGATTTTAGAATTTATGTAAAAGCTTTGCTTTTGTGAAAACTAAATGTGTTGTTCTCTCAGACCTTGATTTCTTTCTCACGAGAATTTATTTGAAATTTCAATATTAAACTGGAATCACATTTCTCTGTCTTTTAGGTTTCTAATTCAAGAATTGTTTTGAAATTGTATGATCCTCTAGTTCAGGCGTTCTCAACCTAATGCTCGTTCAAAGTTTGCTAATTTGTTGCAATATCTTTGGCTCTGATTTATACTTTTGGACTGCCTTTAGTCTGGCCTCTCTTAGGATCCAAGAGGCACTCAAGCCCTCCAACCACGGCAAGGTAGCAGTCCTGAGGAGGGGCCGCCCACCCACCCACGCAATAACCCATAACATGAGGAAAAAAACTGCAAAAACCTGTAAAAAAAACTAAGGAGTTTGCAAAGAAAAAATATAAGGAAAATTTTGGAGGAAGCGATTAGGTCTGTGGCCCATTTCTTGTAGTATCATCCCGATATTTGCTTAACGTCCAAGGGAAACTCCGGTAAACCGTAGGCAGGATGAGTTATCGTATATTCTGGCGACTAAGGCCGGGTGTACATAGAGATCAGGTGCGGCACGACCTTAGCAACACCTCGTCACTAAGCGCCGCGTAGCGTCTGATTCTGTGCACACGCGCCTTAGCCGTCAGTACACCCCATCCTGGTTTCCCTCGAGCGCTAAGATAAATGTCGGGATGAGACCCAAACGAAATGCGCCACGGACCTAACCTCCAAAATGTTTCCTTAGTAGGCCTACTTTTTTCTTTTGTAAATTTCTTATTATTCCGTAGTGGTTAGAACAATTGTTTTATAAAAATAATTATACTCACTAGCTAGCTAGTTAAAAATAAATAAATAAGTACTTTCCTCATGTTATTTTTGTAGGTTATTGCCTGACTAGGGTCGGCGAAATCAGGACTACTTAATGATCGGGTCCGGACTGCCAAGAAAACACCGATGTCGATCATTAAAGTTTAGCGTGCGGAATGAACAGTTAGAGAATTTCGGTTCAAAGCCGTCTAAGAAATAAATTAAGAAATAAATTGTGTTTTATAGTTGTATCATTTATTTTAATAACTTGTAAATATATTTCTACTTTATTTTATAAGATCTAAATCACCTTCAAATTTTAAATTTTAAATTTAATTCACCTGAATCTTATTTTTGTATATGACGTGCATTCGTTTCCTTGGAAACCATTTCATAATAATGAAGAATGTTTCCACGGAAACTGTATTTTAATCTTTTTGCCTTAGAAAATCGAAATTTTTTAAAATTAATAATAAGTTAATCATTTTAAATAAATCGATTCATTCATTTAAAATTTAAAAAGTGGGAGATATAAGTACTACCGTGACTTAAAAGTGACGGACATTTCAGTGGAATAGCTAATGAGAAATGGAATCGAAGAGAAATATCCTGCATGCTTGTGTGGGTATGCTCTTCGTAGGTAGTGACTTTCTTTCATTTTCTAAATAAGCTTGTACTGTAACTGAGGAAGACGGGCATGTATGTCTGTAGGCCCTTTACCGGGAAATCATTTTTAACTGAAACATATTGTATAGCAGGCGTTCTGAACGTGGTGCTCTTTAAATGACATTTGGTGCCCTCGTCATGGGAGTTAAAATGTGTTCGCGAGCACGAATGCTCCTGAGATTCTATTTTCAATTCAAACTTTGTTGTATACGTGCCGGAAAAAATAATGTTCCTATCTATCCATTATAATACGTTAGAGAACTGATAGGCCTTCTCGTATTTCATGTGTATAACCATTTTAAATCCAGTGTGAACTTAATCAGAAAATTCAAAATTTTTCAAGAGAATAATATGGCTGCCGGTATGGAACTTCAGTTGATAGATCCTTAGCGATGAAATATTTGTTTTATAAAGAGAAATTCGTAGTCTTTGGGGAGCAGAAGATACAAAAACGCTCCAAATACTGCGGACTCACATGCCTGGCCATGTTCGTGACATATCTAAGTGAAAAATTTTTCTCATTTATGAAATACCTCAGGAACAAGGAATGATCGCGAATAACTAATTAACATAGAACTGTTTATGTGTAGCTACAAGCGACTTCTTGGGCATCACTGAAATTCTGAGTGACATTCTAGTTCAAGGATATCATTATCCTGGTAAATGTTTTAAAAATATAATTAATTTATTTTATTTATGTATTCACATAGAATTTATAAAACAGTTATATTACCGGTTGTTTTGTATGGCTGTGAAACTTGGACTCTCACTTTGAGAGAGGAACAGAGATTGAGGGTTTTTGAGAATAAGGTTCTTAGGAAAATATTTGGCTTATTGTATATTTGGAATTGAACGGGTTACATCAGCTTCTTGTCTATGCAGATGACGTGAATATGTTAGGAGGAAATACGCAAACGGTTAGGGAAAACACGGAAATTTTACTTGAAGCAAGTAAAGCGATCGGTTTGGAAGTGAATCCCGAAAAGACAAAGTATATGGTTATGTCTCGTGACCAGAATATTGTACGAAATGGAAATATAAAAATTGGAGATTTATCCTTCGAAGAGGTGGAAAAATTCAAATATCTTGGAGCAACAGTAACAAATATAAATGACACTCGGGAGGAAATTAAACGCAGAATAAATATGGGAAATGCGTGTTATTATTCGGTTGAGAAGCTCTTATCATTCAGTCTGCTGTCCAGAAATCTGAAAGTTAGAATTTATAAAACAGTTATATTACCGGTTCTTCTGTATGGTTGTGAAACTTGGACTCTCACTCTGAGAGAGGAACATAGGTTAAGGGTGTTTGAGAATAAGGTGCTTAGGAAAATATTTGGGGCTAAGCGGGATGAAGTTACAGGAGAATGGAGAAAGTTACACAACACAGAACTGCACGCATTGTATTCTTCACCTGACATAATTAGGAACTTAAAATCCAGACGTTTGAGATGGGCAGGGCATGTAGCACGTATGGGCGAATCCAGAAATGCATATAGAGTGTTAGTTGGGAGACCGGAGGGAAAAAGACTTTTAGGGAGGCCGAGACGTAGATGGGAGGATAATATTAAAATGGATTTGACGGAGGTGGGGTATGATGATAGAGACTGGATTAATCTTGCACAGGATAGGGACCGATGGCGGGCTTATGTGAGGGCGGCAATGAACCTTCGGGTTCCTTAAAAGCCATTTGTAAGTAAGTAAGTAAGGAAAATATTTGGGGCTAAGAGGGATGAAGTTACAGGAGAATGGAGAAAATTACACAACGCAGAGCTGCACGCATTGTATCCTTCACCTGACATAATTAGGAACATTAAATCCAGACGTTTGAGACGGGCAGGGCATGTAGCACGTATGGGCGAATCCAGAAATGCATATAGAGTGTTAGTTGGGAGGCCAGAGGGGAAAAGATCTTTGGGGAGGCCGAGACGTAGATGGGAAGATAATATTAAAATGGATTTGAGGGAAGTGGGATATGATGGTAGGGACTGGATTAAGCTTGTTCAGGATAGGGACCAATGGCGGGCTTATGTGAGGGCGGCAATGAACCTCCGGGTTCCTTAAAAGCCAGTAAGTAAGTAAGTATTCACATAGGCCTATTGAACCAATTCGATTCCATGGTACTCGCCCATTTAGTATTACATGGGGTCGTGCTCACTATCTTCGAAAAGTTGACAAGCTCTGCTCTAGCTAATACAGCTTTTCCGTTTATTTTTCCCCTGGATTTAATTATTCATGTTTAAGGTTAAAATCCACTTCTGTCTGTAGTCTTTTGACTGGCTGAGCCCGAGTTAAATCCTGGGCGGAGACGGAATTTTCACCTCGTCAAACTTCCGCGATCCTCTCAGCCTCGCATGAAATTGAGTACCAGTCCTATTCCGGGAGCGAAAGGCTGCCGGAGCATAGTACCGATCAAGTTTCCATATACCGAGGTCAGGAGGGCATGAAAGATCTACTTCCCTGCCCCCTATCCGCCTCATTGTCGCGTACAAGACTTTTTACATAACCATTACTTTTGGTTGCGAGGTTACCAATTTAGTCACATCGTCTATGTGTGTCAGGGACACCTCTTAGTGATGAATTTATAAGATTTCTTTTTTTCTTTTTCTTTACTGATTTTTAGTTTTATTTAAAGCTTTCATCTTGCTACCTAACTACCGTACAGGAACTTCTGTGTAACACTTAATGTGGTTGTATCACAGTCTAGTATATACAGTCACGAAGCTTGAGTTGTGAGGGTGCTAGGAACAACAGACTGTGCCGGTACTATTTCGCATTGTCTGCGATGAGACGATATTAGCGATCCTAGTGGTAAGCAGCTATCTATGGATGTATATTTACTACATATTGAGCTTCGTGACTGTATACACTAGACTGTGGTTGTATCGTTGTCGCCATCACCATCACCACCACCACTATCATCATCATCATCTTTGAGCGTATTCCGAATCTCACTGGTAAGCAATCCGATGGCATCACGGTGTTCCGAATTCCACCGATGACGTCATTGATGCTCCACCGGTGTCGCACCGGTGCCACCAACTTGCAGAGGTGGTGGCAGTCTCCATCAGCCGCCATAAGTGAATCTGATTGATTCTTATCAAAGAGTTTGTAATATATAACTAGAGACACCAACGGCGCTAGTATAGCGTACAAATTTGAACCGATGTTCGGCCGCCATTAAAGGGAGTTGATGCTTCGCCGGGAGTGCGAGCAGTTCATGCTTATTGAGGAGTGCGAATAAATATAAGTACACTTGAAGGAAAATAATAAGAAAATGGTGAAATACTGCGCCGCAAATAATTGTTCTAACATAGCTTACTATTGTAGGATGCTCAGGAAAACATGCATGTCTTAATATTTGGAAAAATGTTGTAAATGCAGTTCCTCCTTTCAGTGTGTTTACAGAATGTCGGAAAATTTCTTGAATAACATTTTTTTCCAGAAGCATATTAACCTGGTTTATACAGTTGATTGCAACAATGTATGTAAGGGTTAGGTGCAATCATATTACAGTAGATTATAATAGCAAAGTTCGTAATAAAATTCTCAGACAGTATCTGTATAAAACTGTTTTATTTCAGAATAAATTACGGTAAATAATGTAATTTCCGTTTGGTACTTCTAGTTTTTTCGTGAAAATATAGCCGATGGCCACAAATTTATTACCACCATCACAAGTTGCCTTGCCATCACTACTACTAGGGCTACTAATACTAAATGCTAGGCCTATTAATACCAAATATTAGAACTACTAATATCACTACTACTAGGGCTACTAATACTACTACTACTAGGCCTACTATTACCACTACTACTAGGCCTACTATTACCACTACTACTAGGCCTACTATTACCACTACTACTAGGCCTACTATTACCACTACTACTAGGCCTACTATTACCACTACTACTAGGCCTACTATTACCACTACTACTAGGCCTACTATTACCACTACTACTAGGCCTACTATTACCACTACTACTAGGCCTACTATTACCACTACTACTAGACCTATTATTACCACTACTACTAGGCCTACTATTACCACCACTACTAGGCCTACTATTACCACTACTACTAGGCCTACTAATATCACCAATACTAGACCTATTATTACCACTACTACTAGGCCTACTATTACCACTACTACTAGGCCTACTATTACCACTACTACTAGGCCTACTATTACCACTACTACTAGGCCTACTATTACCACTACTACTAGGCCTACTAATATCACCAATACTAGACCTATTATTACCACTACTACTAGGCCTACTATTACCACTACTACTAGACCTATTATTACCACTACTACTAGGCCTACTATTACCACTACTACTAGGCCTACTAATATCACCAATACTAGACCTATTATTACCACTACTACTAGGCCTACTATTACCACTACTACTAGGCCTACTATTACCACTACTACTAGGCCTACTATTACCACTACTACTAGGCCTACTAATATCACCAATACTAGGCCTACTATTACCACTACTACTAGGCCTATTATTACCACTACTACTAGGCCTACTATTACCACTACTACTAGGCCTACTATTACCACTACTACTAGGCCTACTATTACCACTACTACTAGGCCTACTATTACCACTACTACTAGGCCTACTATTACCACTACTACTAGGCCTACTATTACCACTACTACTAGGTCTACTATTACCACTACTACTAGGCCTACTATTACCACTACTACTAGGCCTACTATTACCACTACTACTAGGCCTACTATTACCACTACTACTAGGCCTACTATTACCACTACTACTAGGCCTACTATTACCACTACTACTAGACCTACTATTACCACTACTACTAGACCTATTATTACCACTACTACTAGGCCTACTATTACCACTACTACTAGACCTGTATTATATCACTACTACTAGGCCTATTACCACTACTGCATTAAAAAGTCTGTACTGACAGCTATACGAGTACAATTAATACATTTTTTAATGATAAGAATTTATTCTTATGTTTTAAATCAGGTTTCCAGAATTTTGATGATCTCATATTTCACCACTAAACATTTTCTAAGTCCATATATCTTTCTCTTCCCTTGCATGAAAGGACTAAAATATAGATTATTTTAAATATTACAGTAGATATCTATTATTGTGGCCCTAAAAATACTGGTAATACTGAAAATTCATGTTGGTATTGCCATTATTCAATATTTCACTTACTTATCCCGAGTATAACTTATGGGTGATTGAATTTATTTTTTATAACACCGCCAAAGATGAATCATATAATACTTTAATAAATACAGCGCTCCTCTGCCATTCATGTTTATTTCATCACGACCCATCCTTGGTAAAAGATGTTTAAAATAGTGTCTATCACCAGGCTACATCAATGTATTGTGACACTGTTTCCGAATTTCGCGCCGCAAACACTCCCTTTAATGGCGGATGCTAGCCGATTCAATTTGTGACATTTTCCTTGCCTACCACTCACGGGTATGTGTCTCTAGTAAGTATTACAAACTCTTTGATTCTTGTATAGGGCGGGAATTAGCAGACGAATAACATCGTGCACTGTTGTGTCATGGCGGCGTGTTCTGCTTTAGTTCTGCTGTATTGTTTGTAATGAGCACAACGTAAAAACAATATGTTAATGACTTATGAGCGAACATGTCAACGGACCAGTTATTACTACCGGTTCAAGAAATAAATTGTTTATGCTATCTTTTCTTTGAACGAGATGGCAGTACGAAAATTTCGCAAAATTTTGCTAGCGTAGCACAGACAACAACTTGTACAGTCGCCATGATAGCATCGATCCTTCCAGCAGTTTTGTTCCTTATTTCGCTGCAACAGTGGCGTCATTGATGCCACCGGACCGGTGAGATTCGGAATACGCTGATAGTTAATGTCGTCATCGTCGCTATCATCTTCGACAGTATCTAGCTAGCAGATCAGTTCCAATGGAAGATCGCCTTATTGTTTCTTCTCGGAACCATTCACATAGGCTAATATAATATTTCGTTTATAATATAATAATTTTATGCTAGAATAAAGATACATATTGTTTATATCACTTTAGAACCCCAGTACATACTCGTTCTCGGGGGAATGCCACGAAATTTTAAAACAAATATTTAATTAATTAACAAAAAATAAAAAGTAAAAAGAAAAACAGAAATAGTACAGTGATTGAAACTTCATATTGCCTCTCTAAACAATTTGTATTTTTTTTTTTAAATAAGAAGTATTAGCAAATTGAATGTTTGGTAATTTAGTTGTTATCTTGTTACTAGGAATGGGAGGTTATTCGAAAATAACCGGTTATCGTTTAACTGGTTATTTTAATATTAATTTAATCTAAAGGAAGTTAAGCTATCAAAAATAACTGGTTAAGTGGTACAGTTAGGTTCTGTCAAGCATATATTGTCTGACCTTTAGTTTTATGTTTTTGTAAATACAAATTGAATATATTACGGTTTTTATGTACGAAATTCAACAACATGTTAAAAATTTGATTGATATCAAATACTTTAATTTCAGACTACAACAGTTCTAAGGAATAATCAAGAGACTTGAAGAGTCCGCTACAAGAATGATGGATGTCATTTGGAATACATTTTGCAGGAGAAGCGATTGAAAGTTTGAAATGCTTAGCGCTCAAAGCTTAACTATGATTTTCCGATCATTACTGGACATCCACTTTATTATGAGAATCTTGAGAAAGGCTAGCCCCAAATCGAGGGAAATAGCATATCTAACGTTAATGCGACCGTTAATGGAATACGGAACTACGTGTTTGGATCCCTATAGAATATATCAGATAAATTCCTTAGGAAGAATCCAGTATAGGGCAGCTAAATTTGTTAAAGGTAAAAGAGAAGATGGAAACGATACGATAAAAGAACTTAAATGGGAAACTTTGGAAAACAGACGTAGGAAAACTAGAATAACATCATTGTATAGAGCACATCTAGGTCAGAAAGCATGGGTAGACATAACGGCTCGGTTAGAAAAGCCAACGTACTATGGTAGGAACGATCATGATTTTAAAATCAAATGTAGGAAACAGAAAACGGAAGTAGGTAAATTCTCATTTTTAAATAGAACTATAAATGATTGGAATGACCTACCTGCAGCGGTCTTTGAGGGCTGTCCTTCCTTATGGAGATTCAAGAATAATTTAAAAAGTTGTATATAAAGTGAAAATTAAAATTAAGGTGACATTCAACATTTAATTTTTTAAGGTGACATGTATTTATCTAGCCTGACGAGTTTACTTCCTTGGTTTGAATAGTAAATTATTTAAAAATAGCGTGTAAGAGGGCCTTAGACTAGAAATGTTTAGTTTAAATGTAGTTTATAAGTATGCATAAGGGTGTAATTATTTGTCTTATTTGAACTGTTGTATCAGTGAAGCGAGGTGAGTCAGTGAAGTTATGGTTTTACAGTGCAGTGAACAGTTCCGATCAGTGATAATTTATAGCGTCAATGAAATGTGTTCTATAGTGTCAGTGAAATGTGTTACAGAGTGTCAGTGAAATGTGCTAAAGTGTCAGTGAAATGCGTCATAGTGCCACTACAGGGAATGAGATGAGAGTAAAGTGAAAGACTATTGAAACTTATGTAGGGCCTATACATAATTATGTAGGTTGTATTGTAAAATTAGGTAGTTTATTTTATGTTTTATGTGTTAAATTGTATTGTGTATTCTTATTGTATTGTGTATAAAATTGTATATATGTTGTAAAATTGTATTGTGTATTGTAAATTTTATTGTGTATTGGTTATCATTTTATTGTGTATTGTTAAAATTGTATATACCACTGCCACCGGGTGCTTGCCCACTTGCAGTGTAAATAAATACATACATACAGAATTACAATGACTATCAGTGTTAATGCCATATAACTCTGTATGTACGTTCTATATGTCTTAAGCTATGCATTGACAGTCTTGGTTCATTTTCAACAAGAAAGTGACATCCATCATTCTTGCAGTGGACTCTTCATTTATTAAGACTTTTTATTATTCTTCCCATAGCAGTGTTATTGGCATGAGAGAGGTACTATCAGCACTACCCCATCCTATGATGCTATGTTGTAATATAACTTGTACTAACGCGAGGTAAAACATTCTTGAAGTATGAATAGTCAAGTAATTTCGTGGGATAAAAAAACAGTGAATAATTTTTCTTACTCTATTGGAAAAAAGAACTTATTCCAACGTAAGTGTTGGTCAATTATTACTCCGAGATGCTTAACTTGAAGAGATTAATTTAGAATAGGACAGTTAGAATTATTAGAAGAATAATAAATTGGATGTATGAATTTTTAAATACAAGAACGAATTAGGAGATTTCATACCAACAGATGTTAACGAAAATGGTACAACCGTATTTGAGTCTCTCTGTTTTTTGGCTTTATAGTCAAAATCTAGTTTGCCATTTCCATTCTGTTAGTAAATAAAATAAAGCCTTTTCATTGTGATTTCTTAGCCAGTATTTTGTCATTTAGTAGTAGTAGTAGCAGTAGCAGTAGTAGTGGTGGTGGTGGTGGTGGTGGTGGTGGTGGTGGTGGTGGTGGTGGTGGTGGTGGTGGTGGTGGTAGTAGTGCAGGTTTCTGTGATTTGCATAAATGTTCATTTAGGTTGAACATTTGAAATTTCGGTATACTCTTACCAGATCATTTTAGCCTCCGATAACAATGATAAAATACTTTGTGAATTTTCTCCTTTGCAAATCTCAACAAGCAGTTTTGTAGCTTACCTTAACACAATATTTAAATAATAGTCTAAATTAAGAAGCATCTGAGTAAAATTTATATAGGCTAGGCCTAACCGCCACTACAGGCAAAGAAATGTTTCTCTTATCACATGGAAGACCACAGCTCGTGCCACTTACAAGCCCAGGAGGGTCTGCTGGCCAGTCCGGGATTCGTCTCCAGAGTTGCTGACAGAAACCAGTTGGCGCGTCTCTTTTTTCAGACACGGGGTGAGGATGGTGCGGGAAGCTTGTCACGTTTTTGTGTAGTTTTTTCAGCTGTGGCAACGCCGTAGCATGTGCTTCCTGCTCTATTCTTTACCCCAGACAGCAACATTAATTTGTCTGTATATTTTCTCGCGGTAATCCCGTTTTCTCCGCCCTTATGTCACATACTCAGCCCGGTTATGTAATTACCATTCGTATGAGGATTTTTCGTCCTTGTTAGTCCACATAATAAGAAGTAATGATTTCCAATTATGGAGTCAGGGAAAAAAAAATAGGTTTTAGTATCGTTGCAAAAATTTTGAAATCTTCTAGTCGTTAAAAACGTGTGCATGTGATTATCATGCCTTAACAATGTTCGACATCCCATAGGCCAGGCATGGGTATAACGGAGGGGAGGTAAATATCAGAGTGCTGCATTGGAGTTAAATCGCTCGTGTGAACTCGGTCGAGTGTCGCACCCTCGAGTGAGATACGATCGGTCGTGATACGCTCGTAATAAATAGAAGCACAGTACAAGGTCATCTCACCGACATGTCTTATCTTGTATGGAAGGCGACAGATAAGATACACATATGTTTTGCTCACACGGTAAAAATAAGGCTTTATTTTCTGCGTTTATGACAAACGTTTAATGGAACTGTCAATGGAACGTACCAAAACAGGAACATGAAGTTATAAATAAAATAGTATGAAAAACTTCGATATACAGTTATTATTGCTAATTAATAATTATTCAATATTTGATTTACCACATATATAATATGATAGGTCCATACATAGTGTTCCGTCTATATACTGCGACAATGTAGAAACGTTTTACAAAATATTATTGATATAGCAGTAGATTAATAACAATATTAGTACAGAGATAACGTCACAGAAAATATAATAAAACGAATAATCATGCTGCACAACTGTTACAGACGCAAAGATTGATACACTAATTATTAGAGATTATTATTATTATTATTATTATTATTATTATTATTATTATTATTATTATTATTATTATTATTATTATTATATTAATAATAAATAAAATAAATAAATAAATTATTATTACTAGAAAACTTGATAAAGTTCTTGCATTATCGTGATTGTGTTCTCCGTTTATATTAATTACATTTACATCCAATAACACCTATCAGATGTGGCAAAAACAAAATCACTCCTGTGTGGGGGGGGGGGGGAGGAAATTACCTACAACATTTATATTACATTTTAAAGCAAGTTTTTTTGTTGTACTATGGAGAGGTTATTAAACACTGCAAAGTTTTGAAATGATAAACATCTATGATGTTACTACAAAGTTCATCATTGTAACAAGAACGAATGTCTAACGCTCGGCTTATACCGTTCGAGGATTTATCGCCCGCGACAATTTTACCCATCATGCATGTGCGCTACCTATCGGATTATGCTATGAACTACTTGGCGCTCGAGCGAAAACGTCCGATGCAGACCTCTGGTAAATATGATCCAGTGAAGTGGACAGACAGAATAAGAAATGAAGCTGTGTTGGAAAGAGTGGGTGAAGAAAGAATGATGCTGAAACTGATCAGGAAAAGAAGAAGAAATTGGTTGGGTCACTGCCTGAGAAGAAACTGCCTACTAAGGATGCACTGGAAGACATGGTGAACGGGAGAAGAGTTCCGGGCAGAAGAAAATATCAGATGATAGACGACATTAGGATATATGGATCATATGAGGAGACAAAGAGGAAGGCAGAAAATAGGAAAGATTGGAGAAAGTTGGGTTTACAATGAAAAACTTGCTCTTGGGCAGAAAACTGAATGAAAATGGTGTAATATACAGGATCCTTGCGGGAACATAATGTCCACTAGAGATGAACAAAACTAACTGCCGCTCTCGCTCGATGTGTTCGTTGCATTTGTCTTTCGAGTCTCGTCTCGTCATTCTCGTTCGCTTCGAGTCTCGCTCATCATTCTCGAAATAGCATTTGGTCGGCGTGGAAAGATTTCGTAACTTTGAATAACATACATCATTGAAATAAATAACATTATAAATGAGACAACAAGACAAAACAGAACAGTATCTTAGTTATAAAAATATTCTGTTTCTATTGTGTGATATTACCTATGGTTATATAAATAAAAAAAAACAATTCTCAAATAAATTTGCATTTCTAAGAAACATAATATCTTTATGCTCGACCATGCCGAAATGTAGTAATTATACACCTGGTAGCAGCCCTTTAATGGACCTCATTAAAGTACACCTATTCATTAAAGTTCAGGTTTTCCACCAATCAGAAAGCACCATTGTAGCAATATGAAAGCGCAAGTATCGATTATTCTCGGATATGCAATCGAAAGACAGCTAGCGAAACGTCACGGAGGCTGGAAATCCAATACTGTCGCAGAAGGTTATGTTCTGTTACTATAATAATTAGCATTAATTGTAAATAATATTCAAATAAATTAAATTTGTCATCTCGTTTTTCAATGTCTAAATCAATTTCAAGGTTATATCAAGATTAATGTTCATTTTACTCTCTAGATTATATCAAGGTCAATGACATTTGTTCCTCGGAAAAAAATCAATACTTTCGCGTCTGCGCACATCTCACAATTTACGAGATATTGCACAAGGTCATTTCCGCTCCCCAGTCAGATAAGAATAACATGAATACTTATGAATAATTTCAAGTTAGAAATATTGTCGAGCATAAAAAGTCGTATGAAACTTGTCTATAATGGTAATTAAGACGCTCGTATGAAAATTATGAAACTTGCTTGCGCTCGTTTAATAAACATACTCGCGTCTTAATTACTACCATTATAGGCTCGTTACATAATGTACTATTTTACTTGAGATTGCACACTTGATCTTAAACATATGAAAAGAAAATTCCTAGCCTTTTAATAAGGGTCTAGTAATTAAATAAAGATTGGGGAACGGATTATTATACATTGAAACGTATAGATGTTTCAAATAGGCTACTTGATTGTTTATACAGGGACATCATTTTATTTTTACTTCAATTTTTATTATACCTGAGTTTTGATTGTACTTCACTCCCACCCCTTCTACTAATGAAGTTCAATCTTTCTCCACACAGATCTAAGACCGCATATACAGTCATAGTAAACAGTACGTTCCAAAAATATGTTCGCGTTTTTCAGTAACGAAAGAGCTTTCAATATTGAATCATTTTCGCACAGGTACTGTCGTCCATTTGCCTACGTCGAATCCCGGTTTCACCCATCAGCTTTTATTCGCAAGCTAGTGGCTGGGCTGTCTTAACCCTTTTCTGAGAACATTAATTTCTGTTAGAAATTGGGCGTCTACGTAATATTATACAACTGTTTAAAATAACTTAAATAAAAGGGCCTCGTTAAGTAATTAACTGTCACGTGATTTCCTCCCTTTCTACGACCCTACGACATAACCACTTGGACAGACAGTAGATAGTATGCCTGAGTAATTTAATCTTTTCGGATCGGGCAGAAGTGAAGATTGAATTTACAGTACGTAAGGTACTCTTTTATAGAGTAGGTACAGAATTATTTGAACACGAGTTATTAGTACGAAGAACGAAACTGGTAATTGGAATTAGGTACAATGGTCTACAGTGCGATAATATGCACATTAGAACTGAAGCCTGTATCGAAATGAACCGCCACCATTTTAAAAAATGTGTTTAAATATCCATATTATGATTATTTTTTAATTCAACTTCATTCTCTATATTGTACGCTAATGTCTGTAGACAGTATAATATACACTACATAATGAATACGTCCACATGACAGCTCAGTTCGTGAGTAAAAACACTTATTGTTAATACTGTACTGTATTATGAATTAAACAAAAACCTAATGAAAATGATTAAACTCAAAATCCCGATATTTCCTAGTTTACGCAAATGGATGAAATACTTTTCTTCCCTCCTATACCTAGCAAAGTGATTTGTTTATACATTACGCCAGTATCATGTAACTCCAGTCGTGGGAGGGGATAACAAACGGCGTTGATCCAAAGGTATACTTACTTACTTACTTACTTACTTACTTACTTACTGGCTTTTAAGGAACCCGTAGGTTCATTGCCGCCCTCACATAAGCCCGCCATTGGGCCCCTATCCTGAGCAAGATTAATCCAGTCTCTACCTTCATATCCTACCTCCCTCAAATCCATTTTAATATTATCTTCCCACTTTCTCCATTCTCTTGTAACTTCATCCCTCTTAGCCCCAAATATTTTCCTAAAAACCTTATTCTCAAACACCCTTAACCCATGTTCCTCTCTCAAAGTGAGAGTCCAAGTTTCACAACCATACAGAACAACCGGTAATATAACTGTTTTATAAATTCTAACTTTCAGATTTTTTGACAGAAGACTAGATGATAAAAGCTTCTCAACCGAATAATAACAGGCATTTCCCATATTTATTCTGCGTTTAATTTCCTCCAAAGGTATAGCCAAGTTAATTTTAAAAATGTTAGTAAAAATAAAATGATGTCCCTGTACATATATGAGGCGTTCAGAGCTAAAGTGGATTAAGTCACACATTTTCATACATTGAGTTTAATTCATTTTCTGACTGTCTGAAGTTGGATCTTTTCCGAGCAGTAATGGGTGAAGTGTTGAGCCTTGGTTTCTCTGAACCGACGCATGCGACGTGCGACATGCGAGGCCGCCGCTGCGAACCATCTTCTCAATGACGCTGCGAGGTTTCTCAGGCTGCGAGATCGCGTGGATCAGTCGCTGAGCGCATGGTGGATCTCGTCGCCTGTTTGCTAATGCTGGAAGAGGAAGATAATGATGAAGAGGAAATGATCCTGCATTCTTTTTGGTGAAGACTGATATCTTCAAGAATAGGAAAAGCGAGGGTGCTTACAATATGCTTGTAAACGGCCATCTGATTGATAGTGAAACAAAATTCAAAAGTTATTTTGGAATCTCAAAGGACCTCTTCTATAGAATTTTGTTTTCAATTAACCCATTAAAGCCCAAATTATTTTTATTTAAAAAACTAAAAGAATGCATCTACTGGGTGTTCAGTTCAAAATGTGTCATGGCTCGCTGTATGCCGTCATGTGGCTAGCCGATGAGCCTAGAGAATTCAATCTTCCTACACTTCCGCAGAGGTGTATAACCTAAGAGGCAGAGAAGTTGCCTAGCAAGTACGGCGTTCATTCTGAAGAGTACTTACCGATACGTACGGTAACGCCAGTAGTGGCAGGAATGTGAACTATTTGGAAATACGTACTGTCGGGATATGGGGAGAGGGTTAAGACGATTACTTACGTATTTGTTGACATTAACTTCGACGGTCAACATGGACACGGAGCATTTGATTTGTGTTGTGGAATGTTACCGTACGCAACCGATGATAACAAATACCATGCGTACGACTTGCCGGCGCAAAACACAGTTCGAAAGAGGTTATGGTAGCACACAGACCGTACAGACCGCCATCTGTTGCTACGACGTTCAAGTTATACCGTACACGTTCTCAAGTTCAGATTGAAGAACGCCTTAAATAATAGGCAACTTCTCTAACATATAAGCTGAAACTCGCTTCAAATCGGTGACCCAACAATAGTGACGTCATGACACACTTTGAAATGAACACCCAGTATATCATAAGATGTCAAGAATATATTTTGTTTCTTCTGCCCGTGCACCAAGTAGTTGAACATCACCCTGTCTATAAATAGACCGCTGGGCACTTATGATAGCTGCGTATTCATTTGCAATAAAGTAAATATATTTTTTGTATATTTAATGTTTTATAACGAGAAACATTTACACCAATATAAATAATTTATTTATGAGGTTTAATGCAACAATACAATGCTGCAGCAATCTACCCCCCCTTGTAGAGGGGAAGAGAAGGCCTGATGATCTTATCTTTACCAGGTTAAATAAATTGATAAATAAATAAATAAAGTAATGAAACACACTTATTTTAGTAATGTCTGTCTTTACCGAGTGTGGTAAGGCTCAAAGCATTTTTGACAGAGAGTTACATCACATTTCTTGCGGAATGTTACTGGTCTGCATTTACACCATTCCATCCGGCAGTATTTCTGATAGGGTCGATTTGCCATGAAATGACCTCTATTATCAAACCTCATATCAAATTTCACTCCTCGAGGTGATGAAATAGGCCGCACCATTCTCTTGCAGTTCGAAAACATCTTGAGATATTGAACAGCCAAGTATCATCGTAATTCAAATAGGTCCAGGGAGTATCGCCCATGTATTTCTCTGTAGATAATCCAACCATTTACTATATACATATCCAACTTTCTGACCACTCTTTTCCACGGATTGAAGTGGCATATTTTCCTGCTAACCAGTTATTATGCTCCAATCAACCCTGTACTTATTGTAGTTCTCTATGATCTGTGGTCCACATCTGTGGAGTAACAGTTATGGCCGCGAAACCAGGTGGCCCAGATTCGATTCCCGGTCAGGGCAAGTTACCTGGGTAAGGTTTTTCCAGGGTTTTCCCTCAACCAAATATGAGCAAATGCTGGGTAACTGTCGGTGCTGGACCCCGGACTCATTTCACCGGCATTATCACCTTCATCTCATTCAGACGCTAAATAACCTAAGATATTGATAAAGCGTCGTAAAATAAAGTAACCTACATCTTCCAGCCGCGAAACGAATCACGTGGAAAGGCGTTGTACTATTTTCTATTTAGCTTTAATATTGTTGTATGATAGCTGAGCACACGCCAGGGAGGTTTAAACTCGGTTGCTTGATGTGAAAATTTCGACCGAGTTTAAGGGCCGAATTCATAGTCAACACTTATCGTAAGGAAACACTTAAGCAGTTGCTTATAATAATTTCCAATTCATAAATCCCACTGAAGTGAACACTTATTCAAATAAGGTAGCTTGTCAGCTTACTCAAGTGTTTCCTCATATGCAATGTAATCAGCTGATTGGGTATACAATAGATGATGATTATGATTTTATTTTATTTTATTTATTGAGTTCTATAATTAAAATGAAAATGAGTTTCGGCAAGCAAAAGATATATCAGAGATATGGAAAACCTTTTAGAGATGTATAATGATCAACAATTTAAGAGGAGATACCGTTTCGACAAGAATACTGTTGTGAATATTCTGGTGTCTCTCATTTCAATTCACAATACAACCATGAGGCTTACCGATTTCGCCACTGCTGAAAGTACTGGTTGCTTTGAGATTTTATAATACAGCAGCATTTCAGATAGATTTGAGTGGCATTTTTTTTTTTCGAAAAGTATTCACGTCCCAACAAAGTGTCATTTGCATTTTTGTTTGTATTCTACCCAAGGAATACGCTATTAAAATTTGCGTAATTATATCATTTCCACTTTGTTTAGCATAAAAATAACTCAAAAATAAATTAAAACGATTTACTTACAGGAATATTTCCGGAGTTTGCATTAAACTCAGCTGCAAATTTGTGCCATGTCAGTTTCTTTTTTTGGAGAGAACAATTATCAATTTTTTTTTTTTTTTTTTTACTTTCGACGATATCTCCATATTTCATAACTAGTTACCTTAGCTCACTTCTTTCTTTCCTGTAAAATGCTTTCTGGACATCTTGTATAATTTTTAGCTATATAATATTTACTTCTGTATTTGTGTATGACAATAATGCCGATTTAACAATTTGAAGGCGCTGGAAAAAATTGAATGTAGGAAAACGCTCACGTCTAGCCATGTTGCCATATTTCTTTCGATGACAAGGGAATGCTCAGGGCATATGAATGAGTAGCGTCTCTACAATACGATCTGAAATAAGTGCTAAGGAAATGCTCATTACTTAAGTGTTTCCTCATTTTATAAGTGACGACTATGAATTCGACCCTAAACCTTCCTGAGGTACGATTGCCGGTTTTTTTTTTACACATTTTCTACAGATTTACGCTTCCCTATGCTATTCTACTACTAGATTCACGGTTATTTGCATCCAGCAGACACTATTTTCCTACTCCTCCCCATCCATCATTATCATCAACATCATCGTCATCGTCATCATCATCATCACTGTTCTCATCATTAATTATCTTGGATTAGGCCTTGTCGTCTGTTCCGCTTCAGACTGAACGCTGGTTAAAAGCTGGTCTCTCCACCGCTTCCGACTTTTCGCCTGAAAATTTCGAGTACTTGAAAATATCCTCAGAATAGGACATTAGTCCCTCAATGAGTGAGTTTCGTGGTGGGACTGTTACCTTAAGACCTCTAAACCTGCCTGATTTTCTGTCTACTGGATATTCTATTCAAAGTGTGTCATATCGTCACTGATGATGAGTCAGCGATTTGAAGCGAGTTTCAGCTTTTGTGTCAGAGAAGTTGCCTATTAATCAAGGCGTTCAATCTGAACTTGAGAACGTGTACGGTATAACTTGAACGTCGTAACAACAGAGGGCGGTCTGTACGGTCTGTGTGCTACCATAACGTTTTTAGAGGTGTGTTTTGCGCGGGCAAGTCGTACGCAGGGTATTTGTTATCATCGGTTGCGTACGGCAACATTCCACAACACAAATCAAATGCTCCGTGTCCATGTTGACCGTCGAAGTTAATGTCAACAAATACGTAAGTAATTGTCTTAACCCTCTCCCCATATCCCGACAGTAAGAAAAAACTCACCTCAGTACATGTTTCGAAACAGTTCACATTCCTGCCACTACTGGCGTTACCGTACGTATCGGTAAGTACTCTTCTGAATTAACGCCTTACTTGCTAGGCAACTTCTCTGGCAGATAAGTAATACACCTCTGCGGAAGTGTAGGAAGATTGAATTCTCTAGGTCAGCCGTGGCGAAAAGGCCATGATGCGCCGAGCCACTGTGTAAGCTGCAACGTGCATAGCACCTATGGAGGGAGGCGGACAACCGAAGGGGAAGTTAATGTTTAGGACGTGTAACGAAGAAAGAAGTGAACAAGAAAACATAGGACACATTATCACAACCTAAAATTAACTGTCTTGACAATGTCTCTGTGACAGAGTTTCAAAATCAGGAATTATGTCACTTACTGCCAATCGTAGTTGATCACGAAGGTATTTGTCTGTCAGTCGTGATCTAAATTTGATTTTTACTATTTTCATTGTTGAAAATAATTTTTCATAAACGTAAGTTACAGCGAACATGGCTTCAACAGAGCAAGCGAAAGAACGAAGCTTCAAACATTTATTTTTTTCCAAAGATTTGAAAAGTTCAATATCTGTCAAGTCCTTACATCTAGCTTTCATTTAACGTCACATTGTAAATCTGTGAGTTTAAATTGAAAATCTAACCGCATTATTCGTACATCTGCTGTAAAAGAATCGACGTACAGAGATGATAATGATAATAATAATAATAATAATAATAATAATAATAATAACACTTAACCTTTTAATGTTTCATCAGTAACATGTAGTAACTTATAATGCCGTTTTATGTTATACAACCGTTTTCCTAGTAATATTTGTGAACAAATCATACATTTAATATTCTCATCATTTTGACAGCAAAAAAATGCGTCCTCCCATCCTACTTGGAACTTTCGTTTTTTATAGAGGTACATGGTTTCGAGAGAGATATTGCGACGATACGCCACTCGCAGGTCAGAGATAAATACAAATAGAACGGAGTTTGACTCCAGTGAGTGAGAGGGTGGGGGTTGTAGGTAGGAAGCGAGAGAAAAGCACTGCGAGCCACAATGTGCTCGTGAGTCGCATTTTCGCCGCGGCTGCTCTAGGCTCATCGACTAGCCACGTGACGGCATACAGCGAGCCATGACACACTTTGAACTGAACATCCAGTAGTATAATCCCATAGCCAGAGGGTTCCGGTTTGTGAGGAACGGATTCTCGCTCTCATTCTCTTCCGTTTGCTCTAACACTGAACAAAAAGAATTTTGCTCCGACTTAAAACAATGTGTCCCGTATGGTTTTATGTGCGCTGAATCCGAAAATACAGCTCCGTCCTTCGTATCACATAAGGTTTTCAAGATATACTATGATTTCACTTTTTGCTAAGCCTTATCCTAGGAAACATCTGGCGCGGGTTGGAGGTTGTAAACGAAAACTAAAGCTAATGCATTTTATGAATTTATGGCAAAAATGTATTACGGCGAACGCCAGTAGGGGAAGTTATCCCCACCCGCGCCGCTCGGCACCTCGCTCGCATGGTCTCTCTCTCTCTCTCTCTCTCTCTCTCTACTATCTGTCCCGCTTCGATGGATCACTGCCTACCACATTGTAATACGCATTAGACAATACGCATTAGACAACTGTCCACAACATGTACTGACACAACACAACACAACACAATGTAATGTGGTTTGCCTACAACATTGTAATACGCATTAGACAACTGTCCACAACATGTACTGACACAACACAACACAACACAATGTAATGTGGTTTGCCTACCACATTGTAATACGCATTAGACAACTGTCCACAACCACAATGCAATACGCATTAGACAACTGTCCACAACATGTAGTACCTTACCGTATCCACCTTCAAATTCTCCCTGGACATTTTCAGGAAGAAGTACACGTCTTCGGTACGGCTTACCACTACACGTGGTTACGTCTGTACACGAAGTTGGACACGGACACAATGAAGCTCCGCGCGTTAACACTTATGCCACCCCCGTAGTCAACCCCTACCAAGCGACATTCACAAGCCCACCAGTTTCTACCCACGCTATTCGATCATTGTCCCCTTCTACAATACATTATGACAGTTCCCTTAAACATAAATAGATTCATTTTCCCTTCTACCCCCAACTCGCCTCGGTAGCCGAGAGGTCTAAAGCGTGAACAAAAAGCGTGCGTTTAGGTTTAGTTACGAATTTTCTCGGATCGAATCTCCCCTCCTGCGAAGTCGTAAGAAAAAAAAAGAGAGAGACATGAAGCAAGGAACAGAGATGGAGAGGCTGGAGAGAGAGAGAGAGAGAGAGAGGAGAGAGACTGACAGGACGAAGTTCCTCTTTTGCTTCGTAGATGTCGTTACTACACTAGATGTCACCCCACCCTAAACCCCTATTTCCACTCTTTCCCGCTAGGGTGTGAGGTGAGCTTGTAGGGGAAAAGTGGAAAGGAGACGTGGGCGGAGCTTTGCGTTCGCCGTATTACTATTTCCCGAATTTATAACTTATTTCCGGTTTCTTATGGTTATTGGCATTTTATTTTGTACTCCTAATAAATAAACAGATATTGGTCCCTTCTATTCAGTAAATTTCAGAACAGTTCAACGTGAGGTATACGCAATGAATAAACAAGGGTGTGGTTTTCAGTATTTAAAAGAAAAGTTTAACGGTTTGAGTGAAAGCAAATTAAAAGAGGGCATTTTCATCGGTCCACAAATTCACAAAGTTATGGCTGACTCTTTGTTTGAGGAAAAACTTTCCATTACAAAAAAAAAAAATGGCATGATGCGCTTTCGAAGATATATCCTGAAATGTCCTTGGAAATTCTGTGGGAGACAATTTCATAGAACTTATTGTGGAAACCGTGTCACGTGCTTATGAGAAAATAGGGTGTAATATGTCTCTCAAAATACACTTTTTACATTCTCATTTGGATTTCTTTTCTCCTAACCTTGAAGCGGTAAGCGACAAGCATGGGGAAAGAGTTCATCAAGAAATATCTGACATGGAAAGACGACATAAAGGAAGATCATCATCCAGGATGCTTGGAAACTATTGTTGGTTCGTTGTAAAAGACAGTACCGGGTCTAATTATAAACAGAAGTGATCCAGAACATTCGTTTAATGTAAATTCAAATTCCGAAATTTTTCTCATTATATGCATGACATATTTTTTATTGTTGTTCTGTTTTAAGCTATATAACATCATGTTTGTATCCAGTACACATTTTTCTAGTATTATGAGAGGCGTTGTGAATCCAAAGTGTGTTGCCATTTTACCAGAAGCAGTGAAAAATTAAAAACAAGAAATTTTTCATAAAAAAATTCAATTCATTTTCCGCAGAAAATAGTACGTGATGGGGCAATTTGGATTTTAAATTCAGATTTAGGGTACACATATTAGTAATATTCACCTATTTTTGTTTCGGAGCAAGATAAAAAGTAAAAATTTGTTGTTCAGCGTAACCACTGCCCCGGGGACCACGACGTGGACGTGAATGGAGGTTTTCTCTACTCAACATACCTAAATTATAATAATAATTTCATTTTCCTATCATCATCATCTGTGGTCATACAGCCCTTTTAGTTTAGCCTTGACCTCCTTAAGAATTGCCGCCCAATCTTCCCTCTCTAGGGCTCTCCGTCTCCATCTCTTAATTCCTGCTTTAACTAGATCATCCTGAACATCATCCAACCATCGTAGTTTAGGTCTTCCTGCTCTTCTTTTACCACTTAGCGTGGCATCTAGTAATCTTTTAGGAATATTATTATTGTCCATTCTGATAATGTGGCCCAGCCACTCCAGCCGTCTAATTTTTATATCAGTGACAATACTTGAATCTTTATATAGTTTTTGTAGTTCAGAATTGGTCCTAATTCTCCACTCTCCCTTTCATAAATAGGGCCATAATTTTTTCTTAAAATTTTCCTTTCCCACGTATTTAAGATGGTTATTGCTCGTTCAGGTAGAGTCCAGGTTTCGCTTCCAAAAGTCACTGTAGGTTTAATAATTGTTTTATAAATCCTCACCTTCATTTTTTGGGGATATATCTGCTTCTTATAATTTTATCTAATGCTCTGAGGCTTCGATTGCCAATGGCTATTTTATCCTTGATCTCAGTTAATATGTTGTTATCCTCGGTGACTATCGAGCCGAGATATCGGAACCTTGACACTTTCTCAAAAGTAACCTCATTTAAGACAACAGTTTTTACAGTATTGTCTCTCGTGGTTATGTTATTCATATACTTTGTCTTTGTTCTGTTAATATTTAAATTTGAAGCATTTGTCTCATTATGTATCTGTTTGAGGACATCATCTAAGGATGACACATTCCGTGCAAATACAGCTACATCATCAGCAAAAGCTAAGTATTGAAACTCATTTTCCTATATACTTCATTATTTTCTTCATTTATCTGTTTATGTGAACTCTCATATTGATCTTCAACTTCTCACTCTCCTTTTTTCACCTATGACGAAGACAAAACCATTCTCCGAAACGTTGTGAATTTATTTACAATTAAACAATGTAAAAATAATCCAGTCTACATCTCTCCTATACAACCCACCATTGTTTCTCCCCTCTAGATGCAAAGAAATTTGCTGAAGCCTCGCAGTGCGCGTCTCGCACAAATTCGGCCGGACGAATCTGTCCGAGGCGACGCAGCGAGATCTCTCTACGACGCTGCGCAGACCGCGCATCTCGCAGCTGTAGAAACCCACTCACTATCTCTAGTGTAGTCCAGATTTGTGCGAGGCTGGCATCGCACCTCGCACCTCGCATGCGTCGGTTCAGAAAAACCAATGCCGGCGCTGCGTATAATTTTCGCAATGACGCTGAGAAGCGTGTGGTTTCTCATGCTGCGATTTCGCGTGAATCAGTTGCTGAACGCTTGTTGTGTCCAATGAATTTCGCCGTCTTGCCACTTTTGAAAGAATAAGCCAAAATTATCCTGCATTGTTAGTGGAGAAGACAGTGATATCTTCATCAGACTATTTGTCAACGCTATATGTACAGGGACATCATTTTATTTTTACTTCAATTTTTATTGTACCTGAGTTTTTTAATGTACGTCACTCCCACCCCTTCTACTAGTAAACTTCCAATCGTTCACGACACAGAGCCGAGGGCGCGTAAGCAGTACTGAGTTAGCGAGTATAGTACGTTCCAGAAATATGTTAGCGTTTTCCAGTGACGAAAGAGCTTTCAATATTGAATCATATTTTTGCACAGGTACTGTCGTCCGTTTGCCTACGTCGCATCCCGGTTTCCCCCACCTGCTTCTGTTCGCCCCTCTGTTAAGTCTAGTAGCTGGGCTATCTTAGCTCTTTTCTGAAAATATTAATTTCTGTTAGGAATTGGACGTCTACGTAATATTATACAACTGTTTAAAATAACTTAAATAAAAGGGCCTCGTTAAGTAATTAACTTTCACGTGATCCCCTCCCCCTTTCTACGACCATGCGACAAAACCACTTGGACGGACAGTAGATAGCATTTCTGAGTAATTTTATCTTTTCCGATCGAGCAGAAGTGAAGATTGAATTTACAGTACGTAAGGTATTCTTTTATAGAGTAGATACGGAATTATTTCAACATGAGTTACTCGTACGAAGGACGAAACTGGTAATTGGAATTAGGTACAATAGTCTATAGTGCGATAATATCCACAAAAGAACTGAAGCCTGTATCGAAGTGAACGGTCACCATTTTCAAAAATGTGTTTAAATATCCATATTATGATTATTTTTCAATTTAACTTCATTCTCTATATTGTACGCTAATGTGCTGTAAGAGTACAATATACACTTCATAATTAATACGTCCGAATGGATAGCTCAATTCGTGAGTAAAAACACTAAGTGTTAATACAGTACTGTATTTTGATTAAACAAAAACCTAATGAAAATTATCAAACTCAGAATTGCGGTATTTCCTAGTTTACATAAATGGATGAACTACTTTTCTTCCCTCCTATACCTAGTAAAGTGATTTGTATTTTACTCCGGTATCATTGAACTCCAGTCGTGGAAGTGGGTAGCAAACGATGTTTCCTGTTTCAATCGTTAATAGAAAGGTATAGCCAGGTTAATATTAAAAATGTTAGTAAAAATAAAATGATGTCCCTGTATTTAATTCTAATATTTTTCTTGTGACGAAATTGGATATAGATAAACTGGAGAACGAAGAGAAAGAAGAAAATTTGAAGTAATTTTTCAAGAGAAAGCCACTAAATTAGAAACCACACCTGAAAATAATAATGAGTACTGGACTCATTTAAAAAGCTGTAAACCAGGGATGTCAAAGCCCTACACTGCGTGCTCTCAAGAACCTGCAAAACTTTTCCTTAAGATCGATGATTGCACTTTATGTAGCTGAAAAGTGAACCTTGTTGGATTTGTATTGCTTGTACAGGGACATCATTTTATTTTTACTTGCATTTTTATTGTACCTGCATTTCTGAATGTACTTCACTCTCAACCCTTCACTAATGTCCTTGCTCCCGTCAGACACACAAACTTACGGCCGCTGTTGCATTCGAAGTCTTCAAGCAGTGAAGTAAACACTGCAGTGTATAGTGTGTTTCAGAAATATGATTGCGTTTTCTATAGAAGAAAGAACCTATATTAATAATATCGTACTAAAAAATTATATTCAAGAAACGATAAATTCAATTTCAGAGAATATGCTTCAAAATGTATTTAATAATATGCGTACTGAATTGAAGCCTGCATTGTAATGAACGGCAACCATTTTCAGAAACTTGTTTAAAAATTCAGATTAGCTTTTTTTGAATTGAGGTGGCTAGAAGCAAAGGAATGCTAGTGACATTTGTAATAACATGAGTTAAGTGCATCCAGTGTAAGCAAAAGTATCTAAAATTTCAGTGGCAAAGGGATATTTTAATCGCATCACACATTAAAATTTAAATAAAAAATTTCACCGATTTTACGAAAGCTTAAATATTTAAACCCCATTTTCTCAAAAGTAACTTAAGTGCACTTACAGCCCTTTACTTATGACCCCCTCAATTTAAATGCACTCTCTATATTGTATGTTAACACCAATAATTAATATGCTAAATAAAGTAGACATTACATAACGAACATAGCCGCCTGAAAAGTTGAGTTTTTGAAAAAAAATGTTACTACTCCACTGTATTTTGATAAATTCCGTAAAAGTGATGATCAAACTGAAAATCGTAATATCGTAATTCCCTACAACATAAATGAATATACTACTTTTCTCTCCTCCTATACCTAGTAAAATGATTTGTTTACATATTGCACTAGTAACATCAAACTCCTGTAATGGAAGGCGGCAACAGTGTTTCCGAGTGTAGCCAGGTTAATGTTAAAAATGTTGGTAAAAATAAAGTGATGTCCCTGTAGTATGAGCACGTAATGCAGACGATTTAACATCCCTGCTGTGAACAGATAACAGATTGGTTGGGTCACTGTCTGAGAAGAAGCTACCTACTGAAAGATGCACTGGAATTGTGAACGGGAAAAGAAGTTCGGAGCAGAAGTAATTATCAGATGATACACAACATAAGATATTTGAAACGTATGTGGAGACTAAGAGGAAGGCTGAAAATATGGAAGATTGAATAATGCTAGATTTGCAGTGAAAGATCTGCCGTTGGGAAGAACACTGTCAGTGAATGAATACGGTTTCACTGCTACATGCGCAGTATCTGCGATCAGTAGTCTGTCTTTTTCTTCTCTACCTAGGCTATCTAATTTCAATTTTTTTTTTCTAGACACGTTAGAATTTTCTTCATATATCAGTTCTTGTGAACCCTCAGATTCGTTTTTCATCTCTTACGTATTTTATATTCCGCTCTTTGCAATCTATTGTTGGTTAATCAAGAAGAATAGGTATCGGGTGTCGGGTAGAGTTCCCGGGTAGCTCAGTGGGAGAGCGTTGGTACGTTTAACCAAAGGTCCCGGGTTCGATACCCGGCCCCGGAACAATTTTTCCCTCGAAATTATTCAAATTAACTTTACAGGGAGTTATTCCTGAAATATTAATTTGCATAATACACGTCACTGTACGTAACAGAAAACCACAATTTAAAGTCACACAGAGTTAGTGTGCACTCAAATGTTGGTTGCTTGACGGTTGTCAGCCCACTTTGAGGTCTGTGGATATAGAGGGAAAAATTGGATCGGTGTCGGGTAGAGTTCCCGGGTAGCTCAGTGGTAGAGCGTTGGTACGTTTAATCAAAGGTCCCGGGTTCGATACCCGGCCCCGGAACAATTTTTCCCTCGAAATTATTCAAATTAACTTTACAGGGAGTTATTCCTGAAAGCTTAATTTGCATAATACACGTCACTGTACGTAACAGAAAACCACAATTTAAAGTCACACAGAGTTAGTGTGCACTCAAATGTTGGTTGCTTGACGGTTGTCAGCCCACTTTGAGGTCTGTAGATATAGAGGGAAAAATTGGATCGGTGTCGGGTAGAGTTCCCGGGTAGCTCAGTGGGAGAGCGTTGGTACGTTTAACCAAAGGTCCCGGGTTCGATACCCGGCCCCGGAACAATTTTTCCCTCGAAATTATTCAAATTAACTTTACAGGGAGTTATTCCTGAAAGATTAATTTGCATAATACACGTCACTGTACGTAACAGAAAACCACAATTTAAAGTCACACAGAGTTAGTGTGCACTCAAATGTTGGTTGCTTGATGGTTGTCAGCCCACTTTGAGGTCTGTGGATATAGAGGGAAAAATTGGATCGGTGTCGGGTAGAGTTCCCGGGTAGCTCAGTGGGAGAGCGTTGGTACGTTTATCCCGGGTTCGATACCCGGCCCCGGAACAATTTTTTCCTCGAAATTATTCAAATTAACTTTACAGGGAGTTATTCCTGAAAGCTTAATTTGCATAATACACGTCACTGTACGTAACAGAAAACCACAATTTAAAGTCACACAGAGTTAGTGTGCACTCAAATGTTGGTTGCTTGATGGTTGTCAGCCCACTTTGAGGTCTGTGGATATAGAGGGAAAAATTGGATTGGTGTCGGGTAGAGTTCCCGGGTAGCTCAGTGGGAGAGCGTTGGTACGTTTAACCAAAGGTCCCGGGTTCGATACCCGGCCCCGGAACAATTTTTCCCTCGAAATTATTCAAGAAGAATAGGTGTTTGTAACGACTCCGACGAGCAGGCTACCCTTCTCACCTCCTCCTTTTCTCACCTGAATAGGGAGATAGAACCAATCATCGAAAAGTTGTGAATTCTTTTAAATTGAAGGAGTGAAAAAATGTGAATTTACAACTTTTCTTTACCACCCACCATTGTTTCTTCCCTCTAGATTCAAAGCCATTTGCTGAAGCCTCGCTGTTCGCGCGTCGCACAAATCCGGCCGCGCGATTCGGTGCGAGACGACGCTGAGAGGCCTCTCTGCGAACCTCCGCAGATCGCGCACCTCGCAGTCATAGAAACCACTCACTATCTCTCATATAGTGCAGATTTGTGCGAGGCGGGCCTCGCACCACGCACGTCGCATGCGTCGGTTCAGAAAAACCAAGGCTTTAAAATCTATATAGGCCTATATATAATTTGAACTGGTAATGGAAATTACGGGAAAACGGCTGGACGGATTTTAATAAATGACCACTCATTTTGAAGCTTGGAACTCAAAGTTTCTCGGAAAAGCAGTAGTTTTCAGTGAAATGTCAATTTTTAAACATAATTTTCCTATTTTACAAAATCCATCTGTCGTCAGTTTTGAGAACTAGCTAATAACATTCACGGCCGACTTGATATTCCCTTCGCTTTTTTGTAAAGGAGTAGCGAAGCGAGCATCAAGTCTGCCGTGTTGCATTTCAGAATAAAACAAAACACATATTACAGTAAACAATATTACAGGAAGGCCATGATCTGCAAGAATGCTGACATATTTAGAGCTCAAATTAAATTGGTTATTAAAAATTTAACTTACTAAAAATAATTTACAGGTTCGATTCTGTGGTGTGTAACTTTCTGGGCACAGCTGTGTATTGGATATTAAAAACTACAAAACTTGAGGTGGTTTGATGACATTATTACCATTAGAAATGAAATATTATTGTAGTTAATGCCATGATGTGACTATTTTTCATTAATTATACATATTACTCCTACATTGATGATATGAAAGTGAAAAGTTTTGGGGTTATATAAGTAAATGTAGAGAATAACTTAAATTAGATTTTGATTTCTATATTTTACTGAGTGGCGGCTATATAGTATATATAGTATATGTTACTGAAAGCTATAAAACTTACGTAAGATAATAATATTATTAAACATCAAATATTTTTATAGTTATTAATCAAGTGGGGTTGGGTCTTTTTCATATATTTAATGGCGGTGTGGTGTAGATATTTATATGCGTGGTTCTCTTCAGTATTGGCTCGAGAGAGAGTATCTTTCATTGTTATGGAAGCAAATAACTTTCCGAATGTCTGGTATTCTTCATTGAAAATAAATCTGAAAAATGTTTATTTGAACGTCTAATGAACTTAGTTTGCAGCATTTGCTGCACAAGCCACTAGTTAGTTTTTATTGCGCAGAAAATAGTTCATGCTAATCCCCAACGGCTAGCAATCAGTGGAACATGTGTTCGCCTTGCTGAAGTGTCTCTCTATGTCTTGGAGCGTCCGTCCTTCCGTCTCCGGCAGCTGGAAGTACATGACGATGAAGCAAATGACGTTCACAGCGCAATATAACCAAAACGTTCCATACAACTGCAGACCTCCTTCAAGGAGCAAGAAAGTCTTGGAGGCAGCGAACACAAACACGTAGTGGCTGGCAGAACATACGCCTGTGCAGAAGCCACGGGTCCTGCAAAGGGCAGAAGAACTCTGTCATCCGTCGAGGTGGTAATTACATGATAATATTGGAGGGAACTCCGCTCACAGAAATTAATTTCTTAAAAATATTCTTCCAAACGTGCTACCGGTACATAATATTCCTGGGAAAGACACTAAACTTGTCTCTTCGAGGATAAACTTCTAACTGAAAGGCTGACTGAGATATAAACATTATTTTTTTATGTTTATTGACGTTATCAGAGAGTTTTCGCACACCCGACGCCCGCTTTTCCGCTAACGCTATGTTGATGCCATCAGTGACGTATTTACTATCGTAAAACTTCGGAAAGAATCGTAAGGAATCGGTGAACGTATTCCTTTAACGTAAGGTCCTATTATACGATATTTTCCGCTCCGTTAAAGATTTATTGGGTGATATTCATAGACATTTCGCTAGCTCGCGCTATGAGCGTGCTAAATTAGTCCCGGCTATCGACTGGTTACTTGTACGGGATTCATATATCATATCATATCGCTAACACTGGTTTATGAATACGAAAAACGTTAGTTCATTGATATCATCCACCGGAGGCCCGCGCTAAAATGTCTATGAATACTGCCCATTATGTCGTAGTTCCTATGATAATTAATCAATCGCGCTGTAATTTCTTTCATTGATAACTCAATGTCTAAAGAAAGCATAGAAAAAAATTCCAATTTTTTAAAAGTGGAGGAAAAATAATAATTTCGATGTAATCTGTTCAGAATATACATTTACACCTTCAAAAGTTTGTAAACGGCAATTTTTGTTTGTTTTTTTTTTTCACCTTACAGGGGGAATCAAAGCGAGAGAAATTTTGTTTATTTATTTATTTATTTATTTATTTATTTATTTATTTATTTATTTATTTATTTATTTATTTATTTATTTATTTATTTATTTATTTATTCATTTATTTATTTATTTAATCTGACAGAATTAAGGTCATAAGACCTTATCTTCCATCCCACCAGATAGCACATTATAAATACAAAAAAAGAAATACAGACGCTGGTGAAAATAATACAAATTAAATTAAAGCCCTATAGAGCTCTCTTCGAAAAACAGAGATAGCAATGATGATAGTGATAAATGATAATAAAAATAATAATAATAATAATAATAATAATAATAATAATAATAAATAATAATAAATGCATTACATATTGTTGAGAAAGAATGGAAATTATTTCTGAAAGTGGTCACTAGCACTACTCAAAATCATTGCTGGTTTCCTAGTTACGAAGAGTTAAACAAACGATTGTTTTCGATTGGTGATGGTCTCACAACTCAACCTTTTGTCTGTTGGAATCTCAACGAAAAATTATTTTCTCAACCTTCTTGTACAGTAGTGGCAAAAAATAAAACGGACCGCCCCTTGTAGCTGATTTCAGAGCCTTGTTCACTCCAGAGCACGATAGACTAGTAATTAAAACTTTCATGGTTCAAATCCTGCCTGGGAAGGAAACTTTTTTTTGTTCTTTATTCAAATTTATTCCCAATACTTTTCGATTGCAGCGATATTTTACTACTTAATTAACTTTATATTCCCAGAACATGAACTTTACCAGCAATAAAAAAGTATTGGGAGTAAATTTGAATAAGGAACAAAAAAAAGTATCCTTCCCAGGCAGGATTCGAACCACGAAAGTCTTAGTTACCAGTCTATCGTGCTCTGGAGTGAACAAGGTCTGAAATCAGCTACAAGGGTCGGTCCGGTTTTTTTTTTTGCCACTACTGTACTTCGGCCTGGATAATTTTTCCATCTTGAGTGTTCTAAATAGATTAATATCTCAACACACAAACAACACAAACAAACAAATACAACCACACAGGCGTATACAAACTCAAATGTAACACCTGCATCAACTTCTACGTAAGACAGACGGGCAGATCGTTTTAAACACTTTACAAAGAACACATCACAGCCATAACAAAATTACAAAACACCTCCACATATGCAGAACACATCACACATGCTAACCACACCCACAGAGACATCAACACAGACATGGAAATACTACACATCCAACCAAAAAGCCAGAAACTAAACACACTAGAACAATATGAAATATACAGACACACGAAAACACACCCCAACGAAATTCTCAACACACAACTCAACTTCAAAACTCTTTGACTCTACACTATACCACACGAACGCACCCTCACAGGAAACAGAACAAGAGGCGCCAAGATCAACAAGTCCACGCCTGTGGAGTAACGGTTAGCCATCTAGCCGCGAAACCAGGTGGCCTAGGTTCGATTCCCGGTCGGGACAAGTTGCCTGGTTGAGGTTTTTTCCGGGGTTTTCCCTCAATCCAATATGAGCAAATGCTGGGTAACTTACGGTGTTGGACCCTTGACTCATCTCACCGGCATTATCACCTTCATCTCATTCAGACGCTAAATAACCAAAGCTGTTGATAAAGCGACGTAAAATAACTTAATAAAATAAAAAAAATAATAAAAAAAAGATCAACAACGACCAGTTCTGAGGATGACCCATAAATAGGTCGAAACATGTAAACGAGGTACGTTGAAGTTTAACACAGGAAAGTCTCATCATACATATTCCGAAGATTAATATCGTCCACAATCGTAAATTTCACTCGAGATGCCATGTTTTAACACCGAATTAGGCCTACCGTAAACTTCGTTCACGTCTACGTTATCTGCCTAGAAATAGCGAGTTCCGCTATTGAAACCTATGATTGAAACAACGTGAGGTGAATGACTCTGATTGGCTCGTTCATCAATGACGTCAACATAGCGTTAACTCTTTAGCGAACCAGTAGGGTCCGAATTCCGAAAACTCTCTCTTGTGTTGGAGACTTGCCTGAAGGGGAACAACTCGGAAAGAAGGGCCCATGGCACCATGCCGAACGAGCTGTTGAAGAATGACATGATTGCGAACAGCAGTAATGGCGCCCAGGGGAGCCATAGCGCTCTGTCTTCCTTCTTGGCCGCTTCTAGCTCCACCAGAGCGTACACCCCCAGCAAAAGGGTGCAGAGTCCCGTGACGAGGGAGCCCACCAACGATAGGGGGCGCTTCCCTATTCGGCGGATTCCGGCTGCTAAAACCACAGCCCCCATCAAGCCACCGACTTGCTGTATCACCTGCACACAAAGTGAAAGCCGCATATTGGACTGTGCAGTGTTGCCAACTCAGAATTCCATTTACCGCTGCACAAGCTTAAAAAAAAAACCTCTAAACTGTAGTTAAAAAAACTCCAGATTTTTCTTAACACATCATTTCCAAATTTGAAATACAAACTATATAGTTTTAAGAACTGGAGAATTTTAGGTTTCAAATTTAAAAATATATATAATATACATTTTATAATACTCCGGAAATTGAAATAACATTCACCTCTGCCCAGAAGTTAGTTGTGAATAGCAATTTTATATTGTCGAACAACAGAAAAACACTCGCTACTCTTTTTGTGTGCATAATTATCAGCATGGGTAATTAAATCTAAATATTTTGCATGCAATATCACCTTACACCATTTACACCGAGCTTTCGAAATATCACCGGTAACTTCTTCCACCCAATCTTTCAATATATTATGTTTTTTTTTTACACATCTCTGAACTTTTGTACGTATGTAGTTTTACACGGCATATTCAGAAGTGAATCAAGTAGATCAAGAAAATACTGGACATTTCGGAAATAATCACATTCACAATCACACCATTCAGTTCGAAATTTGATTTCACACTGAGCTGGAGACGTGCCTGCTAACAATGCGTCTGGTTTTAAGTCTTAAGTGGAATGATAAATTAAATATATATCATAAATGAAAATAATAATTCAGTTCATTATCCATTTTTATGATTAAATACCTTAAGATTACAACGTGTTCATAATTCTTGTGTTCGCTTCGTCTGCGATGTTTGCTAAAGTCCTCGGAAAACGATATAATTTCGTATCGGCATATCTTCTGCAGCCCAGTGTACACTAAACAAAATGGATACCGTACCTCATTAGTAATTGGGGTTATGAAATCTGAAGATGCTTTGTAAATAAAATGTAAGTGAAATATAGAATAACACGTTAACTTTGAACATTGACATTGTTAGTGTCTGCTTTACTTTTTTTTTTAATTGTAATATTTCAGGCCTTTATATTTTCCACGTATTTCGTTGTTGATAGCAAAATGTAAATTTCATAGATATCTTTTGAACATCTTTTATATTTCTAGTTATTTCTAAGTTTCTTTTCTAGGGTTAAAGAAAATACCATTCATTTCATTAACCTGAGAATCCCTGAAAATCAAGTGTCATGAACTATTCATGGAATGTTTATAATCACAGAATTAAAATTTCCAACTATGGCAACTGATAACTCGTAATGAAGCCAAATACCTTACTATAATAATACCGGACAGCTGTATACTAGCAGCATTGGCGTGAGTGCGAAAAATCGCGGACCTGACATCTAGCGCAGAGGGATGGAATTACATCCACATATACAAATATTAACATTGCGAGTTTCGGACTATTTTTTAAAACGTGAGTTACTAATGTGGAATTATATATGAAACACTTAAGAAATGTTGAATAATATTTAATGTAAAATTATTATCTTAATATCAAAGCTGCATACAGTATTATGAGAAATATTGCATACTTCATATTACTTTCCGTAATTAATTGTTACATATTTTTTCTTTGGTTTACCGAGACAAAATCAATCTGATATTAGGAATGAATTTACAGTAATTTTTTATATACGCATTGCTGACAACTGCAAAGATAAAATTGATAGTAATCTGATGCTTGTAATAATTAGTAAAGGGATGTGGACAACAATAAAACTGAATTTGATAAAACCTTAAAATCCAATACATTTTAACTTCTATTTATTTATTAGGTCTAAATAAAAAAACTAATTTGTATTTTTCTATCAACACAAAGACGAAGGAATTAGGCCTACTAAAGAATGTTGTTGACTTACGTTTTATGAACTGTCGGAAATCGAAAGTACGATTTGGAGCAATTTGTAATGCTGCAATTGTCACAGTCACTGCCTGCTGGATCACATCCTATAGCTGCTTATACTGCCTGCCCAATCAATGGTTATGCGCGAACAATCACTAGGTGGCAGGTAATGATATTGCATATACTGATAATGTTAATAGCGGTGGGCACTGCCTGCCACCTAGCGGCAAAATAACTTTGATTGAGCAGGCAGTTTACGCACCTATAGGATGCGATCCAGCAGGCAGTGGTCACAATCATAAACAGCACATATACTCCCCTGATAGAGGGGAAGAGAAGGCCTCATGGCCTTATCTCTACCAGGTTAAATAAATAAATAAATAATAAAATATACACCCTGCCATTTTAACACCAGTACTAATTGATAAGACTATTAACTAGCCCAGCAACAATATACATTGCAGTTGATTACAGCTTACACTGCCTTCTTAATTCAGAGCTTCACCGTAATGTCATGGTTTTCAGAAAGTAGTCTATGAAGAAGGCCATGGTTCCAGCATACATGTTCAAAGCTTTCTAGTGTGTAGTTTACAAGTATACTAGTTGCTAGTAGTATAGACTTGAGCTTTGAGACACGGCCTGACTCTGAAAATTTCAAAGCTAGTACTTTTTGTGCAGTAACTGACTTTAACTGGAGAACATTAAACGGTTTTTTTCTTTTCTTTTTTAATGTTTTGTATGACTTTGACTGAAGAACATTAAACTATTTTTTCTTTTTAAGTAATGTTTTGTGTTTCACGTGTTTGTAAACGCTATTTAGATTATGTAGGCTGCTCACTGTGAAGTACTTGACTTGGACTAAAGAACTTCAGGCTCATATTCGTTATTTTTTTTAATAACATTTGTTTCGTGTTCCATATCTTTGTAAAATAGAATGATTAAATACTAAGTTAGTAATTAATCAAATATCTGATTATTTGTTTAATTGTCGAAATAATCTTGTTAATATGAGTATGTATTTATTCACACTGCAATGGGTATATACCGGTGGCAGTGGTAACTAATTACTTACTTATTGGCTTTTAAGGAACCCGGAGGTTCATTGCCGCCCTCACATAAGCCCGCCATTGATCCCTATCCTGAGCAAGATTAATCCAGTCTCTACCATCATATCCCACCTCCCTCAAATCCATTTTAATATTGTCTTCCCATCTACGTCTCGGCCTCCCCAAAGGTCTTTTTCCTGCCGGCCTTCCAACTAACACTCTATATGCATTTCTGGATTCGCCCATACGTGCTACATGCCCTGCCCATCTCAAACGTCTGGATTTTATGTTCCTAATTATGTCAGGTGAAGAATACAATGCGTGCAACTCTGCGTTGTGTAACTTTCTCCATTCTCCTGTAACTTCATCCCTCTTAGCCCCAAATATTTTCCTAAGAACCTTATTCTCAAACACCCTTAATCTCTGTACCTCTCTCAAAGTGAGCGTCTAAGTTTCATAACCATATAGAACAACCGGTAATATAATTGTTTTATAAATTCTAACTTTCAGATTTTTTGACAGCAGACTAGATGACAAAAGCTTCTCAACCGAATAATAACAGGCATTTCCCATATTTATTCTGCGTTTAATTTCCTCCTGAGTGTCATTTATATTTGTTACTGTTGCTCCAAGATATTTTAATTTTTCCACCTCTTCGAAGGATAAATCTCCAATTTTTATATTTCCATTTCGTACAATATTCTGGTCACGAGACATAATCATATACTTAGTCTTTTCGGGATTTACTTCCAACCCTATCGCTTTACTTGCTTCAAGTAGAATTTCCGTGTTTTCCCTAATCGTTTGTGGACTTTCTCCTAACATATTCACGTCATCCGCATAGACAAGAAGCTGATGTAACCCGTTCAATTCCAAACCCTCTGTGTTATCCTGAACTTTCCTAATGGCATATTCTAGAGCAAAGTTAAAAAATAGAGGTGACAATGCATCTCCCTGCTTTAGCCCGCAGTGAATTGGAAAAGCATCAGAAAGAAACTGGCCTATACGGACTCTGCTGTAAGTTTCACTAAGACACACTTTAATTAATCGAACTAGTTTCTTGGGAATACCAAAGTCAATAAGAATATCATATAAAACTTCTCTCTTAACCGAGTCATACGCCTTTTTGAAATCTATGAATAACTTATGTACTGTACCCTTATACTCCCATTTTTTCTCCAATATCTGTCGAATACAAAAAATCTGATCAATAGTCAATCTATTACGCCTAAAACCACACTGATGATCCCCAATAATTTCATCTACATGTGGAGTTAATCTTCTCAAAAGGATATTCGACAAAATCACGCTTAATAAAGACAATAATAAACACAATTAATAATAATACTAGTAATTAATACTAACGATAATGAATAATAATAATAATAATAATAATAATAATAATAATAATAATAACAGGGAACATCCTAAATTAAATGATGCACGATCAGTTAAAATAACATTTAAAGTAAATCTAATTTGTACCTTAAACCTATGTTCGAACTAAAACCCACGATATGTTCATATTTGCACAAGTGCCTTTCAGCACTACACTCATTTCGCTGTCAACTCACTCACTGCACTGGAACTACGACACATTTCACTGATTCTATCCTGATTTCACTAACACTTCAAAAACATTTCACTGTTCAAATACTTTGCACTGCCACTATAAACTATAAAGCTTCACTGACAGGAACACGTTTCACTTACTCAACACACTTCACTGACACAACACATTTCACTGACACAACATAATTCTTCACTGATAGAACACTTCAATAACAAAATATCAATTACACCCTTTAAATATTGTGTATAATTATCGTCTATTAGTAAAGTCCTTAAGCCTATTTTTAAATACATTTTTGGTTGTTGGTAAAGGCTTTAGTAAGTCTGCAGATAAAGCATTCCAGTCCCTGATAGTACGATTGAGAAAAGAAAACTTTCCAGTGTCCGTCCTCTGTCTTCTTTCCCTCAATTTATAAGAGCCTCAATTTATAAGAGGTATTTGTTTTCCGGTAAGTTCTATGTACGAGTAATTCTGACGGTCACTGATTCAGACTGGATTTTTCCCCAATTAATCTGAATTAGAGAGGTTCTACTGTATAACATGTGTGCAGAATATCGGCACAGATGCTTCGGCCAGTGATTTTGTGTGCGTGCACATGTAGCCATTGTTACAGTATAGGCATTTCTAATATAGAGAGAAGCCCATAGTGACTGTGAATGAAAATGAAATGGTTCCGAAGTTTATCTTCAAAAAGGCTCACATTAAATTAATTACCACCTGAGAGCGTCAATTGGCTCCGTATCCAAATGGAGGTACTTACCGTGGCCCAGTCGGCACTCACTGGCATCTGGAACTCTGTGAAGACGTGTATCATGAAGGGTCTGACAGCCACGTACCCGGACCACGCGGTGAAGAACATGAATGCCACGATGAGCAGGAATGGACGCCGTGTGGGACGCCGACCCATTTCCTTGGCGCGCTGTATCAGGCCTGATCTTGTATCAGAGTCCACTCGCACTGCAGTTCAAGCAGAAATAATTTGAAGTGGTAATGGAAATTACGGGAAAACGGCTGAACGGATTTTAATGAGTGGCCCCTCATTTTCATGCCTGGCATCCAAAGTTTTTTCGGAAAAGTAGTAGTTTTCAGTGAAATGTCAATTTTCCTACATAATTTTCCTATTTTCCAAAATCCATCTGTTGTCAGTTTTGAGAACTAATTTTATTGAATCACGGCCGACTTGATTGAATTTCAGAACAAAACACACATTACAATAAACAATAGGCCATTACACGAAGGCCATGACCTGCAGGATTGCCAATTTGTTATTAAAAACTGATTCTGCAGTGTATAATTTTCTGAGTACTGCTGTGTATTGGATATTCAAATCTACGAAACTTGAGGTGGTTTGATGACATTATTACCATTAGAAATTAAATGTCATTATTGTTAATATCATGATGCATCTATTTTTCATTAATTGTACATAATATTGATGCTATATTGATGACATGAAAGTGAAACGTTTTGTGGTTAAGTAAGTAAATGTAGAGAATATCTTAATTTAGATCTTCATTTCTATAATTTACTGAGTGGCTGCTATATATAACTACAAAACTTAAGTAAGATAATAATATTGTTATTAAAAATCAAATATTTTTATACTTATTAACCCAGTGGGGTTGGGTCTTTTTCATATACTTAATGGCGGTGTGTGTAGATATTGATATGTGTCATTGTCTTCAGTATTGTCTCGAGAGAGCGCAAAAATTACAGTTCCTAAGGAAAGATCAAAAGGCATTACTTACTGATAAAATAAGAGGCCTAGAAAATTTTGTAGTCTCCAGATCATTTCAGCAAGATCTCTTAGTAGGATAAAATGATTTTACGCTCTACATTTCAAGTTCTACATGCAGCAGCTATACGAAAATGCTATTGTTCGAAAGCTTAGCAAACCTGACATTTTCTTAACTTTTGCCTACAATCCACAATGACCTGAAATAGCTATTGCTATCGTCCTGACATTGATACTTGCGTTTTCGCGTTGAAACTCGAAAACTGAAGTTGGATAGGTTCAAGAAAAAGTATTTGGCCTAAAAATCCATTCAGAGGGAGGATATTTCATTATTATGGAAGCAAATAACTATCAAAAAGACAAGTATTCTTCATTGAAAATAAATCTGAAAAATTTTTATTTGAACGTCTAACGAACTTAGTTTGCAGCAGCATTTGCTGCACAAGCCACTAGTTTTTTTTATTGATTTTTTGACTTACTGTAGATGCACTATCACCTTTACTTTTTAACTTTGCTCTAGAGTATGCCATTAGGAAAGTCCAGGATAACAGAGAGGATTTGGAATTGAACGGGTTACGTCAGCTGCTTGTCTATGCGAATGACGTGAATATGTTAGGAGAAAATCCACAAACGATTAGGGAAAACACGAAAATTTACTTCAAGCAAGTAAAGAAATAGGTTTGAAAGTAAATCCTGAAAAGATAAAGTATATGATTGTGGATCGTGGCGAGAATATTGTACGAAATGAAAATATAAAAATTGGAAATTTATCTTTTGAAGAGGTGGAGAAGTTCAAATATCTTGGAGCAACAGTAACAAATATAAATGATACTCGGGAGGAAATTAAACACAGAATAAATATGGGAAATGCGTGTTATTATTCGGTTGAGAGGCTTCTATCATCCAGTCTGCTGTCAAAAAATCTGAAAGTTAGAATTTATAAAATAGTTATATTACCGGTTGTTCTTTATGGTTGTGAAACTTGGACTCTTACTTTGAGAGAGGAACATAGGTTGAGGGTGTTTGAAAATAAGGTGCTTAGGAAAATATCTGGGGTTAAGAGGTATGAAGTTACAGGAGAATGGAGAAAGTTACACAACACAGAACTGCACGCATTGTATTCTTCACCTGACATAATTAGGAACATTAAATCCAGACGTTTGAGATGGGCAGGGCATGTAGCACGTATGGGTGAATCCAGAAATGCATATAGAGTGTTAGTTGGGAGGCCGGAGGGAAAAAGACCTTTAGGGAGGTCGATGCGTAGATGGGAAGATAATATTAAAATGGATTTGAGGGAGGTGGGATATGATGATTGAGAATGTATTAATCTTGCTCAGGATAGGGACCAATGGCGGGTTTATGTGAGGGCGGCAATGAACCTCCGGGTTCCTTAAAAGCCAGTAAGTAAGTATTGACTTACTGTCGTTATACTTTTAATTACTATACAGCATCACAGTGATAAATGATCCCTCACATAGGTTCGACTTCCGGGGAGCAAGGCACTTTTTGCCCCTCAACTTATATCAAATAATTCATGTTTCAAAAATAATTAATTTATTTGAAAGATGAACTATAGAGGATTTCACGTTAAGAAAAAAGCATTAAGCATATGGGGCTATTTCAGCAAATAACCAGTTGCCATAGAAACGACTACCTATTGCATAGCTTGCACTGTACAATGTACTACACAAGACCCATAAAACCAATGCTTTTTTCTTAACGTGGAATGCTCTTTCTTTATAGGATGTAAGTCGAAAATGGTTATTTCAAATCCATAGAGATGGCCAGCTGACATATTAGTGGCACAACTCATAATGCCCTCTCCCTTTCTTTCCTCCTGCATTTGAGATCGGTGAATCCTCAACGATGACACCACTTATTTGTCTATGATCCACAATTTTTCAGTTCAGTTCAAATGTTTCAACTATTGCGATCGAACGGTAATGGTGAGAAGTATTACCAACCTGAAAAAATAATACGGAATTAACAGTGTATTAGACTATTTTTGCATATCAGTTAACAAATTTTATTATTAACCTTCAACATTTTTCGTCGGCCTGAATAGCGCAGTCTGTACAGCGCTGGCCTTCTGTGCTCGAGGTTGTGGGTTCGATCCCGGCCCAGGTCGATGGCAAGTGTCTTAAGGCAATGCATCTATGAAATTTTAAACTCTACAATTTTCATCTGATCAACTTCAAATTTTGACCATACCAACACATTATCATACTGATATTACATACCAAATGTTGTTGAGCTGTGTCAAGTAGATTTTGAGGTATTAATTTTTTTTATTTAAGGTTTTATTGTTTTTTTTATTAAAATACTCCTTGTAACAAATGGATTATCACATAATATTTAAAATTTTATTTTGGACTTAAAGACTAATGAAAACAAAATGATGAGCAGGTTTTATTTAGGCCTAATTTAAATTTGCTTCGTATAAAAATAATATTTTCTATAGTTGTTATTTAATTTTTAATTTTTATGCGTATGAAATAAGAACACTATTTAAAAACAATGCAACAAATTAGTATTTCTCAACAATTGCACTTGAATTTTTTACTCATATATATCTAAAGCTTTCCTAAATATTTCAAGCATATAGTTTAAAAATTGTGGTACGCAGAGTATTTTGAAAAGTTCAAAATGCTGAAAAAATAAAAGCTGAGAAAAATGAAATTTAAAGTTATACTAAGAATATCTGTACAATACCTCAATCCAGTAGATTTAAAACTCCCAAATACCACTTGTGGGATTCTCTGCTGCTTTCTCTTTGACTTTAACAGCTTATTTTGCTAGTTTATGCAAATACTTTTCTTAATATTTCATCATTTTTCACCGATACATTGCCTTAAATGGGACAGGCTCATTCATTAGATTTACTGGCATGTAAAGGAACTCCTGCGGGACAAAATTCCGGCACACCGGCGATAAATTGGGTTGTAGTAGTGGCAGTGAAATTACGGTCCGTCCCAGGAATCTGTAGAGTGACTTGGCGCATATGGGGGAGGAGTCTATCTGTGCCGAAGTGTATTGTGGGCAGCATCAGCTCGAGGCCGCTAAGGGGTAAGATGTTCATGGTAGAGAATTCGGATAGAAATGGTCCCCTCCCTGCAAGCGACTGTAGCTTCGTTCAACCAGTGCCTCCCCCCGGAGCGGTTAGTGCCCTCGCCCTCCCACCATAGGCGGAGAGAGAACCGTTTCCTTGGGGGAGGGGAAGCAAAACCATAGAATTCCCATATAACAGGGTTAAGGGGGACATCATTTACCTCCTCCCCCCATTACAGCTTGAACGTTGTTCCGTCAGTGCTAACAGAAACTTTTTTATATGAAGCTTACCTTCCTGAAGATATCATATGAAATATAAACTTTATTTATTTTATTTAATCTCATCTTTAAGTTTACACATTATACCGGGATCACGTTTCTTTTTTCTGCATTGTTGTGCAGTATGTTATACATATTTCTCCAAGTGGCGGCCTGAACACCTGCAGACTTCTAACACATGAGTACAGAAACATTACAGTACTTCCATTCCTCAAATGAGGTAGAGAAATTCTTATATATTCAGAAATTTAATAGTAATATACGTTACAAGAGCGGTATGTTGACGTTTTCATGGTCGAGGAAAAGATTGAAAAAGCGAAACGTAGTTGAGCTTTTTTAATTTCCGAGAACATGAAAACAAACATACCGCTCGTGTATCGTACATTATTTTGTGCGAAGATCGTTTATTACATACCTGAAAGACTAATTTCTAATTAGTTACAATGAAATCTCCATGTTCGTTTCTGTTTAATGACGCCAACTTCGGAACACCAAACTATCTTTCTTCAACATTGTTGCTGTAAAATGTTTTCTGTGTTTACTATACTCCAGCAGGCCGTGATATACGTCTGTCTTTTTTTCCCCCAGTGTATAAATGCGAACTTAAAACAAACGGTAAGGTTATGTAATGATTTATTTTTCATTTTAATATTTTAACAATATTATTTATATAACATATTGCAGTAATAACATCGGCATCTGGAATCTTGTTGATTTTTTTACGGCTTCCTTAATGTTACTTGTATCAGGAACGCAATAAGTTTCGTGGAGTAGTAGACTTTACTTAATTTTTGCAGATATTTAAAAACAATAATTAACATTGCGATTTAGGTGAAATTGCAGTGGTAAGTTTCCAATTTATAATTATTACTATGTTAAACGTCTCTAAAAATAATATGTTAAAAGCCTAAAGCAATAAAATGAATGTCGCGCTTAAGCGGTAAGAAGAGGCAAATTATTATGTGTGTTACGTTGGGAATACTGAATGTGGTATTTCACACTTACCGCATATTGGTTCTATGCGGAAAACAAGCAAATACGCACGATCTCGCACAAAATATATATTATAGTCCAGACACATGATCTGAAGACATGAATTCGTCAATTTGAGCACAGAAACTTAATCATAAACAAAAGCAAGAAAAATCTTTTGAATTCAATCCTTTCTAACATTAACAGAAGAAAAAAAGTTCAAACAAGTTTGGGGGGGGCAGGGCCCCCTCGTTCCCCCCATAACTCCGCCTATGCCTCCCACATACCACTTGCACAGAGGTTTTATTTCGTCTTTCTACTCTACAGATTCCTGGGAGGGACCATAATAGCCCATGTTCATCATTGCAAGGATCAATGAAGGTTGAACAAACTAGTGAAAGGGAAAAGGTATTGTGCAAGGGCCGTAGTTCGGGTTAAGCAATTTCCGTGGATACTGTATGAAAAACCAGGCGATGTTATTTTCTGTAAAATACGTCAGGGCATTTTTGAGAAGAGCTGTCAAAGTTTTCTCAGACTTTTGTACACAGTCCTGCCCCCCCCCCCCAATCCAATATTTCAAAGAAGTCGGCCGCGTATGACCCCTCATACCTATTTTCTCGGTGACTGACTCATTGTTGTCGTCCACGAAAGATGGATTGACGAAAGCTGATGGCTCAGCCGTTCTCTGGACCCTGGCGAACTCCGGGTTGTGGTGGTTGTCTTGGGCTCCGTACTGCTGCGTGCAGCGCACCATCGAGGAAATGCCCCTCGAGTCATGATAGCTGACCATTTCCGAGAGTTCCTGCAGCACGGCTCTCCCGTGCTCCCACCCCCGCAACCAGCACAAGGCCTTCTCGGCGTCTTTGATCCGACCCTTAGAGATGAGCCAGATCGGCGCCTCGGGCACCTGCGCATGCGTGAGCCAACTGAGTCACTGTCATTCATTTATCTGTGCCATCAAACTACAATTTGTAAATCGATTTCAGTGTACAGGGACATCATTTTATTTTTACTTCAATTTTTGTTGTACCTGAGTTTTTGAATGTACTTCACTCCCACCCCTTCTACTAATGAAGTTCCAACTCCACAAAGAAACAAGACCGCAGATAGTAAGCAGTACTGAGTTACTGAGTATAGTACGTTCCAGAAATATGTTCGCGTTTTCCAGTGACGAAAGAGCTTTCAATATTGAATCATATTTTCGCACAGGTACTATCCGTTTACCTACGTCGCATCCCGATTTCCCCCACCTGCTTCTGCTCGTCCCTCTGTAAAAGCTGGGCTGTCTTAGCTCTTTTCTGAAAACATTAATTTCTCTTAGGAATTGGGCGTTTACGTAATATTATACAGCTGTTTAATTTAACTTAAATAAAAGGGCCTCGTTAAGTAATTAACTGTCACGTGATTTCCTCCCTTTCTACAATCCTGCGACGTAACCACTTGGACGGACAGTAGATAGCATGTCTGAGTAATTTTATCTGTGCGGGTCGGGCAGAAGTGAAGATTGAATTTATAGTACGTAAGGTACTCTTTTATAGAGTAGGTACAGAATTATTTCAACATGAGTTACTAGTACGAAGGACGAAACTGGCAATTGGAATTAGATGCGATAATATGCACAAAAGAACTGAAGCCTGTATCGAAATGAACGGCCACCATTTTAAAAAATGTGTTTAAATATTCATATTATGATTATTTTTCAATTTAACTTCTTTCTCTATATTGTACGCTAATGTGCTGTAGACAGTATAATATACACTGCATAATGAATACGTTCGCATGGATAACTCAGTTCGTGAGTAAAAACACTTATTCTTAATACAGTACTGTACTTTCATTAAAGAAAAACCTAATGAAAATTATCAAACTCAAAATCGCGATATTTCCTAGTTTACGTAAATGGATGAACTACTTTTCTTCCATCCTATACCTAGTAGAGTGATTTATGTTTTACGCCAGTATCATCGAACTCCAGTCTTGGAGGGGGGAGCAAGCGGTGTTTCCGGTTCTCTAAAGATGTAGACAGGTTAATATTAAAAATGTTAGTAAAAATAAAATGATGTCCCTGTAGTAATAGCACAGTCTAGTATATACTGCGTGTTCAGTTCAAAGTGTGTCATGGCTCGCTGTATGTCGTCATGTGGCTAGTCGATTAGCCTAGAGAATTCAACCTTCCTACATTTCCGCAGAGGCGTACAACCTATGTGCAAGAGAAGTTGCCTGGCAAGTACAGCGTTCATCCTTAAGAGTACTTACCGATACGTACCGTAACGCCGGTAGTGGCAGGAATGTGAACTGTTTGGAAACACGTACTGAGGTGAGTTTTTTTCTTATTGTCGGGATATGGGGAGAGGATTAAGACGATTACTTACGTACAGTATTTGTTGACATTAACTTCGACGGTCAACATGGACACGGAGCATTTGATTTGTGTTGTGGAATGTTGCCGTACGCAACCGATGATAAGAAATACCCTGCGTACGACTTGCCCGCGCAAAACACAGTTCGAAAGAGGTTATGGTAGCACACAGACCGTACAGACCGCCATCTGTTGCTACGACATTCAAGTTATACCGTACACGTACTTAAGTTCAGATTGAACGCCTTGATTAATAGGCAACTTCTCTGACATAAAAGCTGAAACTTGCTTCAAATCGCTGACTCAACAACAGTGACGTCATGACACACTTTGAAATGAACACCCAGTACAGTCACGAAGCTTGAGTTGTGAGGGTACTAGGAACAATAGACTGTGCCGGTACTATTTCGCATTGTCTGTAATGAGGCTATATTAGCGATCCTAGTGGTTAGCAACTGTCTATGGATGCATATTTACTACGTTTGAGCTTCGTGACTGTATATACTAAACTGTGGTAATAGTATGAGAAAATCAATGCATGTTAAACTTAAAAGGAAATTGAATATCCAGGCGAATGCACGATTTCAGGACATGTAAACTCGTCCGAAACTAGCACAAACATTCCATTTAGAAGATCAGGTATTTTAATCCAACATGTAAACTCGTGCGCCAAACAGGATTTTGAGTCCTGTACGATTAGGGAAAACACGGGAATTTTACTTGAAGCAAGTAAAGAAATAGGTTGGAAGTAAATCTCAACAAGACATAGTATACGATTATATCTCGTGACGAGAATATTGTACGAAATGGAAATATAAAAATTGGAAATTTATCCTTCGAAGAGGTGGAAAAGTTCAAATACCTGGGAGCAACAGTAACAAATATAAGTGATACTCGGAAGGAAATTAAACACAGAATAAATATGGGAAATGCCTGTTATTATTCGGTTGAGATGCTTTTATCATTAAGTCTGTTGTCAAACCGGTTATATTACCGGTTGTTCTATATGATTGTGAAACTTGGACTCTCACTTCGAGAGAGGAACATAGGTTAAGGGTGTTTGAGAATAAAGTGCTTAGGAAAATGTTTGGGGCTAAGAGGGATGAAGTCACAGGAGAATGGAGAAAGTTACACAACACAGAACTGCACGCATTGTATTCTTCACCTGACATAATTAGGAACATTAAATCCAGACGTTTGAGATGGGCAGGGTATGTAGCACGTTTGGGTGAATCCAGAAATGCATATAGAGTGTTAGTTGGGAGGCCGGAGGGAAAAATATCTTTGAGGAGGCCGAGACGTAGATGGGAAGATAATATTAAAATGGATTTGAGGGAGGTGGGATATGATGATAGAGACTGGATTAATCTTGCTCAGGATAGGGACCAATGGCGGGCTTATGTGAGAGTGGCAATGAACCTCCGGATCCTTAAAAGCCATTTGTAAGTAACTTCCTTCAGGTTAAATTATTTTTTTTAATATTATTTTTTTTATTTTCGAATAACCTCCCATCCGTAGCTGAAAGCAATACTCAGCAGAGGTAAAAAACCGTTCCCCACTTTTCGTTGGTTTCTGGCTCACTGCAGTCTTACTCGTTTCTTCCTTTTACTTAAGAGTGGGTTTTTCGCCGGCACCCAAGATAGTACAATAGCATTTATTAAGACAATGTCTTATCCACCTTCTCAAGGACCTTAGAGAAGGGTGAGAGCGACTTACCACAACCCTTTGACTTACGTACGGTTTGACATGAGGGTGAACCAGCGTTTTACCACGCTGGGCGCAAAGTGCCTACAAGATGAATTCGACTTGAGCGAGAAATGACTGATAAATTGTGCCCGGAGCCCTTTCCTCCATGGCAGCGTTATTTTTGTGCAGTAAATATACGATATGAACGCTCCAGCTTTGCTTTCCTTCCAAAAAACAGTCATTCTAAATGTCATTGTCTTCGAAAACCATCTTCTTCGGCTGCGTTTGAATCCTACGTTAAGCGTGATAACTGCTGCAGCGTTTGCTAGAATTCGAGATGGCTCTATCTGATCTGCTGACTGCGTTAATGAAGATTATTTTCTTTTGAAAAGGCAGTAAACGAGTTTTTCCTTCGTTCTGTTCATTTGTGTTGAAATGGCGAAATGCTTGCCTTAGTATTGGCTAGAAGTTGACAACAACATATAACAACTCACCAGCAGCAAGCACACGGCTGTGACGACGGGAATGGAGGTGCATATGACAGCTGTTGTCCTCCAGTCAGTGAGAGTGCCCGTCAGCAGCACTAACAGTGACCCTAACTGGTACATCACACCTGCAAACAAGCATTCACAGTAGCTAGGTTATACTTTTAGGCATAGACATTTCGCATCACGCGCTACGAGCGTACTAAGCTAGCCCCGGCTATCCACTGGTAATTCAAATCATATCCTATCGCTAACACTGGTTTATGAATACGAAAAACGGGCAAAAACGTATTACGGCGAACGCCAGTAGGAGAATTTATCCCTACCCGCGCCGCTCGGCACCTCGCTCGCATGCTCTCTCTTTCTCTACTGTCTGTCCCGCTTCGATGGATCACTGCCTACCACATTGTAATACGCATTAGACAAATGTCCACAACCACAATGCAATACGCATTAGACAACTGTCCACAACCACAATGCAATACGCATTAGACAAATGTCCACAACCACAATGCAATACGCATTAGACAATACGCATTAGACAAATGTCCACAACCACAATGCAATACGCATTAGACAATACGCATTAGACAACTGTCCACAACCACAATGCAATACGCATTAGACAACTGTCCACAACCACAATGCAATACGCATTACACAATACGCATTAGACAATACGCATTAGACAAATGTCCACAACCACAATGCAATACGCATTAGACAACTGTCCACAACCACAATGCAATACGCATTAGACAATACGCATTAGACAAATGTCCACAACCACAATGCAATACGCATTAGACAACTGTCCACAACCACAATGCAATACGCATTAGACAAATGTCCACAACCACAATGCAATACGCATTAGACAATACGCATTAGACAACTGTCCACAACCACAATGCAATACGCATTAGACAAATGTCCACAACCACAATGCAATACGCATTAGACAATACGCATTAGACAACTGTCCACAACCACAATGCAATACGCATTAGACAACTGTCCACAACCACAATGCAATACGCATTACACAATACGCATTAGACAACTATCCACAACCACAATGCAATACGCATTAGACAAATGTCCACAACCACAATATACAATACGCATTAGACAACTGTCCACAACCACAATGCAATACGCATTAGACAACTGTCCACAACCACAATGCAATACGCATTAGATAACTGTCCACAACCACAATGCAATACGCATTAGACAAATGTCCACAACCACAATATACAATACGCATTAGACAACTGTCCACAACCACAATGCAATACGCATTAGACAACTGTCCACAACCACAATGCAATACGCATTAGACAACTGTCCACAACATGTACTGACACAACACAACACAACACAATGTAATGTGATTTTCATTAAACAACACTCACCTGTTAACTTTGCACATCCTCGAAGTAACACAATAGTCTTTTTTTCCCACGGGTTGGACACTCGTAATAACTAGCAAGCAGTCCATGCTCCTCACAGTACCTTACCGTATCCGCCTTCAAATTCTCCCTGGACATTTTCAGGAAGAAGTACACGTCTTCGGTACGGCTCATCACTACACGTGGTTACGTCTGTACACGAAGTTGGACACGGACACAATGAAGCTCCGCACGTTAACACTTATGCCACCCCCGCAGTCAACCCCTACCAAGCGACATTCACAAGCCCGCCAGTTTCTACCCACGCTATTCGATCATTGTCCCCTTCTACAATACGTTATGGCAGTTCCCTTAAACATAAATAGATTCATTTTCCCTTCTACCCCAACTCGCTTCGGTAGCAGAGAGGTCTAAAGCGTGAACAAAAAGCGTGCTTTTAGGTTTAGTTACGAACTTTCTCGGATCGAATCTCCCCTCCTGCGAAGTCGTAAGAAAAAAAAAAAAAACAGAGAGAGACATGAAGCAAGGAACAGAGAAGGAGAGACTGGAGAGAGACAGAGAGAGAGAGAGAGATTGACAGGACGAAGTTCCTCTTTTGCTTCGTAGATGTCGTTACTCTTTTTGTTCCACTTTCCTACACTAGATGTCACCCCACCCTAAACCCCTATTTCCACTCTTTCCCGCTAGGGTGTGGGTGAGCTTGTAGGGGAAAAGTGGAAAGGGGACGTGGGCGGAGCTTTGCGTTCGCCGTATTACGTTTTTCCCGAAAAACGCTGATCATCCACCGAAAGCCCGCGCTAAAAATGTTTATGAATACGGCCCTTAGTGTTTAGGACTAGAGTTCTTACTTTTATTTTATCCATATACTTTATATATACAGAATGAACCGTAAGTAATGACATTAATTTCAGGGGGTTATTCTTTGAGATATTTCGAACAAAAAAGCTTAATACAATTTTGGCCGTTTTTTGTTTCCTTTTCAAGATAAAAATTTGTATGTGAAACATTTCATAGCGTGTTTTAGGAAAGCCGTTGATTTAATTCCCAATATGCTCAGTCAATTTAAGAGAGATAAGTATTATGATAACAAAATATGATTGAAAGAATTTTAGTTTTGTATTTTTAAGGCTATGAATCTGTGAAGTTTCTAACTTCTACATCTTTACACCAATTAATCTGAAATACTAACCATATATTTCTTACAATGTGAATATCCAATACACAATTTTTCACTTTTATATTCAAAATAGTTTACTTGTAATTAATTTTTGTTGTTTTTTTAAGTACTGAATTGTAATTATCCCAATTTTCAAAGTTTACATATATTTTTTTTAAATTTATATTTAATTTATTCCTGATAGATTTATGTCAAATATGACACATGCTTTTCATATTTTTATAATTACTTTTTGAGAAAAGAAAATATTTACCCTTTTAGTTATTAAATTTTCAATTTTTTAAAACTTATCATCTCCTCAACACATGGTGATTTGAATACTTTCAATAGCAGAGGAAAACACATGTGTCAGTTTACTTCACATAATTTTGTGGATTTCTGTGCAAAATTTCACTGAGATTGGAGAAAAACTGTATTCATTAGAGCATTTTGAATGTTAAATGTTGAAAATTGGAAAATCGAGAAAACGAGTATCAAAGTACAGTATATATATGCTATCGATATCCTTCCTTCCTACACAGATCTACCATACACATTTTTCTCCGACATATCAGGGCGAAATATGAACTGAATGAAAAGTAAAATTAGTTAGAATGGAGAACAAAGTCTGTCAGAATGACAGCTGAGTGTCAGTTTAAAGGGCTGCAGCTCCACGCACGCACTGGTCTCTTTAAATTCGTCCTGAGGGGCTTTAAATTGTCATAGGGCCAAAATAAGGACAGATTTAGAAAACTGAAACATTATCTTATTTTTTAAAGTTAAAAACAATATTCCCAATTTTAGCGCTTTTTTTTTTCGTAATTTAACCTATCCATAGCTTAAATGTGCTGAAATTTGATGGGAATAAATGTAACTTTTCGTTTTGAAAAGGAATTTTAAAATGTTACTTATATGAGAAGTGTGAATTTCGTAATGTGATGACTAGGGCTAGGATTTTGATGAAATTTCATCTTTTTTCTAGTAAGCCAGAAACATAGCCACTTCAGTATTTATATGTTATGTGATAAACTGAGTATTTTAAGACATATTTGTTAGGACATTTTTTTGCATTTTTTGCCTGTTTCAACTCATAAGAGCATCTTTTGTGTTGTTCGGACGTTTTTGAGGCATTTTCATTTAATATTGGCCACAAACCCCCATTATTAATATAAAATAATGTTTATTTCCTTTGATATTCTGTCTACATATTTTGTCCATAATACCATTTATTTTTTACTTGGTTATTTAACGACGCTGTACCAACTACGAGGTTATTTGGCGTCGATGGAGTTGGTTATAGTGATGTGATATTTGGCGAGATGAGGCCGAGGATTCGCCATAGATTACCTGACATTTGCCTTACGATTGGGAAAAATCTCGGAAAAAACCCAACCAGATAATCAACCCAAGCGGGAATCGAACACGCTCCCGAACGCGACTCCGGATCGGCAGGAAAGCGCCTTAACCGACCGAGCTACGCCGGTGGCTAATACCCGTTATTTTGTATAATATTTTAATCGTTTTTCTACACAAATATTGCCCTTTTAACGTAGTACACCCCATGTAATGGATCAGTCCAACCATCCCTTCAATATAGACTCCTCTATACCTGCTAGTTCCGCATAAGAGTGGCCTTGTGATGGGCTACATGGAAACTACATCAGGTAAAATAATTAATTAAAGTGTACTACTTAGAAAAAAATGTGTAAAATTAAATAAACTTAAATGTTGGTACTAGAATTTAAATTAATTACTAGTCTAAACATTAAGTAGCACAAAACTCATTTTCCTACTAAGCCAATTTTAGAATATAAGATCAATTTTTAGGGCATTTTTGAAAGATTTTTAGGTCATAAATGCATTGTTTTAGGACTTTTTTTATGATTTATAGGTAATCAAAATCCTAGCCCTAGTGATTACCTTCGTTTTGTGTCATATTAAGAAAACTTTGGTCATTCTTACTGCTAAAAATTTGGACCAATGAATCTAAGCGTTATTTCTTCAGAACTCGCAAACCAGTATTTCTAAATACTAACGGCCTAAATCAAAGTCATACTTACTACTCATGCAGCTCATGACCCCGCGTATGCTGGGTTGGCACACCTCCCCGATGTACGTGGTCAGTGGCGCCTCTATGAGTCCCGCTGTAATGCCCATGAGGACGTGGGCAATGCAGAGCATCGCGAAGGACGACGCCGTGGCCATGAGCACCCAGCCCAGCAGGAAGGGCAGGTTTATGAGCAGCATGACGCGCTTGCGGCCCATCAGGTCCGTCAGAACACCGGAGCTCACCGCGCCCAGCGGCTGGCAGATGTACGCGATGCTGCCTGCAATAACGGAAACCCTACAAATCAAACGGTGAACTTTCATTGTAACAGACACATAGTGGTTACTTCTTACAGTGGATCTCTGTTATAGTGAATATTCGGTTACAGATCCTCACTAATGACCGGTTACATAAAGCTAGAGATATTTATTCCATAGCTATCTGTTCCATAACTTCATGGAATAGATAAGTCTGTGACTGTTTCTGAAAGAAAATCTATCCATGCAATAGCTATGTATTCGATAGCAAGTTTTAAATTTGGCCGTTAGATGGTGGCACGTATTTCCTATTTAGTTTGAGCAGTCTTGCAATCATAGTAAATTTGAATTTAGCTACAAAATATTACACATTTACTATTGTTGATATAGAATTTTTGTTGACTTTTAAAATTCTTACGGGAGAAAAAATAATAGTCGTCATCGAAGAAACAGATATCTAACGACTTCAGCACAGTTTCTTTATGGCTTTCCATGAATCGGAGTTGCCAACATTGATGTAGGCCTATGTAGACCTAATACTCGCAGTAAAAATGACAACCAAACGTGCAAGAAATTTCTATGATTTTCTAAAGAATTAAGTTACGAAAATATTTTTTGCACAACTTGCACGTTTCTGTTCTTAAATTTCAAGAATTCTTGTTACGATAATGTTGTCGTCTATTCATACGTCTGACGTTTTTATGTACACTGGGCTGCAAAAGAAATGCCGATACAAAATTATATCGTTTTTCGAGGACTTCAGCAAACATGGCGAAGTGGAAACCTATTTTCCTGAGATTAGTTTTTTTTTAACATGTAAATACGACTTTTATAACACGTTCACGTTACTGTTTAATATGAATTGATTTTAAATTATTCATAGACTTTTATTTTAGAATACTAAACGAAAATAGTGAAACTGCAATTTATTTGATACTCCACAGGCTTCCTTTTTATCCATGGATGCTGTCATTGTTACAATCGATATACACGGCCAGCAATGTTTCATATTATATTAACAAAAAGAATATCAACTTTATTATAAATAATTAAATGTAAAATTGGATTATAAATACAGATACAGAACAGGAAATTGAATCTAATTGAAACATTTAACTACACATTTCTTCTTTCTATGGAATAAAAACTCTAGAAAATTTAGGTCAGTTCAGATGCCTTCTGTGTATCTCTATTTCTATTCCTTCCTAAGAGAAGTCCTCGTAACACGATAATATTTCAAATCGATAGCAACTTCGACTCGGCATTTCTTTTGCAGACCAGTGCACGTACAGGATATCAGATTTGACGGTAATAAAATGAATATAGGAACAAGGAGAGCTTACAAATATGTATGAACTGTAAATGAATACAATGAGTGATAGAGTGAAAGAAACGAGCTAGAAGAAAAAAATGGAAAATGCGTGTATTCGGTCCATTAACTTCTCGGATATAAATGTTTAACATTGTGTAACTATTGTCACAGTTCAACGTTGTTGTTGTTTAGTCAACTGTCCGAACACAGGTTTGAACCTCATAAGTAACACCACTAAGGCGTCGCTTTATACAGGGTGTTTCAAAAATACGGGGCATAATTTCAGGTATGTATTTCCCACATGTAGACAATCAAAATAGTTCATTACAACATGTGTCCGGAAATGCTTCATTTCCGAGTTATGGCCTTCACAACATTGAAATTCACCGGAACGTTTTTCTTTCCGCAGGTCGTTGTCATTACAGAAGATGTTCAAAATGTCCACCTCCTGCTTGAATACAGACCTCACATCGATGTCTCATTGACCTGCGAACACGATCCCGAACTCCAGGAGTATTGCGTATGTCCTCAGAACATGCCACAATTCGATTCCGAAGGGATTCCAAATCAGGCACCGGAGACGAATAAACCAATGATTTTAAATGGCCCCACAAGTAGAAATCGAGAGGGTTCAGATCAGGTGAGCGTGGAGGCCAAGCAATTGGGCCACATCTACCTATCCATCGATCAGGAAACCTTCGATCCAAGTACCGCCGAGCCGTACGACTGAAGTGTGCAGGAGCGCCATCATGCAAGAAGTGAATGTGTTGACGATTGATCAGTGGAGTGTCTTCTAAAACATGAGGTATGGTGTTTTCCAGGAAGTTTGTGTACGCCTGCCTCGTAAGTCTGTTTACAAGTACATGGGGTCCAACTAAGCGATCACCAATGATACCGGCCCACATATTGAGGGAGAACCGCACCTGGTGATGAGATGGAACAGTTGCACGTGTTTTCATACGCCCATACATGCTGATTGTGGAAATTTGTTATGCCATCTCGTGTGAACTGTGCTTCATCTGTAAATAAGTTCGGATTTACACCACACTGCAGCAAGAACCACTGACAGAACCTAACTCGTGCAGGGTAATCTGCTGGTGACAGGGCCTGTACACGTTGCAAATGATAAGGATACAATTGATACTCTTTCAACAGTCTCCAGACAGTCGTATGAGGAACATTGACTTGCAACGCTACCCTTCGTTTGCTGATAGAAGGAGTCATGTTCACAGCCTCCAGAATCTCCTCCTGTACTTCTGGAGTTGTAGATCTTGGTCGTCCCCTTCCCAAACCAGGAGAGTTAAATTTTCCATACTCGCACAGACGGTAATGGAGACGTACAAATGTCTTCCGATCTGGACATTGTCGCTGTGGGTAACTCTCCTGGTACAAACGACGAGCCAGCGCAGCATTGCCGTCCGCCTTACCGTACATGAAGTGTATCTCTGCCAGCTCTTGATTTGAATACATGTCGCACAGTCTAACGCCTACACAACACTGAATGTAACCTTCGCCTCGGAAAGAACTGTCAGAGTACCCTCTTAATGTCTCCTTTGACGGCAATGACCTGCGGAAAGAAAAACGTTCCGGTGAATTTCAATGTTGTGAAGGCCATAACTCGGAAATAAAACATTTCCGGACACATGTTGTAATCGACTATTTTGTTTGTCTACATGTGGGAAATACATACCTGAAATTATGCCCCGTATTTTTAAACACCCTGTATACTAAAGATATGATTTTACTGCTTAACTAAAATATGTATTAATTATAGTCTTTCAAGCTGCATTCCCTTGGACATCATCAATTTGTGTAACATCGATATTTTTAAGTATCAGCTGTTCAGTCGCCATATTCAATGTTTATCGAATATTTATAACGAGCTAGTTGATCATTTACCCTCAGATAAGTTTTGGGAAGGTTATATAGTCGATAACTGATATCCGATGTTTCAGAAACACTTATCGAACTAAAAGTGGTATCGAATAGATATCTGACGTTGCAGGAACCGGGCAGTAGGCCTACTGTCGCCTACACACGTATGGTGCGTTTTCCTTTGTTTTAAATTACCACTCTGGGCCAACTGCAGACAGGAATGGCGCTGCGTCTTCATAAGACACCAACACAGTTCAAGCTGCAGCGAGATTGTCTGTTGCACTGATGCAACATTCACTCTAAAATTATTAGGCCTAACAGGAGAGAATGTAACCTATTAGACGATTCTTTTATCCGCTTGATTCTGATGTGTCTGTAGTATCGAGGTAACGAAAAACAAAGATTTTACCATATAATTACCTCAGGGCTTAGGAGATGACTCATCAACTTGGTAAAATAAATGAACTGGCACTACACATGTTATAAAGACATGATTGTCGCTGTAATTCAGGTCACTAAACCTTTGTTTATATGACGATTGCCCGCTACTGCCATCGAATCCCCACTTTGACACTGACATAAAACCATCTGAATTCATTATATCAATTGGACTGAGTTACGCAATAATAGACCAACCGACAATTTGAAAAAAAAAAAAAAAAAAAAAAAAAAGAAAAGAGATATTTGCACAAATCTGTTGATGGCAGGCTAATTTAACTCGGAAAATATCAAGAATGCGATATCTGAATTTTGCTACTATTTATAAGCAAAAATTCGTTTATTGCATAAAATTCATTTATTTATTTTGCTTTGAAATACTAATTCAACTGCTGGTCTCTTATTAAAAAATCGGTTAGCCTTTTTTTGATATTATTTGTGCTATTTTTTTTTGTAATAGAACGGATATCAGCCAAGGGTAAACGTGATCAAGGATGAGAATGGTGACTTGCTTGCAGACTCTCCATCAATCCTAAACAGATGGAAAAACTATTTTGCGCAACTGCTAAATGTACATAGGCCAAATAGAAATGATCGGGACGAAATTGAAATACAAACTGCTGCGCCATTTATACCCGAACCCACGCTTTCAGAAGTCGAAATTGCGATAGAAAATCTGAAAAAGTACAAGTCTCCAGGTATCGATCAAATTCCAGCAGAATTAATACAAGAGGTTGGAAGTGCATTATATAGCGAAATTTATAAACTTGTACTTGCTATTTGGGAAAAGGAAATTGTACCAGAACAATGGAAGGAGTCCATAATTGTACCTATTTTTAAAAAGGGGGACAAAACCAACTGTGGTAACTTTCGAGGAATATCACTTTTGTTGACGTCGTACAAAATTTTGTCCAATATCCTTCTGAGAAGATTAACTCCGTACGTAGATGAAATTATTGGGGATCATCAGTGCGGTTTTCGGCGTAATAGATCGACTATTGATCAGATTTTTTGTATTCGACAGATAATGGAGAAAAAATGGGAGTATAAGGGTACAGTACACCAGTTATTCATAGACTTCAAAAAGGCATATGACTTGGTTAAGAGGGAAGTATTATATGATATTCTTATTGAATTTGGTATTCCCAAGAAACAAGTTCGATTAATTAAAATGTGTATCAGTGAAACATACAGCAGAGTCCCTATAGGTCAGTTTCTATCTGATGTTTTTCCAATTCACTGTGGGCTAAAGCAGGGAGATGCACTATCACCTTTACTTTTTAACTTCGCTTTAGAATATGCCATTAGGAAAGTTCAGGATAACAGGCAGGGTTTGGAATTGAACGGGTTCCATCAGCTTCTTGTCTATGCGGATGACTTGAATATGTTAGGAGAAAATACACAAACGATTATGGAAAACACGGAAATTTTACTTGAAGCAAGTAAAGCGATCGGTTTGGAAGTAAATCCCGAAAAGACAAAGTATATGATTATGTCTCGTGACCAGACTATTGTACGAAATGGAAATATAAAAACTGGAGATTTATCCTTCGAAGAGGTGGAAAAATTCAAATATCTTGGAGCAACAGTAACAAATCTAAATGGCACTCGGGAGGAAATTAAACGCAGAATAAATATGGGAAATGCCTGTTATTATTCGGTTGAGAAGCTCTTATCATCCAGTCTGCTGTCCAAAAATCTGAAAGTTAGAATTTATAAAACAGTTATATTGCCGGTTCTTCTGTATGGTTGTGAAACTTGGACTCTCACTTCGAGAGAGGAACATAGGTTAAGGGTGTTTGAGAATAAGGTGCTCAGGAAAATATTTGGGGCTAAGCGGGATGAAGTTACAGGAGAATGGAGAAAGTTACACAACGCAGAACTGCATGCATTGTATTCTTCACCTGACATAATTAGGAACATTAAATCCAGACGTTTGAGATGGGCAGGGCATGTAGCACGTATGGGCGAATCCAGAAATGCATATAGAGTGTTAGTTGGGAGACCGGAGGGAAAAAGACCTTTAGGGAGGCCGAGACGTAGATGGGAAGATAATATTAAAATGGATTTGAGGGAGGTGGGATATGATGATAGAGACTGGATTAATCTGCACAGGATAGGGACCGCTGGCGGGCTTATGTGAGGGCGGCAATGAACCTTCGGGTTCCTTAAAAGCCATTTGTAAGTAAGTAAGTATAAATGTTATAATACTTCTTGCATAAAATGTTTTATGATGTTTAATCTGTACTGTCCATTGTAATTGGGGCTTTGCCGTGTTATAGACATAAATAAATAAATGAATAAATAAATAAATAAATACCTAAATAAATAGATAAATAAATACGTAAATACATAAATAAATAAATTAATTAATTAATAAGTAAATAAATTAATTAATAAATCAATAAGAAACAGATTTATTTCAATGGCCAATATCTCCAAACAGGTTTTTGGCGCTTGGTCTCTTATTGCTTAACTCCGTCCAAATGATCCTATTATTGTATCCTGTAATTTTACTAGACGTGTTACTGTATGGTCCAGCAATTTCTGCAGTTTCACTTCTACAGATGTTTAATCTTTTGCAGCTTAGTGGTTGTTCAGAAGAATCTCAGTTTTCTTTCTTTCTCTACCATTATAGCACAGATGTTCCACCATGCAACTACCTCTTGAGGATACATAGAGGTGCACCTGTGTTTTGAAATTGTGTGCATAGTTAAAATTTTGAAAAAAAAAAAAAAAAGTGATCGAAGCTTTGTTATGATATATGATACAAAAACATAAAAAATTACATTTGTGGTGTAAAGGGTTAACCGAAAATAATAGACGCGTCCTCGTTTGATTTCTCCGGAATCTGAAGATTCATTTACGATTCTACTACTGAGAAACAGTCAAACTCATTCAAACAACTTGTATAATTTAATAAAATGCTTCATGTTTTCTGTGGCACTTTTCAGGTTTATCAAATAGTAATTTGTACAATAATGTCCCTTCTCTCTCCTTCACCCCCTCGCTTAAGTAAGGGCTTCCAGTTTGTTCCTGTCGTATGTTGCAGAAGATGTAGGCCTATGTCACCACGACAATGCAAAAAAGCTTCTTTTTAATTCCGAACAGGCTTACCGATCCAAGAGGCTTTCCCGTCATCCAAGGCGAGGGGTCCTGTTGAGTTCTTCAGCTGTCCGATGACAACTGTAGTAAAGGAGAATGACACACTCAGGTCTAGCAACAGCAGGGAGCACGCCAAGCTTGCCAACACCTGTGGACATAGAGGTACTGTTTCAACTTTGTTATGGATCGTAAACGAGTTACAGAATTGATAACAGCCAGGTGACAGACAATAACGCTTTGATCTTGTCGCGATGTAAAAATTTGTGTAGTCATTCAGAAAGAGTCTGGTTGGGTTGGTAGTGTATATGGGCTATTCCATAAGAAATCGATCAGTAAAAAACCTCGCATTTTTTATACTCTAATTTTTTCCTTATTTATACAAGGTGCTGAGGAGAGTGCATTTGCAAAAATATACTATCGAAAGTCAAACGGTTTTCGTATTGTTGAGCGACAAATTTTGCGTATTTTAGAAAAACAAGCCTCTTTCAGCGCTCAGAACTCTGGAACCATTTACTGCAGAACATTGAACGAGAGCTCGTTTTGAAGCTGACATTTGGTAGGTTATGATAAGAAGTAATCCTTATTTTTATTGTGTACAGAGAGACAAATAATCTGATTTTACTTACTTTTAGGCTTTTTGCCCATTTGTAAAAATGTAAAAAAATATTGAGAAAAAACCTTGCATTATTAAGAGGGATTCGGCATTGTTTGCTTAGTGGCTCGGCAATAAGTCTCGGGGGTATTAAATAAATTATATTCACACGCCTAGACTTGAACGGCTCAACACAGCAAGCACTGGCCGAGAGATGAAGATAAGCGAACTTTGGGCGTCATTTTACACCTATGTTTATGAAAACTTGTGATAAAGCTAGCCCAGCTATGCGCTACTAGACGAAACATCACGTGTTTATGTCTCCTGGCCTAGGCTAGCTCCCGCCTCACAGTCAGCTGGTTAGCTCACGACCGTACTATTTATTTTCTTCATTTGATATTTTCAATACTGTCTTATCAACAGTGCACCAGTAAAAAATATGTGTTTATTTGTACTTTCAATGCGGAATCTAACCATATATTTTAAAAATATTTTTCCGTGGGCAAAGGTGTCTTAATGAAGAAAAATCTAAATTTCTCCATTTCCTTAAAAAGGTAAGAAAAACTGTTTACATGTCAATATAAACTTTAACTTTTCAGCATCAAAATAAACCATGATTTTGATCATTGGGTGAAAGGGTTTCGGAGCCACAACAGTTTGAAGTTGCTAATTTTATGAAAATACGATAAATTAATATATTTTTAATTTAAACACAATGAAGTTCTGATGCCTCAAACTTTGCACAAAGCATTGTATCATAGTTGTCTACGGACAGAAAAAGTTTCATTGTATTTAAAAATTGCAAGGTCAATTTTCTCTATATTTCGGTCGATTTGAGATGGAATAGCCCATGGGCGTATTTGAATAAATCGATGTTTTTTCCATAATTGTAGTAAGAGAAAGTTTTCTTGCTGAAGCCTATTGGAATTATTATATTTTTTATTTATTTTGTCGATGCTCAAATTTGATAAATAATGTTAAAATATTTGAAGTTAGGCCTATAGAACTAATGATTTGTAAGTTACTTCTAATTTTTATATACAGGATGTAAGCGATATAAACTTCCAAAATTATACAGACTGTACATATCGGTCCACTGAACATGATGTGTAGCGAAATTTTCTTCTATCTTTGTTTTTAATTCCCAAAATATTATGTTTTTAGGATTGATAGTCTAATATTTACTGTTCAAGTAAATGTGAACGTCATTGCCAGTGACCAGGGCCGGGTATTTATGGAGATGGCGAAAATCACGACATAATAGATATGCAATAGATTTTTTACTAATCTTTACGAATTAAGTGATTCTAATTAATAATATGCGGATAAAACAATCGCGACAAATCGCGAAATGGAGTTCTAATAGCGAAATATGAACACATTCGAGAATTATCACTATTGCGTCGTTTTATAGCGAATTTCATACTCTGAGTTTTTTTTCACTTGAATCTGTTATAGTGTATATCCAAGTAGCCTACATTACATGGTACTCCAGGTGTTCTGATTACGTTAGTGAACTCAAAAGACGGAGAATTCAACATTTCACTCATCATTTGAAAGTGTTAATTTGAGGGCTGCAATTGTTTGTTTGTTTGTTTTTGTTTTTTTTTTTTTCGTTTTTAATGAAAGTGTGTTAAATACAGTCTCAATCCAACAAATATTATCTATTGGCCATACCACACCTTTACCAGAATCCAACGAAACTTTAATGTCTTTCTCGTTAGCCACGCTCTGTAGCATGTGGCGAAAGGAAAGAAGAGGTTTCCCCTTCGCGCGTATTTGGCTCATGTAATACATTTCGAGAAGGCCTAATACATTCGTAATAAAGTCTTAAACGTAAACAGTGACACAAGAAACAAATGTGAGATTCGAAGTGAGAAATGTATAAATGCATTGGTATAAACAAATCAATTCCACTAATTTTCGAGTGTTGTCCCATTGGCTGACTCGACCGTCGATTTTATGTCATTTCCGAGGCAATAATTTTCATTTATATTAGGCCTATGTTCCATGGAGTTTCAGTGCTAATTCTGATATTACGAGTAGGTTTCGCAATAATTCTGCTCAGTTAGGTTAAAATGTTAAGTAGTTTGGGAATGTATAGCAATCCCTGCAATAAATAATCATTGCCATATACAGGGTGTTTCCGGGCTAGTGTTACAAACTTTCAGGGATGATGGGGAAGGGCACATGTATCAGTTTGAGATAAGGAACCATGGTCCGGAAATGACTGAGTCGAAAGTTATAAGCAAAAATAGTTGTGTGGAAATGGAATTGTAATTTGGCACCACGTGCCCTCCTTCCCTTAACCTTTGGAACAGTCGTGGAAAGATGGTATGGGCGGATGTCTCCTACGTGGGTACTTGCTCCGATACTATCTGTGGGCTTGTCTACTGTTCCCATTGACTCATCCGTGTTCGAAAATCATGTCTGCTTATTCCGCTCTCGTGTACTCCTCCATTTCACTAGGACTGATCGACTGGACACTCCAACTTGTACACATACACTGCTGTCTACAGACGTGCATATCAGGACCGACCATGTCCGTTACACATTACGCTATCTGCATTGCTTTAGTGTAGTTTCCTGTCCCCACCCCTCAGACAGCGCACTGAATGGAATACTGTAAGTAGACAACGTAAACAACGTCAGATGAATACAGTATGTGTAAGGTGTAGATACATACAAATAAATAAGGTGTACAGAGAAATAAAATTATTTCATTTCCACACAACTATTTTTGTTTGTAACTTTCGACTCTGTCATTTCCGGACCAGGGTTCCTTATCTCAAATTGATACATGTGCCCTTCCCCATCATCCCTGAAAGTTTGTAATACTAGCCCGGAAACACCCTGTATAAGATACTTTGTTATTACTAGTCACCAGAAGCGCACCTTAGGTGGTAGTGCGTTTGTCTACTGATCCAGAGTTGCACTCGGGCCTGGGTTCGATTCTCGCTTGGTCCGAGTACCTGGTTAAGATTTTTTTTCGAGTTATATCCAAGCCGTAAGGCAAATGTCAGGAATCTATGGTCAATCCTCGGCCTCATCTCGCCAAATACTATCTCGCTATCACTAATTCAATCGACTCTTGATAACGTAGTATTTGATACAGCGTCGTTAAATATGCTACTCACATTTTTTTCTCTCAAATATTGTTTTTAATTTTATGTAAATATTATTTTAAACAAAGTTTTGGTGATTTAGTGAGATTTTGATTTTTTGTAATAAGTCTATAGCATAAAACAAATACTCACCTGAGGCGTTAATAACCTGCAACGACTGACGGTCGTCACTTGTTCTTGCAGCTCCGTCATGTTGGCAGTTATCGATCAAAACATTTTCCAATTATTACTCGTACCTAAGGAAGTGAGAAATATGCCTTGAATAAATAGGAATGCTAGAAACACTGTCCATTGTAAGGAAGAAAAGAGAAACGATATTTTACAACTGGTTCCATCTGATGTGGACCTTCTGCAAATATAATGGAGTTAGTTTTAAGTATTCCATGTATTGTGGGTCCCTATCACCACGGCATGGCGCGTCCTCAGGTTGCGGATAGAGGAGACGGCCTCCAGATATGGAGGATAGCTGCGAATATATTGAATAAGCAGTCGTGGACAGCCGATAAGGGGTGGTCCTCCAGCTTGGGGGTTGGGCGAAGGGCTAACAACCCATCACCGTAAAAAAGAGCTTGTTACGAAACCTAACAATAAGCCTAGGAATGGGACTGATTCTCCGGCACGACCACAGCAAAGATAATATTAAAATGGATTTGAGGGAGGTGGGATATGATGGTAGAGATTGGATTAATCTTGCTCAGAATAGGGACCAATGGCGGGCTTATGTGAGGGCGGCAATGAACCTCCGGGTTCCTTAAAAGCCAGTAAGTAAGTAAGTAAGTAAGTCAGTAAGTAAGTAAGTAAGTAAGTTTTCACTATTTTCGAAGGAATGCGAAAATACGCTAAAATACATAAAATAATAATACATTTTATTCAATAACTTTTTTTCATTAAAATAATATTATCTTCTAAATTGATTCTAATATAAAAGTTAACATAAGCCATTTCATTTTTAATATATAGAGTTTGAAAATACTAAAAATATAACATCTGTGACAACTGTAGGCCTAATGACTGAAATACATTTTTGTTGTCAAAGTTGTAAACTCGTATTTCCATGAAAAGAAATCGCGATCGATGTATTACAATGCTTTCTCCATACATGAAAAAGTAGAAATAGACAGAACGGTACATGAAGTAAAATACATTGTATTTTATACTGGGTGGCAGGAAACAAAATGGAGTGAAAGTTAAATTTATGACAGGAAACAGACAGAGAGTTGGTTAAGAATCCTAATTCGGATCTTTATTCAAGAGAATACAAGACCCTGTAATCAGTATCACAATAACAAGCATTCACTGTGCTTTAAGGAAGGCTCACAATAAACCGGGAGTGGAAACTACAACGAGAACGGAAATATTGTTGAAATAAATGTGAGCATTCACAATTAACTATTGTGAATGCTGATATTTAAATATATTTATTTTAACAATAGAAGAAAGAGTCTAAAGGCTGGTTCATAATAAACCGGGAATGGAAACTATAACGAGAACGAGAACGGAAATATATTTATTTTAACAATGTCCTGGAATATATTATTGTGAATGCTCATATTTAAATATATTTATTTTAACAATAGAAGAAAGAGTCTAAAGGCTGGTTCACAATAAACCGGGAATGGAAACTATAACGAGAACGAGAACGGAAATATATTTATTTTAACAACATCGTGGAATATATTATTGTGAATGCTCATATTTAAATATATTTATTTTAACAATATTTCCGTTCTCGTTCTCGTTGTCGTTTCCGTTCCCGCTTTATTGTGAACCAACCTTTAGACTCTTTCCCACAAATATATAGGCTACTCGTATGTTGCTGAAGAATATTAATTGATGAAGATGAGTGAGAGTATGAACACTAAAATATCCTTCAAAATTATTTTATATCGCTCTATACATTAATATGAAAATTAAAAATTAATGTAACAGCATACCGACTCTAAGGCATAATTGTGAAATAATGTCTCTTTTTAACATATTCCAGGATGTTACTTACAACGTGCACTTGATGTGTAATATGAAACATGAAACCCATGCACGTGAATATTGTTTTAGTCACTTTTCTCACTACTGTGCATAACTACATGCTATTCAATCACTCGCCCTTGTCGTTGACCATGTTTGTCGCAATCGTTTACGTGCAGAGATAGCGTTTTAAGCCCATCTTCCTGTTTCAGTAACCTTCAAAACGCGATTGTATTGTAACGCAAGTTTTCCTTCCACCCTGAATACGGTACTGATAAAGCTTCTAACATTAGAGATATTTAACGTTAAAAATTTGAAGTTATTTTCATTTTGGAATATTTTTAATGTCGAATAATTTACACTTATGAAAACTGGATGCAAATATCAGTGATATTGTAAACAATTTTATTGTTATAAATATACAAAAATTCTAGCTCTCCAGGAATGAAATTTGTTTTGGGGTTTGTTTTCTCAATATATTTCTGTTCTGTTGATCTAAAGGAGGGGTTGGAAAGCAGTGGTGGATTGTTAATGTTTAGGTGAGGGGTTTGGACTTATACCATTGCTGGTCGTCACAATCAAAAAATTAAGACACAACGTTTAGAAGGGTGGTTCTTCCTTCGTCTTCAGGAGGAAGGAAGGAGAGAAGAGAAAAAACCTATAGGTTTTTTCTCTTCTCTCCTTTTCACTTCCTTCACCTATAGGTTTTCTCTCTTCTCTCCTTTTCACTTCCTTCACCTATAGGTTTTCTCTCTTCTCTCCTTTTCACTTCCTTCACCTATAGGTTTTCTCTCTTCTCTCCTTTTCACTTCCTTCACCTATAGGTTTTCTCTCTTCTCTCCTTTTCACTTCCTTCACCTATAGGTTTTTTCTCTTCTCTCCTTTTCACTTCCTTCACCTATAGGTTTTCTCTCTTTTCTCCTTTTCACTTCCTTCACCTATAGGTTTTTTCTCTTCTCTCCTTTTCACTTCCTTCACCTATAGGTTTCTCTCTTCTCTCCTTTTCACTTCCTTCACCTATAGGTTTTCTCTCTTCTCTCCTTTTCACTTCCTTCACCTATAGGTTTTTTCTCTTCTCTCCTTTTCACTTCCTTCACCTATAGGTTTTCTCTCTTCTCTCCTTTTCACTTCCTTCACCTATAGGTTTTCTCTCTTCTCTCCTTTTCACTTCCTTCACTTATAGGTTTTTTCTCTTCCCTCCTTCTCTCCTTCCTTCCACCTGAAGACGAAGGGAGAACCACCCTTCGAAACGTTGTGTCTTAAATTTTTTATTGTGACAACCAGCAATGGAAAAAGTCCAAACCCCTCACCTAAACATACGAGTATTTCAGTTCTCATGACAATATCTCAGTTTTCAGGTATCGCAATAATATATGCTACGTATCGTACCTGATCACGTGGTCAGTTAGTATTATTGTAGCGAGATGCAGATTAAGGGGGAGAGAGAGAGAGAGAGAGAGGGAGGGAGAGAGAAGACTATTAAAGTCTAGTAGAAGCGAAATGCAAAGTAAAAGTTGGAAACGTAGGCAAAGAGAAATGAAGATCAGAAAAAGACATAAAAAAGAAAATGTAGAAGGAAGTAAGTTTTTTAACGCCATAAAACTCACCGCTAGCTAAGAAACACTTTTCCATGAAGATTGAAATATGTATTAGTAAAATTCACTTGATTTTCCATTTTTCTTATTTTCTCATACTTCATTGAGATTATAGGATACTCTTCCAGCCGCGGAGTTGCTATACTTACTTACTTACTGGCTTTTAAGGAACCCGGAGGTTCATTGCCGCCCTCACATAAGCCCGCCATCGGTCCCTATCCTGTGCAAGATTAATCCAGTCTCTACCATCATATCCTACCTCCCTCAAATCTATTTTAATATTATCCTCCCATCTACGTCTCGGCCTCCCCAAAGGTCTTTTGCCCTCCGGCCTCCCAACTAACACTCTATATGCATTTCTGGATTCGCCCATACGTGCTACATGCCCTGCCCATCTCAAACGTCTGGATTTAATGTTCCTAATTATGTCAGGTGAAGAATACAATGCGTGCAGCTCTGTGTTGTGTAACTTTCTCCATTCTCCTGTAACTTCATCCCTCTTAGCCCCAAATATTTTCCTAGGAACCTTATTCTCAAACACCCTTAATCTCTGTTCCTCTCTCAAAGTGAGAGTCCAAGTTTCACAACCATACAGAACAACTGGTAATATAACGGTTTTATAAATTCTAACTTTCATATTTTTTGACAGAAGACTAGATGACAAAAGCTTCTCAACCGAATAATAACAGGCATTTCCAATATTTATTCTGCGTTTAATTTCCTCCCGAGTGTCATTTATGTTTGTTACTGTTGCTCCAAGATATTTGAATTTTTCCACCTCTTCGAAGGATAAATCTCCAATTTTTATATTTCCATTTCGTACTATATTCTGGTCACGAGACATAATTATATACGGAGTTGCTATAGTCATATAAACCTGTATTTTTCAATCAATTATTTTAATAAGGGATAAAGAAAAGTAATAAAATTGCACTTTTGAGCTTCCTTATTAAAATCTTAATGACTGTGTCTAAAATACTGATATTATGACCACATTGTCAACAAAACACATCACTAATAATAATAATAGTATTAATAATAGTAATGGTTTCTTACCCTATGCAGGTAACAACTGATGCGATAGCAACAACGTGTTTACAACACTCACCGAACTGACAAGTTAGTGTTGGTTGCTTTATCAGCTGTGGTAGAGCATGCCAGCGATCCACAAGGCCGCTAAATCTTCATCCAGATAACATTGCTGTCAGAAGAAATTAATGGTTAGTTTCGCCCTGCGTCTATTTTATCCCTAACGAAGGGTTAATTCGCGATATACACAACCGTCAGACAAGTGGTGTCATTCAGGATTAATTAAATTTAATAAATTCCTAAAAATGTTTTAGATTTCTATTATGGGACAAACAATTTCTGTAGAACCTTGTGAATATAAAGGTAAACTTCAAGGCTACCTCAATATTGTTCGAGCGTGAAATGACCTATTCTTGTGACATATTAGACGGCACCTCGTTCACTGAAATAGAATTTTTACAGTCTGTGCACACGTCGCTGTTTTATTATGCATACGTCCGCCATAATGGCAATAATACTGGCACGACTGAAGTGATAAAAGCAGTTCAGCTTATTTCTCTTAGGAGACTACTTGAATTGAAACGTCATCATCATCAACATTTCACGGCTTAAGCCATTTAGGCTCGTTCCGGTCTCATAGATTTCAATTAAAAAGTTGTATCCATCTCTTCCTTGGCCTACCAACACTTCTTCTACCCTCTGGATTATAATCTAAAATAATTTTTGGTATTCGGCCTGGTTTCATACTCTGAACATGCTCCTTCCAATTGTTCCTATCTTGCTCTATTTTATCCATCAGTTTAAAAATACTGTAGACTATTTAATTCATTCCTGATATCTTCACTTTTTCTTTTACCCAGAAGTGTGCAACCGGCTACACTACGTAAAAACCTCATTTCAGCTGCTTCTATAGTTTTTTCTTCTTTCTTTGTTAAAGTCCAAAATTCACTGCCATACAGCAATATAGGTACAGCCATAACTTTATATAATTTTAGTTTGGTTTCTCTTCTAGTGTATTTCAGGGATCTCTTTATTGTGCCACATATAAAATTAAATTTACTAAGTTTATTAAAAAGATCTTCCTTCTTAAAATAGGAGATATTGCAGCCTAGACAGTTAAAATTATTTACTTGCTCAATAGGTTTCCCATCCAAAATAATTTTTGCTCGTAAGGTATCTGGCCCTTTAAAAGCTAAAACTTTAGTTTTCTTTGTTGATATATTAAGATTATAATTTTAAGAATATTACTTAGTTGAAATGTGGCCTTCTGTAAATCATTTTCTGAGCTAGAAATGAGAACCTGGTCGTCAGCAAAAAGTAATGTATCTAATATTTGTTCTTGTATTTTAAAATGTGAATCTAAATTTGTCTGCCAATGAAATATGGCATCGTCAATAGAATTGAAACGTAAAACAAATATTTCAAATATTCGTTTACTGTTAGCTTGTAATATATAATTTCCATATTTTCATGGCATATTATCACATTTGCCAGTAAAAATGGCGTTTTTACATTTTAAAACGTTACAGTAAGACATTCTTTGCTCTTATACTTTTTGAAAGAAATATAGCTCGCACACTTCCAACATGAAAAGAATTTCATTGTCGCAAATACAATAATATATTCATTTTGACACCATTTTAACGATACAAGTTAATTGTGACCACCTCTGTGGTGTAGGGGTCAGCATGCTGGTCTCTTACGCAGAGGTTAAATTTCCTGGTTGATGTTTTCAGGATTTTCCCTCAACCGAAAAGGTAAGCGTTCACTACATCGTATCGCACGCATCGGACGAATCGCATGGATCGGAAAAAGACTATCTTTGCTGTAATTGTTATGCAACCGCGTTCACTACATCGTATCGCACGCATCGCCTCACGGCAAATCCGTCCACGTTTCTCGGATGGGCAACTTTTCCCATGCGTGCGATCATGGCCTTCTTTAATAAATCAATTTTAATTGGTCAACTGTTACTATTATGTTGTGCCATGTTCAGTGTCGCGCCAAAATGGCAGACGGAAAACTCATTTCGCGTGTAGAAAATTGCGAAGAATTATATAATTTGAGGCGTTCCCATTACAGTAATCAAGTCATTTCTTGCAAATATATTATGTAACCAATATTTCTTTCGTTTCTTCCTCTTCAATTAAGACGCATGAAGCAATTGCAAATTCTTATTCGCTAACAGACGTAATTAATAGACCTAACCTCAACTCCTTTGCTTTCAGTAATGTCAATATCGTACGACGTCATGTTTTAAACAGCTGATAGGGGAATCCGATGAGGCGATGAGGTGGAGCCGTTACAGTGAACGCACTGCACTTAAAATATCCGTTGCGTGCGATTCATACCCCCGAACTAAATTCAGCTTGTTTTGCTATTAGATCTATGCAAAAGATAGTAAATATCAATACCTTAAAAACAATATACTTTGCATACTTCCACTCGGTAATGAGTTTTGGAATAATATTCTGGGGAAATTCCACAGATAGTAACAATATGTTTCTATTACAAAAAAGAGTAATTAGAATAATAGTAGGTGCCAAATCTAGGGAATCGTGTAGGACTATTTTCAAAAATTACAAATAATGCCCATGGCTTGTCAGTATATCTTTTCATTAATAGTCTTCCTCGTATGTAATCGTGAAAACTTTGTAACTAATTCAACAGTTCATAGCATAAATACACGTCAAAAAATGACTTTCATACTCCATCGGCAAGTCTATCGTGCTATCAAAAAGGAGTGCGTTATATGGCAGTAAAAATTTTTAATAACCTCCCTATCGATATAAAAATTGAAACTCAAAACATAAAATTATTTAGGGCCAAATTAAAGAAGTACCTAATTTCTCACGCCTTCTATTCTGTAGGAGAATTCATGACATTCAATAACACTTCATGAAATTGATACTAAAACTCTGTGTTGTACTAGTAGACTATATTGTAAATCTCGTCTGTATATATTTCATCTAGACTGTGACTATAAATTAAGATTTTATAATAGTATTAAGTTGACTTGTTCCATATTCTAGCTGTAAGCATGTATGAATACCATGGAATGTTAATAAATACAATACAATACAATAGTGCGATACGATGTAGTGAACGCTTACCTTTAGGCAAATGCCAAGAAATTTTGGCCACAACATCCCGGCTTCATTCATCACCAAAATCATACTCATAACAAATCAGTAATACATCTACAGACGTCATCTAGTTCACAACAATATAACCATTCTCAACAATAGTACACAGGCCTTCGGATTTCACACAAAAAATTGACTCGCGATATGACCAGAGATGTTAAAGCCAGTATAAATAACAGCCACAAAAAATAATTGTATCACTGAAAAAATAGTCATTTTAATATTCTTTCGCCTTCACGCGAAGAAACTTACGACACTCATTCACATTTTTTATGAGATTAATAAAAATGCATTTATTAACAGTATCTATCTTCAGTATTATATAGTTCTTGGAAGAAATTTCTAGTTCGACTTCAATCCATTCGCTTTTAGGTAAGCTGCGTTTAGGAGAGGGATGTTTGCTGCCCTGTCCGCCCCTTGTTGCGTCCTTCCCGGCTGCGGGCGCTGAGTCCTTGAGTGAAGTGGCGCTCGATGTCCTCGAGGGACTTGCCTTCCGTCTCCACAAGCCAGAAGTGGAAGAAGGCGTAGGCCACGCAGCTGATGACGCCGTAGAACCAGAAGGCCCCGTGCAGCTGGAAGACCCGCTCCGTGTCCAGGTACGTCTTGGAGGCCAGGAAGATGAAGAAGTAGCAGAACGCCACCGAGATGCCCACTGACAGGCCCCGCGTCCTGGAAAACGGTCCACAAAAAACACTCACTATAACATAGCCTTGTTTCTGCTGTTTTGACATGTGAAGAATTCTTTTCTGAGATGATGATGATGATGATGATGATGATGATGATGATGATGATGATGATGATGATGATGATGATATTATACAGTGACACTGTTTTGTTTAGCCGCGCGTTTATCATTTTCCCGTCGCCCGCCGCTAGGAGCTGTCTGCGGCCAAGCGGCCACACGGTCTACCCAGCGAATAGGGATTATAAAGAATGGACACTTCGCGTCGGTACCTTTGATGTAGCCGGACTGATTTCAATGACCTTCAAGCCAGCTAGAGCGTGAGATTCTGCTTTCTCCCTACAGTTGGCGCTGACATCACACCAGCTAGCAGTCGACACAGCGGAAATATAACACATATAATTAATACATCTAGGTACATTATGTACCCAAATAAAATAAATTGGATCCATAAAATAATAAATCCGTCATTAATTGTAATGTCTAGACTCTAGAGTTCCTTTATAATGAGAGTTGATACGTTGACCTCAACAACAATTGAAATATGTAATGATTTGATAGCACTGAAAATGGAAAAACGAAACTCTTATGAGAAGTAAAACCATATCCCTATGTTATATTATATATAAATATTAATCGAATTTTATACATAATTTTATAATGTATTATATTATTTTATAATATAATTTATTATATCTGAAATATAAAAAATTATTATTACAACTAGTTTGTCACTGAGAAATAAGGGAAAGCTGTTAACTTGAATTTATTTGAAGCAAAGCGTTACTGGGTTATGCAATAAGGTAAGTGATGTTTGGATCCTGTGTTTCAACTTTATTCTCAATTATTATCTTTGCATATGCTCGATTACACTAACCTCTAGCACTTGAAAGTGGAACTAAACGCCGCCACACAGAGAAACAAAACACAGGAAAATTCGTTCAGTGTCCATTCTTTATAATCCCTATTCGCTGGTCTACCCAGCGAATAGGGATTATAAAGAATGGACACTTCGCGTCGGTACCTTTGATGTAGCCGGACTGATTTCAATGAACTTCAAGCCAGCTAAAGCGTCAGATTCTGCTTTCTCCCTAGAGTTGGCGCTGACATCACACCAGCTAGCAGTCGACACAGCGGAAATATAACACATATAATTAATACATCTAGGTACATTATGTACTCAAAATAAATTGGATCCATAAATTAATAAATCCTTCATTAACTGCAATGTCTAGACTCTAGAGTTCCTTTATAATGAGAGCTGAGACGTTGACCCCAACAACAATTAAAATATGTAATGATGTGATAGCACTGAAAATGGAAAAACAAATCTTTTACGAGAAGTAAAACCATATACTTATATTATATTATATACAAATATTAAACGAATTCGATACTTAATTTTATAATATATTATATTATTTTATAATATAATTTATTATATCTGAAATATAAAATATTATTATTACAACTAGTTCGTCACTGAGAAATAAGGAAAAGCTGTTAACTTGAATTTATTTGAAGCAAAGAGTTACTGGGTCATGCAATAAGGTAGCCGATGTTTGCATCCTGTGTCTCAACTCTATTCTCAATTATTATCTTAGCGTATGCTCGATTACACTAACCTCTAGCGCTTGAAAGTGGAACTATACGCATGCGCACAGAGAAACAAAACACAGGAAATTTCGCTCAGTGTCCATTCTTTATAATCCCTATTCGCTGGTCTGCCGGCACTGAAACCATTGTTGCCAACATATCGCTCTAAAATCTCGCTAACTTTTCAACAAAAAGTAGCTAAATCTCTCCAAAGTAAAATATCCCCAGAAATGTCGCTAAAAGTTAATAATAAATATCACTAAATAAAAATAAGAAAAAGAGACATATGCGGAGAAAAATATAATTTCCTCGTCGTCACCCTCTTCTGCGTAGTCTGGTTGTATTGTTGACGGCTGTGATGTAGAGGTGGAAGGTGTGGGAGCAGCCGATTGTGAATACACTGCACTTTAGCCACTAATTGACACTACACTTTCTGGCAAATTGTATCACTTTTTAAATCTTATATTAAAATATATTAAAATCAGCAAAAACTACAGTCTTATTTGCTTCACACGAACTGTCGGCACTCACTTGCCTCGTGTCATCATGAGAACGTAGAACACTTTTTTGAAATTTTTGTTTGTATGTCTGTCTGTCTGTCTGTCTATATGTATGTTTGTTACCTTTTCACGCGATAATGGCTGAACGGATGTCGATGAAAATTGAAATATAAATTAAGTTCGTTGTAACTTAGATTTTAGGCCATATGGCACTCAAAATACTTTATTTAAAGGGGCCTGAATTAAATAAATCGAAATATCTCGCTTATTATTGCTTTTTGTGAAAAATGTTACATAACGAAAGTTTCTTTAAAAATGATTTCCGATAAGTTTTGTTCTATGTAAAATTTTGATAGGACTGATATTTAAGGATATACAAGACTTTTAAAATAACAATACAATACATTTTCACCGCCGCCTCAGATTATAGCGTTGTTGTTCCTGCAGTAACTCCTATGTGCAAAATATAAAATTTTTGAGTAGGAAGAAAAACCACATTTATTCATTCCATGGCAATGGTACATAGGAGATCGTGAATTCTTACATTTTCGAAAGAAAGAAATGTAATTACATATCACTGTTTATGCTGTATCAATATTTTAGTTATTTGAAGGGTTCAGAACCATAGTGGGCCAAGCGCATTTACTGAAGACGTAGAAAACAATGGTTAAAATTAAGTTATTACCATAATTCAATGGAAACATATAACAAGTAATATAAAGTATACACATTGAAACTAAAATATGTCAGTCTTCATTAAGTATGGTTGCATGTAATAATAATTAAGAAACATGTTAATGGAATTGTCATTGCACCAAATGAGTGGTCTCTGGATCAAAATGATTGCATTTTAATATTTTTAATACAATTTAAATTAAGTAACATATTAAACGATTTATCCTTCTATCAAGCACGAATGTTCCCTGGATCAAATGTCCTATTTTAATTATGTAATTACTTTATATTTATTTCTAACGGGTGCAGCGGAGCGCACGGGTACGGCTAGTAATAATAATAATAATAATAATAATAATAATAATAATAATAATAATAATAATAATCAGTGGCGTACGCAGAATTTTGTGACGGGGTGTCATTATTAAAATTGTTTAGAATTCACATTATCGGTATCTTAAATGTTGTGTATTACTATTATTAAAAATGAACTGTCAACTGCACAAAACGTTACATGTTAACACCAATTATTTTTGGGAAATCGAAAATTACCAGAAAAATTTTGGCTACAGATTTATTATTAGTATAGATTAACGGTCTTACTAATAAAAACTCTATATACAGACGTTTAACTGTCTTATACTTATACAATGAGTAGCTCGTTTATAAGTCGTGTGTAAATTCCTTACTAATAATCACTACATACGTCGTGTATAACAGTATGACTGTTACACGGCTACGTCATAGTTTCGTCATTACTTTGTTACGAAAGGTAATAGAATATCTGAGGTTCTCTATTGCATCCGGTAGAGCGCTCTAGTGTGGCGTGTTAAATATTGATAGTACAACTGGCTCTAATCGATTACCACACTACATTTTGTTCAAAGAGTACAAGCTACAGCAATATTATTCTTATTATTCTGTGCTCTTTGGTTTGTTCTTCTGTGGTTACAAGGTAACCATCATCATAAAATGACAGTCGATACGAACAGCTGTTAGAGGGGCGGCCATTTTTTCTCTATATACAACGCTTAAACAAGGGGTTTCGTGTATATAACTACTGCAAAGCAATTCCCATTGTATAGTTACAGCCTGTTTATACGTCCATCGCTTATTCACGGTTTATTAGTAACATTTTCTGTCTCAACTCTGCATAAGTCTCGTATAAAAACTATACACTGTTTATTAGTAAGACTGTAATTGGTTAGTTTATTGTTGCGGTAGCATGTTCCAAACATTTTGCGATCGCTCTGATGCCGCCTGAGGATCAAATAACTGGTCGAGGCAACATTATCTGCGTTCGAATCTCGGCCGGTCGTTTTAAGACTTCACTGCGGTACTCTCTAATGCAGTGATGTCAAAGCAAGCGCATTTTTCTGACCTCGACGTCGTGCGCGGGCAGCAAGCGCTAAGTATGGAAAGAGGAAGAGTTGTGTATATGAATAAGCAACCTGTTGGATTAAGAAAACAGTGGTGCACAAACTTCAAACGGAACATGAAATTTTATGTCGTTATTTTTATATGGCTTCTTTCTGTTTAATATTATCTATATTGTCATTAAAACAAAAGTACTAACACTGATTTCTTAATAATGCACTTGTGTTTTAAATCTTAATAACATAATAAAGAGTTAAGAAGGAATATTCACTTAAATTACATAGTAGTATAATATTATACTGTATTAAGTGGATGAAACACATCATTCACAAAGAAAGTGATATTCCAAATAAAGAGATTGAGTATGACATGATAAGTTGGAATTTATATTGATGGTATCTTTAGCCTTACAAAAGTAATCAATAAACTAATCAAAACAATATTACAGTACAAAGCAAAGTTACCTAGGTACTGTATCTGTTTTAAGTGTAACTAATATTACATAACAAAACTCTTATCGCATTATGCTTTTAAGGTGATATTTGTGAGCAACTTCCTATCATCAGAATATTAAATTATTTTCTCGAAATCTGCTGAAGCTATAGAGCTGACATTTTTACAACACATGGGCACGTATCTTTTGCTTGTGATGTAACAGTAGTTGCTTTGTTAATTCATTTCCTTACAAACAATTTCCATGCGAATATTTTCAAAAATTTCAATACACTATCTTCAGTAATACGTATATACGGTATATTAGATTTACGAAAACATTCTGTAAGGCTACTAAATAAATAGGGCTATACCTGAAAATTTCACTTTTCTATACGAAAAGTTGAGAAAATATTTCTTTTGAATAAAAAAATCAAACTTGTGAAAAATGAGCATTAAAATTAAAACTTACATTCTTGTAATGCAGTTATACTTCTCAGCCAAATCCAAAAATTAACATGGATATAGTTTTAATAAGTTCTCTTCCCTTTATCTATTGAATCAGTGCTGGCCATCTCTGAATATAGCTCGACCAAGCGGCATATCGGCATATACCACCTCTTTCGTCTGTCTCTTTCCTTTCCGCTGTAAAGCGCTCAGGCTCTCCTGGACTCTAAAGCGCGCGCTTGCTCTTGTGGGCATCAATTGACATGCCTGGTCTAATGTTTCAATATGGAGGAGTTTGAGAAAATCCTGCAATAGCTTCTATCTCTATCTTATTGAAGTTATCTCGACATTTATCCGGAAATTTTGAAGAAAGTCAAAGTCACGATCAGGAAATTTAAAGTCATGAACGAACCCGTCGATTACAAATACAACGCGGTGTAGCCTACCTGAAGGGGTAGACCTCCGAGATGAGGATGGAGGGGATTTGCTCCACGATGCTGTTGCAGAACGACAGCAGCACGAAGAGGACGAGGGGCACCCACGTGTAGGCCAGTGCCCCGTCGTCCCCCAGGGGGCGGACGTAGGCGTACACCCCCAACAACAGGGCCGCCACTGCGCTGATAGCTGTGCCCACCAGGGAAATGAAACGCTTGCCGAGCATGCGCACTGACAGCATCAGCAGCACCGACCCCACGAGCCCGCAGCCGCCTGAAGCCACCTGCAAGACATGAGGAATTATGAAGGCGCTGGAGAAGAAGGCGAAATGACTGGAAGGGAAAATATCAGAAATAGAAGAAAGTAAATATGTACGAGGGTGATGAAAATAGAAATAAGAGTGGAAAAGAAAATAGGATGTAGAGATGAAAAAAGAAGGAAACAAGGAAATACAGAGTGAGTAAAAGTATGGCACAATGCATGCAATTTTCTTATTTCTAATCTTATGAAGAAGCTATTTATACAAAAGTTGTAAGGTATCAAAGAAGGAATATTTTGAACATATTTTCAAATACTATGTTTTTCATTTATAGAGAGTGGGCCAATGAGTCTATTTTTTTTAATGGCACCATGTACTTATTTCTTCATTTTTGGATTCTCTAGGTCTCAGTACGTACAAAGTCGTATTCTTTTTTTTTACCATTTATAAACTATTGTTTTTTTTTTAAATTACCTCTCTTGATGACAATGTATGTATACTGAATAAAGGAAAATTTTCAGTGTATCAATTTCAGGAGGCCTTGGATTAAACAATTGCAGACAGAAGCTAATAGAAACAAGTGAATAAAGCTAATGAAAACAATTGAATAACAATATTAATATTATTTAAATTTATAATTTAAAAAAGACTCATTTTAGGATGTGCACCATTGAAATTTAACTGCAATAGTAATGCAATACATGGATTTTAAAGCAAGAAAACCCGTTAAAACCAAAATTAGCGTTGTTGTGTTGTATCATGTGTTGATTAACTTTACAAAAGGTGCTCAAAATGTCCCCCATTTATTGCCAAACAATGCATAAATCTGTCTTTGAAATTGTTGAATGTTTAACCATTGTCATTCAATTGTTTTATTTTCTTTAGTCATTTGTTTCTATTAGCTTTTGTCTGCAATTGTTTAAGCCAAAGCCTCCTGAAATTGAAGCATCAGAATTCCCCTTTATTCAGTACATTAGGCCTATACATTGTCATCAGAAGAGGTAATTTTTATGTAATTTTCTAACATTTTTTAGTCATTTTGTAGGTAATTTTTAGGGGTTTTTAGATCGGCGATTTTAAAGTTCTCAGACTTCCGCATATTCATTAAAGCGCATTTGCTACTACACTTTCCTTTCGTGTGGATTTCTTTATGTAGGCCTATTAATTTTCCACAATGTTAGATCTAATCCATTATCTCATATTACGAATAGGAGAAAGATGAAGACAACGACAAGAATGGATAAACGGTAAAGGAGAAGAGTAGACCTACAAGTGGACAGACGAAAAGAGTAAAAAGGAAAAGCAAATGAGAGGGACATTTTGAAGAGCGTGTGAAATGGAGTGAGAAAGATAAGGAAAAAATAAAAAAAAAAAACGGAGAAAGGAGAAGATAATAAAAATAATAATAAAATTTGATATAATTGTAGTTATGATAACGATGATCGTGGTGATTATGGTGGTGATGGTGTTGGAATGGGAGAAGAAAGTAATAGTAATAATGTTAGAAAATTACATAAAAATTACCTCTTCTGATGACAATGTATAGGCCTAATGTACTGAATAAAGGGAAATTCTGATGCTTCAATTTCAAGGAACTCATCCGCTAAGATGTGAACTTGTATTAGACAATAATATAATTGAACAAGTAAATACATTTAAATTTTTAGGATCATCAATATCATATATTAAAGAGGTAGATATTGGAAATAAAGTTGAAATGTTTTCAAAAATATGCGGAACAATTAAAAGAACTTTAAAAAAATAAAGTAAGAAAAGATACGATGATAAAATTTTATAAAACTATGGCAGTTCCTGCAGCTCTATATAGTAGTGAAACTTGGACAATGACAAGTAGAGATAAAAGTAGACTACAGGCAGCAGAAATGAGGTTTTTAAGATCAGTTCTGGGAGTCACTAAAAGGGACAGAATCAGAAATGAAGACATGAGAAATCAATTACAGATTTTTAGCCTAAATGAAGGAATAGACCATCATAGACAAAAATGGCTAGATCACGTAGACAGAATGGATGAGAGAAGATACCCAAAGAAAATATTAAATTATATACCAGAAGGAAAACGAAACATAGGAAGACCAAAAAAAAACGATGGAAAGACCAATGAACTAATAATTTGGAGCGCGCAACAAGCCTTTGTAGGGCTTAATGCATGAAGAAGAAGAAGAAGAAGAAGAAGAAGAAGAAGAAGAAGAAGAAGAAGAAGAAGAAATAGGGAAAACAATATTAAATCTAAAATACATCGCAAATTGACTAACCGTGAACCACTCGGCTGTGACTGGCATCTGGAACTGACGGAACACGTGCACCATGAATGGCTTGATGGACGTGAGGCCGGCGAAATGCACGAAGAAGAAGAAGGGCACCACCAACAGCAGAGGGCGCAGGGTGGGGGGGCGCAGCAGGTCGCGCACCACCTTGACCACCTGGAACTTCTCAGGCGCTGCCACAAGGCGCAATTATATAATTAAACTGAATGAATATATTTCAAGTAATATGTTTAGTTCTTAATAAGTGTGACATTTTCTTATGTAAATATTCGCGCGCAGCATTTCAGACCAGTTTTTGACTACAATATTGGGTGAAAAATTACAAAACAATCGAGGATTAATGAAAAGATACGATATCTTTAATATGAAGCTTCAGATTTTATTGTTATTTCTAATTTTTGTTCAAGATAAGTATTTCCATTAAATGCAGCGCGTGAACTCTCCATCTGTGTGTGATATTAGCAACAGTGGCGTAGCGTCAATGTAAGCTAAAAAGCTCAGCTTCTCCAGTTAATAATAATTTCATAGTAAACCTGCAGTTTATGGAGAAAATTATTTATTAATTTTAATAGAATTTATATTTACGCGTTAAATATTGTGATGCCGCAGCTCAGGATGATTTGTGATGCAGCAGTAAACAAGAAGCCTGCACACACCAGCTTCCAAGCAGACAGGTTTCTCCTGTGTAATCCACCCCGCAGATTTCCCATCCCTTTCTAACTAAACTATCCTGGTCGCAAGGCTCGCAAGAAGCTAGCTTTAACATTTAAAATAAGTAGTTTCCGAGTTATCGCTTTTCGTCAGTTGTGTTCAGTTGAAGTGTTAGTGTGCATTGTGGCTGATATAATAAATGAGCGAAATAACAGCTCCTGACACTAATTTAATTGAATTTTGTTAGGTCAATTGTATTATCAAGACTGACTTACGAACAAAAGTGTGATTTAAAAAACAAATGACCGACTCCCTTGCTGTCAATGAAGGACACAACCAAAAGACACACGCATACTTACGTAATGATACTAATATTGTGATTTCTTTAACTATGACAGGGAGTGAGCTAATGTTAAGAGATATGTGTAAACCATGAAATCATATTTTACTACGTATCATTTGAGGTCATGCCTTATTGGTGTTACTTACGATGTTCCAACCAATCTTAGACTGCTGACTTGACATTGACTACTATTTATTTTAAGACTGTATTTTTGTAATACGTTTTCTCATATTGTATGAAAGACAATTTGAGTTAGCTTCCCCTGCTCAAAATTTCATGCTACGCCACTGATTAGCAATAAATTTCACCTTGAAGGACTGGCAATTTCATTTAATTCGAATATTATGTTATTGTACTCCTCCGTATCACCGCCACTGGTGCTGTTGCAGTTCTAAAAAAATAGTGGGTAAGCTCCATGCTTTGGAACTTATTAATAAGCCTACATTTTTTGTTATCCTATGACCTATTGCATTCTTTCATCATACCACGGTCATTATTAGAGAATTTCCAAATTACGGATTATGTTAAAATAACGTAGAAAATAGGGATTGGATTTCATAACTCCTATACTCGTACGTTGAATTGCAATGCTTTGACAATATCAGCGGATTATAGGTTATATGCACCTGCACCTGTATTCCTTTTAACCTATGTATCAGACGACGTGAACATCTTTCAGAAAATGTTTCAGTATGGCCTATAAATTTATTGGTCCAAACTCTATTGATATAATATGATATAATATAATATAATATAATATTAGTACATTATGCAACGAGCCTATAATGATAGTAATTAAGAATCGAGTATGGATATTTATGAAACGAGCGCAAGCATTCCCAGATATACATCACTCAATGATATCATTAAAAGATCTCTGACTTCTTGTGGCATCCTGTCTCTTTTGGAACCACCAGGTATTAGTCGCGCAGATGGTAAACGACCCGATGGTCTTACCTTAATTCCATGATCTAGAGGAAAATCTTTAATTTGGGACCCCACTTGCGTTGATACTCTAGCTCCATCTCATTTGCCGAATACCTCCAGACGCGCAGCATCTGCTGCTGAATTAGCCGTGAAGAAGAAAGTCAATAAATATGCTCATCTTTTAGACAATTATATCTTTGTCCCCTTTGCTGTGGAGACCTTCGGTCCTTGGAGTCATGACGCTAAAGTTTTGGTATCTCAAATCGGCCAAATTTTGATCTCCATTACTGGTGATCGCCGATGCACTACTTATTTGCGTCAACGTTTAAATATTGCTATTCAACGCGGAAATGCAATGAGCGTTTTGGGTACTCTTCCAGAGTCCAGCCCTTTGGACGAACTTTTTCTCCTGTAATTTTTTTTTATCTCTATGTAAAAGTTTATATTTAGTGTAATTGTAACGACGAAAATATTGTTAATCCAATAATTTTTTATTTATTTTTTTCATCAGTGTATATTATTATTGGGAGTGTTTTTGTAAGTAATTTTATGAGGTTGTTATTGATATGCTGATAAATTATTTGTAATGATATTTCATTATATAACATATTGCAGTAATAAGTTTTAAGCTAGCTTCATTTTGTAGTTCTGTGGTGCTCGTCAGTTTCTTGTTGTTTTAGCTTCTTAATTACCATTATAGGCGAGTTTCATACGACTTTTTATGCTCGACCATATTTCTAACTTGAAATTACCGGTATTCAGATGTATACATTTTATTTGTAACTGACAAGATCGGAAGTGACCTTGTTCTAGGTCATGAATTGTGAGATGTGCGCAGACGCGAAAGTATTGATTTTTTCCGAGGAACAATAATGTCATTGATCTTGACGTAGTCCCGTTAAACTTGATAATATTATAATATTATAACCTTGATTATTGAATTCGACATTGAAAAACGAGATGACAAATTGAATTTATTTGAATATTATTTACAATTAACGCTAATTATTATGGTAACAGAACATAACCTTCTGCGACAGTATTGGATTTCCAGCCTCCGTGACTTTTCGCTAATTCTCTTTCGATTGCATATCCGAGAATAATCGACACTTGCGGTTTTATAACGGTACAAAGCTGACCTGTCATTGGCTAAACAGTTGTAACCTGAGTCGTCATTGGCTGAAAGACCTGACCTTTAATGAGTAGGTGTACTTTAATGAGGTCCATTAAAGGTCTGCTACCAGGTGTATAATTACTACATTTCGGCATGGTCGAGCATAAAATATAATATAACAGGCGTTTGACAAGTCATTTGACCTCTTGCACTCCAATATTTTTCAAAGATATTATCATGGTCAGCCACTGAAGCACAGATTTTGAGGTGTTCCGAATCCATTTCTTGGTTTGAGTTGCACAATGGACAGTTAGGGGACTGATATATTCCAATTCTATGCAGGTGTTTGGCCAAACAATCATGGCCTGTTGCCAATCTAAATGCAGCTACAGACGATTTTCGTGGTAAATCGGGAATTAACTGTGGATTATGATGCAGAGAGTTCCATTTTTTCCCTTGAGATTATGTTATCAAATTTTGTTTGTTGAAGTCTAAGTATGTATATTTAATAAATCTTTTCACAGAATAATACGTAGATTTAGTAACAGGTCTGTAAGTAGCAGTGCTGCCCTTCTTTGCTAAAGCATCCGCATTCTCGTTTCCCAGGATTCCACAATGGAATGGTATCCATTGGAATACAATATAATATAATATAATATAATATAATAATGGGTGATTCAGACCATCTGTAAATCATTTATTTCGGAAGCTAGTGCATTAAAATTTTCGAAACAGAAATATTTGTAACTAAAGTACGTGTGAACTTTCACTTCAGATTGATTTGATCAATCAGCCCTAACAGAAAATAGGGTCAGTGGCGTATCACTTTAAAATTTCAAATGGGAGTCGAGGTCAAATAGAAGTACCATTTGATTGAGCTCTTCAAAACAAACAAATTTCATAGTAAACGTTTTTATCAATTCCTACTCTCTCAATGAGAAATTGCTCCCCCCCCCCACTTGCATACAATCACATTCATTCTTTTAATTCCAAGCAGTATTGGATACCAATAATATTTTAGTGCCATACATTTTTCAAAAGTTGAAATGGGATGTAAAATATATTTAAAATCGAACGGATACAAGTTCTGTCATAATATAAAATTTAATAAATGATATTATTTTATTATTTAAAGCGTTCTAGAATAAGGGGAACACACCCACCAAAGTTCGGTTTCTATTTATTCTGCTCACCTGCATCTTTCTCGTCTTTGACGAACGCGGGGCTGAGAACGGAAGGCTTGGCGCTGCTGTCGGTCACTATAATCTCTGGTGTCGCGACTTGCGTTTCAATTTTTTTCTTTATCTTTGTTTCCTCGTGGTAACGAATTAGTTCCGTGAGTTCCTGCTGCACGGCGCTAGGTTGCACCCAGCCCCGAAGGCAGCACAGCGCCTTTTCCGCGTCTTTTATCCGACCCCTGGAGATGAGCCAGATCGGCACTTCCGGAATCTGCCGACACAAAATGTGAAATACAATGCATTCAATTTAAAAGAGAACTGACTGCACAGTTACGAATACATAACTATGTGTTCATTTTTGAATGGGAGCTTTCGTCCTTGTTTCTATAGAATTGTGACTGATCGTTTATTTATTTATTTATTTATTTATTTATTTATTTATTTATTTATTTATTTATTTATTTATTTTATTTATTTAACCTGGTAGAGATAAGGCCATCAGGCATTCTCTTCCCCTCTACCAGGGGATTACAACTACAATATTAAGAATACAATTATAATTACAATTAATATTAAATTTACAATTGCGCTAAAAATCAAAGTACTGAAAGATTAACTGACTAATAAAAGCTAGACAGTTTATTGTAAAAGTTAAGAAGAGAGAAAATTTTTTTATTAACTAAGTAAACCTACTCTACGCAGTAAGAAAATGCTTAATAAGTTTGCTTTTGAACGCTACTAAATTCCGACAGTCTCTGATGTCACTGGGTAGGGTATTCCACAAGCGCGAGAGCGAGATTGTGTATGATGATGAATACGATGATGTCTTATGTGTTGATATTGCTAGTATGCGGCTATTTTGCGTGCGTGTGAAGAGGTTATGATATGATGACAGGTAACTGAAACGGGAGGCAAGGTAGGTAGGTGTAGAGGTGTGAAGGACTTGGAAAAGGAGAAAAAGAGAATGAAAATTTCTACATTCGTTAAGCCGTAGCCAGTTTAGAGTTTGGAAGGATGGGGTAATGTGGTCAGCTCGACGGACATCGCAGATGAAGCGAACACAAGAATTATGAACACGTTGTGATCTTTGCGACTGGTTGACATTGAGGTCGGTCAGTAGAGAATCACAATACTCGAAGTGGGGCATTACTAGTGTTTCCACTAGTTTTTTCTTGAGTGATAGCGGGAGAATTTTCGAATGATGTTTAAGGAATGTAGTATAGAAAGCACGTTTTTTGTAATATGGGTTACTTGGTTATTCCAGTATAAATGCATATCAAAGTAAACTCCAAGGTTTTTAACACAGGAAGCAAAAGGGCTTATTGTGTCATTTAACTTGACTGGAAGAGCAGGAGTAATGTTACATAATAGACTTGATGTCCCACTAGGATTGCTTGTGATTTTCTTTTAACCCTGTACTCTTAACATACACTTGGTTATTTAACAACACTGTATCAACTATTAGGTTATTTAGCATTGATGGGATTAGTGATGGTATTTGGCGAGATGAGGCCGAGGATTCGCCATAGTTTACCTGGCATTTGCCTCAAGGTTGGGGAAAACCTCGGAAAAACCAACTAGGTAATCAGCCCAAGCGGAAATCGAACCCGCGTCCGAGTGCAACTCCGGATAGGCAGACAAGCGCCGTAACCGAACTGAGCTACGCCGGTGGCTATAGATATATTACTTTTAATAATTTCTCTTGAAACATTTTCGTTGATTTAGTCAGCTATCTGTGTGTGTAGGTGCGTGCATGTGTATTTATTTTTCATAACTGTTAACACATTTTATTTATTTTGCTCTGTCACATTTCTATTTACTATTAAGTGTGGCACAAAAAGATTTCAGCATAGTGCTTTTCACAGTTGAAAGCAGATTGTTTATTTTTTTAACTTTGTTAAATTTTTTTTATTATTTTAAATAATCTATTGATCTATCAGCGCATTTAGCGCTATACAGATCATTTCTAAATAAAATATAAATACAATACATGACACTGAATTGAGGGCAGCCTAGATTGGGCTCCTCAATGGACAAAAATAATTGTTAATAAATAATTATTTACATAGGTTGGTGTGATGATAAATTTTGTTTATGATATGAGGTCCATTGGAAGTCGGCTCTTGATTCTGGTGGGAAATGTGGATTTCCTTCCGAGAGAGTAGTGGATGGCGCCTGGAACATTTTCTAGGTTGTTATAGAACTTCTTAGCTTGTGAATGAATAAACTGATTGTGTCAATACCATACTGTGTGACGCCTCTTATCTGAAAGTCAAGTAGGCCTACTCGCCATTAGATAAAAAATATAATTACACCAGGCAACAAAGTAAGGAGGGGGGGGAGGGAGGGAGCCGAAGAGTTTCTTCCACTAATTTTCAACCTAAACAGCAGCACCGTTCAACGCTCACCTCTCTCAGTAAATTAGAGATGACTACTGTTGTTAGGTCTATGATACGAAGTAGACACTTTGTCTTTGTGATTAGTATGGTGCAGAAGTCTTCCAGAACCGAATTACAAATAATGTAATGGAAAAATGAGAAACCTATGATGCTCTAATTAAAAGAAACTGGCTCATAGACGCTTTATCAACAGAAACACAAATAACCATACAATCCAGCTCTAGTGGTTGAAAGAAGTAGACACCAACATGAAATGAAACAACTACAATTAACACGTCCATAAGTCAGAGCATTTGAAAATTAAAATAAGAAGTAAAATACCGAATTTAAAATTGTTGTACAAAACACAACAAAACAAAACGTTTTAAGCAAAACCACTCAGAATACAACTCTCCCTTCGGATTCGGTTGCCCGAACCTGAACGATCATCGATGAGTTCAAAACGCCCTAAGGAATTTCGAACTCTGCCTCACGCTCAGGGAAAGTTGTTTCTACTCCTCATCGTGGTTGCAACCGACTCAACTGTTGAAAGTCCAGTCAGAGAATGCGTACTACAGAAATGATCCTGTGAAGTACGATTCTAACTTTGTATTCCTACTTCAAGTCTTAAAAAGGGTTTCAACTGTGTTTCAATTGCGGGAGATAATTCTTTCAAACTATAATTGCTCTTACTGACATCTAGCGGTAGGAAGTTTGCACTGCTAACGCAAGGGACAAAGATCAATGTGCTTGTAGATGGCACCACTTACCATGCACAAGCAAATGAATGTGGAGATAGGAATCACTGTACTTATGCCAGCGGCTGTTCGCCAGAATGTCAATGTGCCAAGCAGGTACTGCATAAAGAAGCCCAGCTGATAGAAGATACCTGAAACATTGCATCACCTCTTTGTCATAGTTATACATGGCCATGATGCACACCTCCTAAGCGCTTGCTAGAGCAACACTATTACGTTTTACACATTTTATTAATAGATTATAAACAGTCACGCGTATTAAATGTTGACATTAAGAAAGAGAACGGGTTCAAAGTACCATTACGTTATATGAAAAATATGTAACGAATATAAACCATAGAGTAGGCTATACTTCAACGGTCAAGTTTTTATTAACGGAGTGGATTTCTACATTACGCAGGGTACCCAATCACTTACAGAATGATCTAAAATTGAAACTTATGCTATATTAAATACAAACTAAATTATATTCTGTAAGTACCGGTACATAGTAGAACATAAGTTATGGACATTTACAAAAAGAACAAATAGGCCTATAATGACATTCCTGTACCACACCAATAAAATTAGAATGGAAATAATGAAAAATAGATGATAAAATATTACTAGCATATGATACGAAGCGTTGTAGCCTATTCTGTCACCTTGCAGTCGTATAATTTCCAAAACATAGACTATCAATGGCGCCGACTATAATAGGACAAGAGGGCATGTGTGTCACATGAATTGAACTGTGTGGGGCATGGTCCTACTTGAAATATCAGTCGAAATTATTATTATTATTATTATTATTATTATTATTATTATTATTATTATTATTATTATTATTATTATTAACCATCATATTATTATCAGAATAACGTAAAATACATTATCCTCACATCTGTAATTTAGCATGTAAAGTTCTTATTCTTTTCATTTTTCTGAATTTCAATGTATAGGCTCATTCACAATGAAAATTAAACATAACGTAAGCGTTAATTTAAGAACATAAACATTACGGTAAAATCAAGAAGTCATAACATCATTCACGATGGGAACATAAACATAACAGCAAACATACTTGGTAACCATGGAAACATAACAACGACGCCATTTCCTCATATTCTGTCGTATACTTCAGCGCTGCACGATTGTGTTCTGTTTGCAAATCACGTAAGCATAAGCATGAAAGTTTGAAGTTTGCAAACTTTCATGTTAACGTCTTACGATAATGTTTATGTGAATCATTGTGAATGATCCCATTTGGTAGCCTGGGCGCAAACTTCTATGTTTATGTTACGGTTATGTTTAATTTTCATTGTGAATGGGCCTTATGTCATGCTAATTGTTGGGTGTAATGTGTTATAGCAGCGTTTCTCAAACTATGGTCCGCGGACCACCTGTGGTCCTCGAAGTCTGCCCTTGTGGTCCATCAAAAAATACAGAAGAAAAAATAAAATTCAAACGAATTGCGTATTACATTATAGCTGAAAATCTCAGAGATTGGAAATTACACATGGCAATCGCTTTCACTTTTTCTCCCAATACTGACATTTTATGAAATTTATTACCCTACCCGTCTATCCACTTTCCACTCTACTGTCAGCAACAAAAGAGGGATTTAAAGCACTATGAACGTGGTGTTTCTCTCCATATTTTCCCTGCACTTCTGGGCTGCACCTGTAACCCAGCCAGGGACCATCCGAATTCATTACAGGGAACCAAAGTACCGAACCTTTTCATGTATTTATGACTTTAAATCTTTCTTAGTGGTACACGCTAGTAGTTGTCTATGTCTCCGTTAAATAGTGCCCATTATACATACTGAAAAACTGGCTTCGATCCGGATCTTTGAAAAGAAAGGAACGTGATGATACGCTTCAATTGGGCTCTGCTAATAGTTCAGAAGCTGTGTGTGAAAATATTAATATCAGTGATTCTAGTGCTATTAAAGAAAATAGTCATTCAAATATAGGCCTAAAACAACTGTGTAAGAATCGACAGGCTCAGTGATCTCACTAATGTGAGTACCAACATGTATATATATATATATATATATATATATATATATATATATATTTAGTAATAAATTTCTTCTAGTAAGATTAACTTAATTAGCTAATACTAATATAACATTAATTGAATTAAATTAATTTTAATTATTAATTATAATTTAAAGTTAGGAAAGTTCAGGATAACACAGAGGGTTTGGAATTGAACGGGTTACATCAGCTTCTTGTCTATGCGGATGACGTGAATATGTTAGGAGAAAATCCACAAACAATTAGGGAAAACGCGGAAATTCTTGTTGAAGCAAGTAGAGCGATAGGGTTGGAAGTAAATCCCGAAAAGACTAAGTATATGATTATGTCTCGTGACCAGAATATTGTATGAAATGGAACTATAAAAATTGGAGATTTATCCTTCGAAGAGGTGGAAAAATTCAAATATCTTGGAGCAACAGTAACAAATCTAAATGACACTCGGGAGGAAATTAAACGCAGAATAAATATGGGAAATGCGTGTTATTATTCGGTTGAGAAGCTTTGACAATGAATTACATAAGCATAAACTTAATCTTAATCATAAGACGTTAACATGAAAGTTTGCAAACTCCAAACTTTCATGGTTATGTTTATGCGATTTGGAAACAGTACACAAGCGGAAAGCGTGTTTTCATTTTTGTTTAACATCTCATTGGCTTTGGCTACAGGCAATATTTTGATCTATTGGCCGTGATGATAGCTAGGCGCGCAACATGGAATCATATGACGAACAGTTGATTATTTTACATCTCCGTTTCTTTGATTTCAAGTATTGAAAGCCATATACTGATGCCATTGTAGTTATCTAGTCTTCTGTCAAAAAGTCTGAAAGTTAGAATTTATAAAACAGTTATATTACCGGTTGTTCTGTATGGTTGTGAAACTTGGACTCTCACTTTGAGAGAGGAACAGAGATTAAGGGTGTTCGAGAATAAGGTTCTTAGGAAAATATTTGGGGCTAAAAGGGATGAAGTTACAGGAGAATGGAGAAAGTTACAAAACGCAGAGCTGCACGCATTGTATACTTCACCTGACATAATTAGGAACATAAAATCCAGACGTTTGAGATGGGCAGGGGATGTAGCACGTATGAGCGATTCCAGAAATGCATATAGAGTGTTAGTTGGGAGGCCGGAGGGAAAAAGACCTTTGGGGAGGCCGAGACGTAGATGGGAAGATAATATTAAAATGGATTTGAGGGAGTAGGATATGATGATAGAGACTGGATTAATCTTGCTCAGGATAGGGACTAATGGCGGGCTTATGTGAGGGCGGCAATGAACCTTCGGGTTCCTTAAAAGCCAGTAAGTAAGTAAGTAAGTAAGTAAGTAAGTAAGTAAGTAAGTAAGTAAGTAAGTAAGTAATTCTAATTTAAAATATAAATATACTGGTATTAAAATATGCTACAAAATTTATAAATTTTCTTTCGAAGGAAACAAGAGTAAGGTGGTCCGCGGAAGTGTTCTGACTTAAAAAAGTGGCCCCCACTTCAAAAAAGTTTGAGAAACGCTGTGTTATAGTATGTGATTTAGCTGCATGTGGCAGCACTAATACAGTTGGTCCTTCGTTCTGGAAGGTTGAGACAGTTTGGCGTCAGTTGAACAAGAGACGCTAAGAACTATTTACATAGCCGGGTCGACGAATGTGGCTCTTGACATCGCTTACTAAATTATGTGGTTATACAGTCTACTGCCTGTATATTTTGGCAGTAAATCTTCTAAATTGAGGCGATCACGGCTCCACACTAATGTTAATCAGCCGGTGCATACACACCTTTGTTTATATGACACGTGACCAACATCTAGTATGCTATAGTAAATGTACCATTAACCTTACGTCCACGAGACCGAAACTGCCATGCCTGATAACACTTACTTACTTACAAATGGCATTTAAGGAACCTGGAGGTTCATTGCCGCCCTCACATAAGCCCGCCATCGGTCCCTATCCTGAGGAAGATTAATCCAGCCTCTATCATCATATCCCACCTCCTCAAACCCATTTTAATATTATCCTCCCATCTACGTTTCGGCCTCTCCAAAGGTTTTTTTTTTCCTCCGGCCTTCCATCTATAACACTATATGCATTTCTGGATTCGCCCATACGTGCTACATGCCCTGCCTGTCCATTTCAAACATCTGGATTTAATGTTTCTAATTATGTCAGGTGAAGAATACAATGCGTGCAGTTCTGCGTTGTGTAACTTTCTCCATTCTCCTGTAACTTAATCCTTCTTAGCCGCAAATATTTTCCTAAGCACCTTAGCCTCAAATACCCTAAAGGCCCATTCACAATGAAAATTAAACATAACGTAAACATTAACATAAGCACATAAACATATGCCACAAACTTAAGTAGCCAAGGCCCATTCACAATGAAAATTAAATATAACGTAAACATAACACGTGTGTGGAAACAAACATACCGAATCAACAAAACTACAGAATCTATTACATAAAAATGGAGAATTGCACAATGACTGACGATGTAGCTATTCAATTTATGTTTCTAATAACTACAATGGCATCAGTATATGGCTTTCAATACTTGAAATCAAAGAAACGGGGATGTAAAATAATCAACTGTTCGTCATATGATTCCATGTTGCGCGCCTAGCTATCATCACGGCCAATAGATCAAAATATTGCCTGTAGCCAAAGCCAATGAGATGTTAAACAAAAATGAAAACACGCTTTCCGCTTGTGTACTGTTTCCAAATCGCATAAACATAACCATGAAAGTTTGGAGTTTGCAAACTTTCATGTTAACGTCTTATGATTAAGATTAAGTTTATGCTTATGTAATTCATTGTGAATGCTTTCATTAAATAACATGGACACAAGATTTTATGCTTACGTTATGTTTATGTTTAATTTTCATTGTGAATGGGCCTTTAGTCTCTGTTCCTCTCTGAAAGTAAGAGTCCACGTTTTACATACAGAACTGGTAATATAACTGTTTTATAAATTGTAACTTCCAGTTTTAACTACCACCACCACCACCACCACCACTACCAGGGTAATGACAATGAAATGCGGGTGTAACAGTTTTGCATAATATAATCGAAGGCACAAGTCGCAATGAAGACTACACTCGTCTTGTTTTCCTTCGCCGTGGTGGCTATCCCTCATCACATATAACCAGGCTTCGAGACTTCGGACCCAATAGAGCAGTTCAGTAGGAAATCCGCATAACGGCATACTGAGTATAGTGGTAAAACGTACAGTGAGTGGGGGTACTGTAGAAAGAATGCTAACAAATACGCAAAGGAAAACGCTCTGGATTTGAAGGTTCTGACGAATAATTTGGTTTTCATACAAACTGTGTCTGAAACTATTACACGGTTATAAAAGTCAGAGCAAGAGATGACGGAAGCCCTCAAATTAATTTATAAAATGATGCAGAGAATTAATGAGACATCAAGTACACCGGTTACTGAACGTGTAAAACAGAAGTGGAAATCAATTTTGTGTAAAAATAACGGATATGGAACATTGTGTAACATAAACAGCAAATTATTGGACAAGAGTCACCCGAGAATAAAAGATTGTCTCTTAGAGACTGCAATGATGTTAGGTTTTTTCGTTTTGCTCCTATCACGTCATGCGACGTAGAGCGCAGCTTTCTACAGTACAAACTTTGGCAGATAACCGAAAAAGATTTACGTTTGAGATACTGAAAATGTATCTTGTAGTAGGTACATTGCAATTCGGTACTATAACTCCACTTCCTAAAGACGACCAATAGGATAAATGAAAAAATTAAAATTACTACATGCTTATTTCCACCATTAACACTGTGTATAATTAAACACAAATGCTTATAAAAGACAGGAGAATAAATGCTTTTCACATGCTTTTGACATTGTAATTGTGTAATGTACAGAGTGATTTATATAGAAGTGACACATTTCTTTCTTTCTTTATTTCAAAACGAATGATGCTAGCTACAATTTTTTATACCTCAAATGTAGAGTATCTTTGGGAGATTAGTAACCTCTATAGCACATGTTGAAAATTCTTTATTTATTTGGCTGGAAATTCACTTAATGACCAGTTTTTAACGTCAAATTAAGCAGGAGTTTTGATTCCCTTTCACGAGATGCGCAGATGTTTATTCTTTATTCCGTATATTTATTGTCATATTCTTTTAGAGATTCAGTTGTTTTCAATTTGTTTACCAGCTCAGTATTGTGTTTTTTCGGGGGGGGGGGGGATTGCGAACTCCAAAATCTCTCTGGTATGCCCTTTTAGTAGCCGTAATTGAATTCGTAATCCAGTATTGCTTCACAAGGAAGAGCCGTTGATTTATTGTGTACTGCATTTTCAGTGACTAAAACAAAATGTCGAAAACAGCTGCCAACAATAAAGAATAAAGAATAAACATCTGCGCATCTCGTGACAGGGAATCAAAACTCTTGCTTAATTTGACGTTAAAAACTGGCCATTAAGTGAATTTCCAGCCGAATAAATAAAGAATTTTCAACATTTGCTATAGAGGTTAGTAATCTCCCAAAGATACTCTACATTTGAGGTATAACAAATTGTAGCTAGCATCATTCGTTTTGAAATAAAGAAAGAAAGAAATGTTTCAGTTCTATATAAATCACTCTGTATATTTACTTTCAGAATGTCCATATGTGTGTGTTTCCCCATACTACCGTACTCTACTCTAAATAGCAACGTTGTTACCTCAACACATCTCTATCTACTTGCAGCGAGTCAACAACCTATAGTGCATGCATCGGGTCCAAAGTCTCGAAGCCTGCATACGAGTATAACACAGATTGGACATTCCCATGTTATGAAATGTCAAGATAAAAAGAAAACAACTACCTGAGCCTCCACCGTCGAAAAGGCATTTTTTGACAACGACCGCTAAATGAAAGTACACTTGCTCCTTGCAATTATGTATGTCTTATAACGTGACTTATTTTGCAGTCGCTAGATGGCAGCATAGTGAAATTGATAAAAGTTGTCTTGAAAGTCTATTAGGCTGATCAATCTATTATATGTCACTGTATATCATGGTTTGACTGACCTGAGCTGGCCGACATGACGCCTCGGACCCCGGGTTGGCACACCTCGCCGTTGTAGCTGTTGTTGGGCGCCTCGGTGAGGCCCACGGTGATGCCTATTATTACGTTAGCGAGCATGAGGACCGGGAAGGACGGCGCGGTGCACAGCAGCACGAGGCCCAGCAAGAACGGGAAGTTGATGAGGATGAGGAACTTCTTGCGGCCGATGAGTTCCACGATCACGCCCGACGCCACGCTGCCCAGTGGCTGGCAGATGTACGCCACACTGCCTGCAACATCCATTGATGAGTACGACGCCTTCAATATGCTAGTAGCTATGGCAACTGTACGGCAGTACCGTAATGCATGCAGGGTGGAAGTGATACCTATACTGTGCAGATTGAAGGAGCAATGGAATGTATTTTAATTAATTAATTAATACATTAATTAATTAATATAGGCCTACTACTATGCGTAGGTTGTTTTGGCAGTTCTGCGGTGCAGATGTTTAATATTATGCATTGTCGATTTTAAACTCTCTTTAAGAGCGGCATTCACCAGTCCGTTAGTTTTGAGTTCTGACTCTATTATGAAACGTTCGTTTAACGTTTAGTGCATTTGGCAGTTCATATTTTTAATATAAACTTCTTGTGTAAATGTAATAATGAAACAAGCATTTTTTAATATAAAAATTAAACAGAAGTTAAAATTTGTTAAAAATTAGATAGCTATGAAAAAATTACGTTTCAAAGGTTTTATAAGGATATCCATGATTAATTAATAACCTATTATGCGTAGTTGTTTTGACAGTTCTGCAGTGCAGATGTTTAATATTGTGCATTGTCGATTTTAAACTCATTCATCCGCCCGTTAGTTTGAATTCTGACTTGATTATGAAACGTTCGTTTAACGTTTAGTGCATTTGACAATAATTAATAATAAACTTTTTGTGTAAGTATAATAATGAAACAAGCCTTTTTAATATAAAAATTAAACATAAGTTAAAATTTGTTAAAAATTCGATAGCTGTGAAAAAATTACGTTTCAAAGATTTTATAAGGATATTCATGAATATGTTCTATTGGAACAAAGTATAATATTAATAAATATACCGTAAAATAACAATAATAATAATAATAATAATAATAATAATAATAATAATAATAATAATGCACAAAATTAAAAATACCGATAACGTAAATTGTAAACAATTTTAATAATGATCCCCCCCTTGACATATTATACCTTTGTCAGTGATAGATGTATAAATTTTTGTCAGAAAAATACCAGAAGAATTTTTATTATATTCTGCAACAGAGAATAGAGTAAAATAAGTGGCATAATGCCCTACACTGCGTTGATAATGTTTATGCACAGATTCGTGTTATGTGAATGCATTGATAATGTTTATGCACAGATTCGTGTTATGTGAATGCATTGATAATGTTTATGCACAGATTCGTGTTATGTGAATGCATTGATAATGTTTATGCACAGATTCGTGTTATGTGAATGCGTTGATAATGTTTATGCACAGATTCGTGTTATGTGAATGCGTTATTAATGTTTATGCACAGATTCGTGCTATGTGAATGCGTTGATAATGTTTATGCACAGATTCGTGTTATGTGAATGCGTTAATGTTTATGCACAGATTCGTGTTATGTGAATGCGTTGATAATGTTTATGCACAGATTCGTGTTATGTGAATGCGTTGATAATGTTTATGCACAGATTCGTGTTATGTGAATGCGTTGTTAATGTTTATGCACAGATTCGTGTTATGTGAATGCGTTGATAATGTTTATGCACAGATTCGTGTTATGTGAATGCGTTGATAATGTTTATGCACAGATTCGTGTTATGTGAATGCGTTGATAATGTTTATGCACAGATTCGTGTTATGTGAATGCGTTAATGTTTATGCACAGATTCGTGTTATGTGAATGCGTTGATAATGTTTATGCACAGATTCGTGTTATGTGAATGCGTTGATAATGTTTATGCACAGATTCGTGTTATGTGAATGCGTTGATAATGTTTATGCACAGATTCGTGTTATGTGAATGCGTTGATAATGTTTATGCACAGATTCGTGTTATGTGAATGCGTTGATAATATTTATGCACAGATTCGTGTTATGTGAATGCGTTGATAATGTTTATGCACAGATTCGTGTTATGTGAATGCGTTGATAATGTTTATGCACAGATTCGTGTTATGTGAATGCGTTAATGTTTATGCACAGATTCGTGTTATGTGAATGCGTTGATAATGTTTATGCACAGATTCGTGTTATGTGAATGCGTTGATAATGTTTATGCACAGATTCGTGTTATGTGAATGCGTTGATAATGTTTATGCACAGATTCGTGTTATGTGAATGCGTTAATGTTTATGCACAGATTCGTGTTATGTGAATGCGTTGATAATGTTTATGCACAGATTCGTGTTATGTGAATGCGTTGATAATGTTTATGCACAGATTCGTGGTATGTGAATGCGTTGATAATGTTTATGCACAGATTCGTGTTATGTGAATGCGTTAATGTTTATGCACAGATTCGTGTTATGTGAATGCGTTGATAATGTTTATGCACAGATTCGTGTTATGTGAATGCGTTGATAATGTTTATGCACAGATTCGTGTTATGTGAATGCGTTGATAATGTTTATGCACAGATTCGTGTTATGTGAATGCGTTGATAATGTTTATGCACAGATTCGTGTTATGTGAATGCGTTGATAATGTTTATGCACAGATTCGTGTTATGTGAATGCGTTGATAATGTTTATGCACAGATTCGTGTTATGTGAATGCGTTGATAATGTTTATGCACAGATTCGTGTTATGTGAATGCGTTGTTAATGTTTATGCACAGGTTCGTGTTATGTGAATGCGTTGATAATGTTTATGCACAGATTCGTGTTATGAGAATGCGTTGATAATGTTTATGCATAGATTTGTGTTATGTGAATGCGTTGATAATGTTTATGCACAGATTCGTGTTATGTGAATGCGTTGATAATGTTTATGCACAGATTCGTGTTATGTGAATGCGTTGATAATGTTTATGCACAGGTTCGTGTTATGTGAATGCGTTGATAATGTTTATGCACAGATTCGTGTTATGAGAATGCGTTGATAATGTTTATGCATAGATTTGTGTTATGTGAATGCGTTGATAATGTTTATGCACAGATTCGTGTTATGTGAATGCGTTGTTAATGTTTATACACAGATTCGTGTTATGTGAATGCGTTGATAATGTTTATGCACAGATTCGTGTTATGTGAATGCGTTGATAATGTTTATGCACAGATTCGTGTTATGTGAATGCGTTGATAATGTTTATGCACAGATTCGTGTTATGTGAATGCGTTAATGTTTATGCACAGATTCGTGTTATGTGAATGCGTTGATAATGTTTATGCACAGATTCGTGTTATGTAAATGCGTATATTGTTTCTTATTATGTAAAATCATAGGTGTCGGTCGAATCGAGCTAAAAAGCGTGGTTTTCCTAGTTCTACTGACCCAGCCAGGAGGCGTGGTTGTCGTCCAGACTGAGATCTCCGCCGGAGTGATGGAGCTGCGCTATCACGACGGTAGCGAACCCTAGCGACAGGCTCACGTTCATCCTGAAAAAGTTGTTTGCAGTGCTCGCCAGGACCTGAAAGAGTATAAAAATTAGAACAGGGTCCTGCCTCTGTTACGTGAATGGACAGAAGTGGATTCATGCGTTTGATTGCAGTACGATAGCACCATGGGTAAATATATAATATTCATCCATGATAGCACCTTGAGGTTGAACATGACGAGATCCATTGTTCCAAATATTGGGGGGAGGAAACTTGTTGAAATGAAAAGAGTCAAGGAATTTCGTATATTAACGAAATAAAATTTAATACTTTTTCTTAATTAACTTACTATGAAAATTATTGTTTTAAAATAATTTTATTGACGAGAGAATAGATATTTCTTCCACTAGAAATTTGGAATTCCTGTAGTTTTTTTATTATAAATATTTAGATATGAACAAATGTTATTGTAATATTTAGGATTTAGCAGACATTTAGGTATATATTTGTCTCGTATTCTTCGCTTAGGAAACAATAGAAATAGAGATACACAGAATGCATTACATATTATAACCTCTATTATCAAATAGCTCATAAAGCTATGTTATCATTACATCATTCAGGTTGTTCGTGTGTGTCATCAATAAACTGTAAATAAAGTCCTAATTCTGTTAATGATGTGTAGTTAAATGTTTCAATTAGATTCAATTTTGAGTTCTGTATCTGTATTTATAATAAAATTTATGCAATATGAAACGTAACTGGCCGTATATATCGATTGTAACAATGACAGCATCCATGGATAAAAAGGAAGGCTGCGAAATTCCATATAAACTGCAGTGCCACTATTTTCGTGCAGTGTTCTTATTATTGTCGTAAAATAAAAGTATATGAATAATCCATGTTGAATCTTTTGTACACTACTTTTAACACTTGAATATAAATAATTGATTAAATGGCGATCTTACTCGTGTTAATTACGTAAGCATGTGCGGTTTCAGCTGTTTCGGTGCTACTGTATAATACAGACACACTAAAACACACCCTAATCAAATTCTCACCACACAGATCAATTTCAGAACACACACACACTATTTGACATAACTCTTCATCACAAGAACGCACCCACACAACAGGCAGCGAAGTGATATAGCGACGAGATCTAGTAGGCTCTGAGGATGGTGTCAAGTAGTACCGAAACAGCTGTAAGCTGCACATGCTTACATAATTAACGCGAGTGAGATCGCCATTTAATCAATTATTTATATCAATTGTTATTAAATAATAAAATGTTATAAAAGTCGTATTTACATCTTTTTTAAAACTGATCACAGAAAAATAGCTTTCCACCTCGCCATGTTTGCTAGAGTCTCGAAAAACGATATAATTTTGTATCTGCATTTCTTTTGCAGGCCAGTAATGTTCAATTGTCGCCCAAAATTGAATTTTGACGCTATACGTATACCAAATTGTTAAAAAGCGTCGTTAAATAAGACAATACCAAACACCACGGATATTTATAATATATTGACTGTTCTTATGTTTTCTATTTTGTTGCACACTGATGAATTATTAAATACTTACCACCTGAAGAAAGTGAGATGCATGAAAAGTAAATGAAGTATCATACATTCATATAGTTGCATCTCTGATGAGGTTCTGACTGATATATACATTATATTATCAGGCAGTACACCTCACTTGATATGTGTCAGAGGAAGATCAATAGTTTGTATGCATCTGAAGTCTGATTAGTGTAATAGCTTATTTAACTAGTCAGCGATGTATGCAATGGAGGGGGAAAGGAACTGGCCACTCTACCCGATTATCTCCAGGCTTAGTTGCCTAATGAGTGATGCCTTATTGGTGTCACTTATGAGGTTCAAACCTGTCTTCGGACAAGTTGATTAAACAACAACAATGTTATATACTGGGTAAAAATATGTTGCAAACATATTGCCTGCCTAGACTGTTCTTTTCGTTATTGTAGGCCTATTAGTTAATAAATAATAAGTAGAAAATTAAAGCCTGTGTCATCAATATGACACTTCATCTCGTGAGAAATTTTATGTGTTTTTCAAGAATTCCGTTGTTTAATGGTATAATTTAGTGGGTTTTTAATGACTCTGTGAATTAGTATTACGCGCTTGTTTATCGTCAATGGGAGTGTTGATGGCGAAATGGTATTTGGCGAGATGAGTCCAGGATTCGCTACGGAATTTTATGTCATTCATCTTACAATAAAGAAAAACGCCGAAAAGAAACGGCAAGATAATCAGCTCAAGCGGGTTTCGAACCCATGCCGAGCGCGAAAATGTTGTTAGAATAAATTATTATATAACTGTGTGTGTAAGACGGCACTTAGGGGACGGAGTTTACCGTTGACCATTGTTCATTCTTTACTCTAGTGCGTAGAATTCAACAGATCTCCTTTTTTAGAGTTTGTGTGACTTCTTGTGAAAACGTATTATCATATTCTTGAAGTGCGAATTTAAAGTCTGAAGTAGGAAATGAACTTAAGGTAGTAACAAAAGAATAAGTTCATAGCGTGGACATAAAGACGTCTGAATATTGTTAATAATTCAGTTTAGAGTACACGTCACCTAAGCAAGTGTGTTCAGCTTTCTGACCTGAGGAAGCGTCTCTCTGAAGCTGCTGACGACTTTCTCTTGTTTAGCTGGCGTCGTCATGGTGACCTCTTCCGTCTGTTCGATGGGGTCGCTTCTGCAAATAAACAACGTGTCTTAAATCGCAGGCCATCACACTATACATCCTGGGCTATGCTTTCTTCAACAACTGTGTGGTTACGTTCTATATTGTTGTGACGATTTTGTAGATACATATCTACAAAATTTTGTGGCCAGCATTGAGAAGAAACGTAAACGACACATAAGCAGGGGGGATTTAGACATTTTTGGGGGGTAGTCAATATTAGTCCCGCGCCGTGGCGTCGCGGTCTAAGGCATCCTGCCTAGGACTCGCGTTACGGAATGCGCGCTGATTCGAGTCCTCATGGGGGAAGAAATTTTCTCATGAAAATTCGGCCAGTGTATGGGACCGGTGCCCACCCAACATCGTGATGCACTTGGGGAGCTACGATAGGTAGCGAAAATCCGGTTCAGCAAACCAGCTATAACGGCTGGGGGGATCGTCGTGCTAACCACACGATACCTCCATTCTGGTTGGATGATCGTCCACCTCTGCTCCGGCATGTGAACGTGAGGCCAGCAGCCGGCTGGTCGGACTTGGCCCTTCAGGGCTGTAGCGCCACGGATTTACTTACTTTAGTCAATAGGTTAAATGTGAAGGGTGAGACAAGCCTTTTCATATGGACTCCTTGTGCTAGCCAAATTTTGACTTCGGCGAGTATAACCGGCGAATTTGGTGCTTAAGGGTCCTATTCATAGACATTTCGCTAGCCCGGGATACGAGCGTGCTAAACAGGATTTATATCATATCATATCATATCATATCATATCATATCGTATCATATCATATCATATCATATCATATCATATCATATCATATCATATCATATCATATCATATCATATCATATCATATCATATCATATCATATCATATCATATCATATCATATCATATCATATCATATCATATCATATCATATCATATCATATCATATCATATCATATCATATCATATCATATCATATCATATCGCTGACACTGGTTTATGAATACGAAAAACGTTAGTTCGCTGATCATCCACCGAAAGCCCGCGCTAAGAATGTCTATGAATACGGCCCTAAATTACGAACCTCCCATGACCAGTGAGGGGATGTACCAACTTGCTGGAATACAATATTCAATACTTCTTCGTGTGGGGTTTTGTTAAAGACATTGTCTATTCACAGAAATCCAGGAACATTGATGGTCTGAGAGTAAAAATTACTCAAGCTTTTCAACAAATCACCCCTCTTATGTTACAACGGACATGGGCTGAATTGCATCACCGTTATGAGTTGTGCAGGGTGCGCAATGGGGGTCATGTTGAGCTCTGAGGAATCTCCCATCTTTCAGTGTTGTATGCACAAAGTTTCAACAAATAGAGTTCAGTAGTAAATGTTTTACGGTGTTTTTATTTCATCCATACCCAAACGGATCACACTGTAATTTCTTAAATTTTACACTTATCAGTAGGTTACCACGCAACATACTTCACAGAATAAGAAAACTGACTAATTACGCGCATTTTCTTTTGAGTAGGCCTACCTAGCCTACGTGTTACTTTAGAGATGTCACAAGAAAGGACCGTTCTCTGTGGTCTAGTGGCTACCGCGCTAGTTGTTGGATTCGTCATTCGCCGGTTCGAACCCGGTCGAGGACGATGCATTTTAAAGAAACCTGAGCATGGCTTCCTATGGGGAGAAAGTGAGTCAATCAGGAACTTATGTCATATAAAAGAACATTATTCTTGATAGGGACTATAGGGCAACAGTAACAAATATAAATTATACTCGGGAGGAAATTAAACACAGAATAAATATGGGAAATGCCTGTTGTTATTCGGTTGAGAAGCTTTTATCATCCAGTCTGCTGTCGAAAAATCTGAAAGTTAGAATTTATAAAACAGACATATTACGGGTTGTTCTGTATGGTTGTGAAACTTGGACTCTCACTTTGAGAGAGTAACAGAGATTAAGGGTGTTTGAGAATAAGGTGCTTAGGAAAATATTTGGGGCTAAAAGAGATGAAGTTACAGGAGAATGGAGAAAGTTACACAACACAGAACTGCACGCATTGTATTCTTCACCTGACATAATTAGGAACATTAAATTCAGACATTTGAGATGGGCAGGGCATGTAGCACGTATGGGCGAATCCAGAAATGCATATAGAGTATTAGTTGGGAGGCCGCAGGGAAAAAGACCTTTAGGGAGGCCGAGACGTAGATGGGAAGATAATATTAAAATGGATTTGAGGGAGGTGGGATATGATGATAGAGAATGGATTAATCTTGCTCAGGATAGGGACCAATGGCGGGCTTATGTGAGGGCGGCAATGAACCTCCGGGTTCCTTAAAAGCCAGTAAGTAAGTAAGGGCCTATAGGGCTCCAGGCAAAATCTGTCGGTCATGTTTCGCTCATGTTCAAATTAGACGCTGAATATCCTCTGAAGTTGAAAACGTCATTAAATAAAATAGCCTATAACAACACAAGAAGAAAGCAGGGCACAAGAGAACATTGCGAATTCTCTATGCGACGAGTGGAAGTGCTTAGGCCTGATCCCACATGCCTCTAAGTTAGTTCTGTCATTCTATATCAAAACAAATACCTATTTGCGTACACCTACCGAAATGTTTTAGTTTTGTTAAAACTTGTTCATAAATCCAAAATCCATAATGTGAACATCTTAACCCTTTGCAGCATAGTGGTTGTTCAGAAGAACCACCATTTTCTTTCTTTCTAAATTTTATGGCACAGATATACCACCAAGGAACCACCTCTTGAGTATTCATAGCGGTGCCATCTATGTTTTGAAATTGTGTGCAGAGTTAAAATGTTGAAAACAATTGATCGAAGCTTTGTTTATGATCCATGAAATGAAAAACATAAAAAATTAATTTGTGCTGCAAAGGGTTAAAAGTGACAGTACAGGACTTTTGGTAGAAAGATCGTAATGTCGTGAAATGAGGATGAAAATGGTATAAAATTATTCGCAGACATAAAAATTGAAATACATTGTTATTAGAACAGTATATTACGTTACAATGTTGGGAAGTACTTTAAAAAAAAAAATAGAGGAAAAGTTTGAAAAACGAGCAGAGCGAGTTTTTTCAATTTCCGACATTTTGTAATGCATTTCACAAACGTGTACTGTAGGCTACAACATTTTTTGCACGATCATATTTTTAAAATTGCAAATACAATATATTTTGCATTGAAAATTTAAAGCAATATTATTCCAAAGCCTTCGGAAAACTATACTGATGGTAACTAAATAACAATAAGTGCAATATAATGGGTCTCTTTCAGTATAGTTTTATGTTATGAAGAATGGTTTTCCTAACAAGTTTCTTGTGAGAATTCTAATTTTCAAGACCTATCAACAATAGCTGTAAATACAATAAAAAAACACGATCGTACATAAAAGCTTTTTCCATAGCAGTTGAGTATGTTCAGAGCAGTATTATGATTATGTATAGAAGTCTCAGAGTATCATGAACAATCGAAGCACAATCGAATCATCTCGAATTCTTTTATCGAAACAAATGAAATCCATTCTTTCGTCATGCTTCAGTTCATTTTCAATAGAGAGGAAGGACATAGCGTTGGTGCAAGTATGTTTTGGTTCAGATGGTGCGTGTTACGTGAGTGATTTGAAGGTTTTGAAATAGCTGATATTCTTTCCGACGAGTGTTTTAACATAACGCTCAACCAACAGAGAAACGAGAGTTTGCTGGTTATATGTGAGTAATTTTAATACCGACAATGTTTCTTTCTTTCTCCATCAATTGAAGTGTGTTGTATAGACATATCTAGTTACTTTCTAAGTAAACCTGGAAAACATAGTTTTCTTATTACATCATTTATTATAATACATTTTATATTATCTCATCTATGCAATAGTTTTTTCACATTGCTTTAATTCTTTTGCAATGCATTTAATTTTATAAGCACTCTTGTTTTAAGAACTATAATTACAGTTTTATGCTGCTTTAGGCCTATAAGTACGGTGGGCGTGGGTCTTGTAAGTCATTTTTTAAATATAACTTTATTATAATCCATCAACAACCGTCCCAAAATGATTGAAATATCAATCTTTTACACTAGTAATCTAAGGTGAACTAAAGAGTGAAATATCAATCTTTTACACTAGTAATCTAAGGTGAACTAAAGAGACGAGTAGTTTCTCCCATTCGAGACCTGAAACTTAGATCTTTTTAGTTTATTATTTAACGACGATATATCAACTAGGCCTACTAGGTTACTTAGCGTCGATGGGATTGGTGATAGCGAGATGAGGCCGAGGATTCACCATAGATTACCTGACATTTGGCTTACGCTTGGGGAAAACCTCGGAAAAACCCCAATCAGGTAATCAGTCCATGTGGAAATCTAACCCACGTCCGAGCTCAACTCCGGCCCTGCAGGCAAACGCTTCAGCCGACTGAGCTACGCCGGTAGCTCACCTTAGATTACTGATGTTAAAGATTGTGGTGAAACTAGCCTTGGAGTAGTTCCGGTGATTTTGGAAGCGAACATGGTTGGATTTGTAAATGATTTTTTATGGAGATGGATTTGAAAACTTAAGGATTTTATACAGATATATTTGAAGGAAAGGAAATTGTTCGGAAATGTAGTAAATTACATCTGATGTGAGAGGTGCGTCGTAATGGAAGTGCAAACGTTGTGGTTTCTAGTGAATGAAAGGAACGTTGGGATATAAAACACACGATATGATGTGATGTGAAGAACACAAAACTTGTATTAATTCAAAAACCACTGGAATATATCGCAGGACAACAAATAATAATGAAATAAATAAACAGTTTTCATAATGTAACTTCGTTTGTACGTCCTCCATTACACTAGCCAGTACTAACAACATCACTAAATAAAAATCACTAGGATTTGAAAATCCTGCATAAATTCGTGTAGCCTATGTAAGGCATAACAAAAGCCTAAACTAACCTAACCGAAACTAACCTGTCACAGGTTCGTATATGCAAGGCATAGTGTGAGTGAATACTAGCGTGAAACTTTTGTAATGTCACCAAAGTTATGTTGGTATGACTTAAGGAGTTAGGTACAGCTTACAGTAGTACAATTTTTGGAAATATTCAACATTTTTTTCCTCCATTACTGTATCTTGTACAATAATTAAAATTGATATGTGTAAAACAGTGTCCTTCTGCTATATGAAAAAATATATATATATATTTTTACTATTTAAACAAAATTGATTATATATATATTTTTTTAAATTCAAAATGGTGGCAGTTCACTGTGCAGTGATGAAGCGTTTCCTTCATAACTCATAAACTTGTTAACTTTTTCATGTTCTCTCTCTGTCATTTTATTGCTGAAACTCATGTTTACAATATCATGCTCTTTTATCTACATTCCTTAATAAATAATATTTTTTTGTGTTAGAAGAAAATACTGACATTTTACCATTTTTAAAAATGAATTTATTTTTTATCAGACAATCTATCAAAAGTAGAAAAGTGATCTTGCGTGATATTCTAAAGATGACATGCATAAGTATATACAAAATATTTCATCAAAGAATGTTCATCTCACTACATCTCGCCAAAATGTAAAAAAAAAATTGTACAACATTGTAAAAATTGTAGAAAATTACTAAATTGTAAAACTATAAAAATTTGTAAAAATTGTAATTGTAATATTGTAAAATGTTGACATGTTCCACATCTTAAAGCTTCATTGCTCATGTAAGATCTATGGAATAAAATAAATGAATGATAGAATGAATGAATGAATGAATGAATGTTGGATAGTTTTAGAGTTACAGTGGGAAACGCTTCATCAGTGCACAGTGAACAGAAATTTGAAAAAAAAAAAAAAGTTTTTTTTTTTTTTTAAATCGTACAAATATTTATTTTCATATAGCAGAAGGACAGTGTTTTGTACATACTAATTTTCATTATTGTACAAGATACAGTAATGGAGGAAAAAAAAAGTTGAATATTTCCAAAATTTTACTGCTGTAAGCTGTACCTAACCATTTAAGACATTTGAAGGTGCACAAGCGGAGTAGGTAGGGAACGAATTCAGCGCTAGTTTAACCAAGATTGATACTTCAATCACATTGAGCCACGGTTGTTCATAAACTTGTATTAAAAATACTTTCAACCTGTCTTTCCATAATGTCTATAGTAAATAAAATATTAATATACGTCCAATTATCTTTAATTTTATTTTTGTAAAAATCCATATATCTTACTGGTGAACCAGGATTGGTCGTTGATCGGGGAAAGGGATAGTCGTCTTAAAGAGGGTAAAATGCATTGGTCTTATGAGGATAGAGAGTCTTTCCTGGAAAAGTGGTCTTTATGAGGAGTGGTCGGCTTAAAGACTTAATATCTTTTAAAGGCTTTAAGTTAATTGTAAACTAATATCCTTCAAAGCTATAAATAAAGATTAAATCTCTTTAAGCCGTCATCTGGAAAGGTTTTACTGTATTCTACATTTATTGACCGCTGGTTTAGTTGAATTTTTATGGTAATGTCCATTAGTTTAGTAGTAATTGTGCAATATTTCTTTATACATGTCACTTTAGGGTAGCCACGGCGAAAATGTAACTCGCGAGCACACTGTGGCTCGCAGTGATAGCTGTGGATTTCTACCTCCCACAACCCCCACCCTCTCACTTACTGGAGTCAAACTCCGTTCCACTTGTATTTGCCTCTGATCTGCGAGTGGCGTATCGTCGCAATGTCTCTCTCCAATACATGTACTGTACATCTACAAAAACGAAAGTTTCAAGTAGGATGGGAGGACGCATTTTTTGCTGCCAATATGATGAGCATATTAAATGTATGATTTGTTCGCAAGTATTGCAAGGAAAACGGTTGTATAACATGAAACGGCATTATACTAACTTACATGTCACCCACATTATGAAACATTGAAAGGTAATTGTTGTTGTTATTATTATTATTATTATTATTATTATTATTATTATTATTATCTCTGTACGTCGACCCTTTTTCAGCAGATGTACGAATGATGCGGTTAGATCTTCAATTTGAACTCATAGATTTACAATGTGATGTTGCAATGAAAGCTAGATGTAAGGACTTGACAGATGTTGAACTTTTCAAATATTTGTCAAAAAATAAGTATCCGAAGCTTCGTTCTTTCGCTTGCTCTGTTGAAGCCATGTTCGCTACAACTTACGTTTGTGAAAAATTATTTTCAATAATGAAAATAGTTAAAACCAAACGTAGATCACGACTGACAAACACCTTCGTGATCATCTACGTCTGGCAGTAAATGACATAATTCCTGATTTTGAAACTCTGTCGCAGAGACATTCTGAAGACAGTTAATTTCAGGTCGTGATAATGTGGCCTATGCTTTCTTGTACATTTCTCTTTTCGTTGTACGTACGAAACATTAGTTTGTAGCCTTGTACTTATAAAATTATATTTAAATGCTGGACGTAAGGAAAATGAAAATCCGTTACTGAGTCAGACAGTTAGTTCACTTCCCCTTCGGGTATTCGCCTCCCTCCACAGGTGCTATGCACGTTGCAGGTTACACAGTGGCTCGGCGCACGAACTCTTCTTCGCCACGGCTGCTTAGGCGTGGACTTCTTGAACATGAAATCGGTACAGTATAGTGTCTGCTTCTTCAATACAGTTTCGGCGATGTAGACCTACTCGTACAGCAATTCGCGTGTCTCACTGGACTCGTGTCAGCTGTTTATTGGGAGTCAAGGCAACCGCGACGTCAGCAGAGATATGCGCATTCGACTGTTTTACTTCAACGAATCGCTACGATATCGTTCCATAATGACTGTATTGTGATACTGTACAAACTAAATGTAGACGACTTAAAAGAAATGTCTGTCGTTTAATTAACTGTCAACCCGACTAACAATACTACTGGAGTAATGTTAATGTAATGTAATTTACAACAGTCACTCTGATGTCACAAGCGAAAATCACGTCACATTCGTTGTCATAACATGGCCAACATTGAATAAGTTTATAAATGCACGTTTAACATGAGTTTAATATAGCAATTGCTTTGGTTTATAATAAATTTCTAAATTATAGACATCAGCTCAAAGAATTTGAGTGACTACAAGGGTCCTGAATACAATAAACACGTACAATATAATGTGATGTGATACATTAAAGAAAAAAGAAAGTTAATTGTTTAAGGCAAATATAAGTGGATTAATTGAAATACAGATGATGATGTAATATTTGAAGAGAATCCTTGATAATATTTATAAGAATAGACATTACATAATCAAAAGGAATGTGAAGTTCCTTAAGATAATTCCACTTGAATTTTGTGATTGAACCTCTACTGCCAAACAGCAAACCAATGACAGACCATTGTTAAGAGGGACGTTGTACTTTTGAGAAAGATAAGGCAGACAAGGTTCATACACAGTCTACTATATACAGTCGCGAAGCTTGAGGTGGTTTTTTGCAAATCTCGTGATAAAGCGCTCCAATCGGTTAGCAACTAGAAACAATAGACTGTCCACGGTCGACTTTGGACTGTGTCGTATTTCCATCGAGTGCTAGCTCGTTGCGTATTTCACTTTGATGCTTGTGAATTGTTAGTTATTGGTTGTAATGAAAATGTTAATGGCTAAAATACAATAATTGGAATAATAATATTTTATTAGAGACGTAGAAAAATTGAGTTTGTTTTAATGAAATTTACTGATCACGTTTTATTTTCAATTCTGGTGGCATTATTATTGCTTAAGCCTACTTTTTTTTTTCAAAGGATGTTTTTAATTATAGCTGTTAATTTTGTTGTTATTTTTATTTGTTACTTACTAGAGACGTAGAAAAAGTCTGTTACAATAAAATTTATTGATCACGTTTTATTTCCAATTCTGGTGTGATTATTATTGCTTAACCTCATCCCACTTTGTTAACTACGTAAGCCTACACTACAAGTACAGGTACACGTAAGTTACTCCATTAATTCATATTTCCATTATTATTGTTGTAAAGGGAAATGCAAATTGATATTTATTGGTTTCATAGTTAATTATCGCTATAATCTTGAATGAGTGAAGCGATTATAGTAAATTTCATTTCGTTTTGCACAAACAAAAATAATATTAACCTATTTCTTGCAGGTATCTTCGAGTTTATGGTGGAATTTAATATACTTCATTAAAATAATAAATTAACTTTATGCATTTAATATTTCAATAATGGAAGGAACGTGTTAATATTTCCAAAAGAACACAACGAAAGTGTAACATATTTTGTCGTCTACTATAGGAGAGAGATCTGCGATGATGAGGCGATAGTAGCGATCCTAGTGGTGGGCAACTACCCATGTTTGCATTTTTACTACATATTGAGCTTCGCGACTGTATATAGTAGACTGTGGTTCATATATGGACTTCTTCTCAATATCAACCTCGGTGGCCTGATTTAGGTTTCTTTCGAAACGGATAGTAGGGTCAAGAACAAGAGCCCGTTTTAAGCGTCCGTTGATAGCAATAATGTCTGCCCGTCTAAAAGAACCATATGATGATACACAATGTACTTCCTCATGAATCTCCCAATTTAAACTTTGAACATATACTTATATTAGGCGATTGTCAAGATGGCCATGACTAGACCATGATAATCACGTGACTACGATTCCTGCCGAAGCCTGTCTTTCTCGTTAGCCACGCGAAAATCGGAGCTTGATAGATGACAAGTAATGATGAAATTGAAGATAGAAAGTTCCATGCTAACATCAATATTTACGGATAATATTGAGGCAAATAGACAGCAGTCAAATAGGGTAGGCTAAGAGGCAAGACTTTATGTTGATCTAAAGAGTTATGTAATTATTATAATTAGAATTTTGATGGTCTATAAGGGTGCTATTCATAGACATTTCGCAGCACGCGCTATGAGCGTACTAAGATAGCCCCGGCTATCCACTGGTTACTTGTACAGAATTCAGATCATATCCTATTGCAAACACTGGTTTATGAATACTAAAAACGCTGATCATCCACCGGAAGCCCGCGCTAAAATGTCTATGAATACGGCCCTAAGTTATTAAACATTTTTACAAAACAATGAATTTGTGATCCAAAAACTAAAAAAAGTCCTAAAATTAAAAAAAAAAAAAATTACCTGAGCTTAAATACATATAGAAATTGTCCACCGCTGTGGAGTAATGGTTAGGATGCCTGACCGTGAAACTAGCGGGCCCGGGTTAAAATCCTGTTTGCGACAAGTTACCTGGTTGAGTTTTCTTCCGTGTTTTTCCCTCAACCCGTTAAGAGCAAATGCCGGGTAACTTTCGGCGCTGACCCTGGATTCATTTCGCTGCATTTTTGCTTTCATCTCATTCAGATGCTAATTAATCATAGTAAAGCGTCGTAAAATAACCACTTAAAAACATAGAAATTGTCTCAAATCAAGTTTATTGGAATACATTTATAGTACAATAAACAAGTTGTCTCTAACTGTAGCTTTCATTAACATGACTGCTGGATTCAATTCTCTTTGTTATAATTACTGTTTGTTTCTTCAGTACCGAGATGGATATTTTCAATTTTGTTCTTTCACTTTTTGTTAAAATTCACTTTGTGACCTGGTAGAGTATAAGAGAAAGCCCTATGGCATTAACTCTGCTAGAATAAATAGATAGATAGATGGATGGATGGATGGATGGATGGATGGATGGATGGATGGATGGAGGGATGGATAGATGGATAGATGGATAGATGGATAGATGGATAGATAGATAGATAGATAGATAGATAGATATATAGAGATAGATAGATAGATAGAGATAGATAGATAGATAGATAGAGATAGATAGAGAAAGATAGATAGATAGATAGATAGACAGATAGATAGATAGATAGATAGATAGATAGACAGATAGACAGATAGATAGATAGATAGATAGATAGATAGATAGATAGATAGATAGATAGATAGATAGATAGATAGATAGAGAAAGATAGATAGAGAAAGATAGATAGAGATAGATAGATAGAGATAGATAGATAAAGATAGATAGATAGATAGATAGAGAAAGATAGATAGATAGAGAAAGATAGATAGATAGATATAGATAGATAGATAGATAGATAGATAGATAGATAGATAGATAGATAGATAGAGAAAGATAGATAGATAGAGAAAGATAGATAGATAGAGAAAGATAGATAGATAGAGAAAGATAGATAGATAGAGAAAGATAGATAGATAGAGATAGATAGAGATAGATAGAGAAAGATAGATAGATAGATAGATAGATAGATAGATAGATAGATAGATAGATAGATAGATAGATAGATAGATAGATAGATAGATAGATAGATAGATAGATAGATAGATAGATAGATAGATAGATAGATAGATAGATAATTGAATAAATAATTGGATAAATAAATAAATAATTGAATAAATAAATAAGTAATTGGATAAATAAATAATTGAATAAATCATTGAATAAATAAATAAATAAATAAATGACAGACAGATGTTGTCAAGTGTAAATGATTGCTGATTGTCTTCCAGTACGGCTTTATACATTGAAAAGCTTCCTTCTACATTTACAGATTGGATTTGGAACGGAAAAATTTCTCCGTACACTGTTCCAACATCGACTGCAAAGACCTAACGTTCAATGTTTTCTGCTCTGGAGTAACCCTCATCACATATAAGAGATTGATCAGCCTGTTGATCAAAACAACTTTTATCAGTTTCACTATGCTGCCGTCTAGCGACTGCAAAAGTCACGTCATAGCTCTGATTGAATTGCATGAAATAACAGCTTGCAGCAGTACTTCCATCTAGCGTTCGTTACCAAGAAAAATAATTTTCGACACTGGAGATCCCGGTGTAGGGTGACCAGACGTCCTCTTTTGTCCGGACATGTCCTCCTTTTTAAGCCTTTGTCCGGGATCCTGGCGGATTTTTTAAAAATCAAGAAATGTCCTCCTTTTCGTAACTTGTATGCCTGATATTTTGAAATTATCTGATTTGATGCCTTTTTCAAGTAGTTTGCCTGTAGGTGGCAGCAGCATCGACGGAATATACTCTTTGCCAACGATCATAACTCCCTTTGCTCCTCTTTGTTATGGTTGTTGCTCAGAGGTAGCTAGTAAATCGAGAGATCGAGGTGCGAATGTAAATCTAAATAGATATTTTCTGTTCTCTTTAATAATTTTATTATATTTCCCATGACTTTCATATTGAACTAAGTGTAAAATCATTATTATTAAGTTTTTCGTAATTATTTTGTAATAAAATATATATTAACACGCTTTTAATATGATATAAGCCTAAATGTATTCGGTACTGCACATATTTTGTACAGCAATAACATAGATATTGACGTAATTTATAGTATAATATAGGCCTAAGCCTAAGAATATTTTTGTCCTCTTTTTTCGAACAATGTTCTCGTTTTTTAAGCTTTGTGTCCTCTTTCTTTATCGATGTGAATCTGGTCACCCTATCCTTATGTTTGTTCTCTTTTATATGTTACCATTTCATAACATGGGAATGACCAATCTGATTTATATGTGATCAGGGAAATGCACGCCGTCAGTCGTCGTCGAGTTTCCAGCTGAAATGAACTTCTCTAATCTTGATAAATTTGGGAACCTAGATTCGTTCAAGAGAGGCGCTATTCGATCCTACTGACCACCAAATAGTAATCGTACTATAAATACGTACAGAAAGTGAAGTTGGTACAAGTTTTCTTTGTATAATATTGTGTTTTTCCCTAATCTATCTCATCTACATTGTCTAACGGACATTGAGAGGTCTCCATATTTCATTATTCTTGTAGAATCGACAGTTTTCCCCTCCCCTCACTTGATTCTACCTCTGCACCGTCTATGCATATCATCCTATTACTAGTAAAACCGATTAAGTCCACTTTTTGTGTAAAATAATTTAAGTACAGTACTCGACTTGTTTTTCCGTGCTCTGTATTATAGTAAAATCGATTAAGTCCGAAAAGTTGTAGCAACAAACCAATTATTTATTTAAAGAATGTATTATGATTCTTCGTGCATTAATAAAGTTTGAATTGCTGTTTTTACAAAACTTGCATATTGGACTTAACCAGTGTTGTCATGGAGGCCATACGGGACCATACATCGTATGGGAACCTACAATTTTTTTTAATTAATCGTATAGGGAAAATAAAATTTTGTCTATATGGAACCATACAGCATATGGGTACCTAAGTTTTGTACGCAGAGATCTGTACAGATCTTAGATCATCTCTTACCGTTCCTAATGTATTTTCTTTGATGTTCATAAACAAAAATTGTCCACCTCTGTAACACTGGAACCCAGAATTATATAAAATAATGGTTGTAAAACAAGAAGTGCTGCAAATACTCCAAGATATTCATCGAGACAAGTGTGCATCTACGGTGGTGCTACATGGTGTATTCTTTAAATCAAACTTGTACAATTAAAATGTAAAGCAAAACAATTTCTTTACTTGTTCTTTAATATTAAAAAAAATCGTAAAATAACAGTAGGAGAGCTAGAGAGAGGAGAGTAAAATCTATTTAAAGGGAGAGAATAAGAGGTGGGGCGTATGACCAAGAAAAAAATTACCATGACAGCACTGGATTTAACTGGTTTTACTAGTAATAGGACGATACCTATATTGTTTTCTATCTCTGTAGCTAGATCTTTACATAGCATTTACTATTACAAATAACATGTGAGGATATTTGTATAGGCAGCGCTTGTTTTGTTGACAGTCGAAAGTTTTCCGCGCATAGCCATGGCAACGTGATATTTTCCTTATCTCGTTTGTTTTAAACCTTCAGCGTGTCTGAACGTTATCATGCTGTAATTTTCTCGATAGATATTTCATTATTTAATTTAACTCCAAATGCTGCATTCATATTTTAGAAATTGGCACTAATACAAAATAAAATTCTCGTACTATAATCACACACATAGTCTAGTAGGTCTAATGTAAAATATAATCGTACATCACGGTATATATTTCTATAGTCGACAACACTAGTGAATACTCCTGAGAAGACAGCATGTACCCAATGGCCTTCACCGGACAATAGCAATAACTCTTAAGTTCCTACGTCTGTGATAAGCGAGTTCATTATTTTCGACCGAGGATGGGCGATACTCTATGTAATGAAGCTGTCGCCACATTAATGCCCCCAACACATGCCATTTTTAGTTCTCGACAATAATGATTACCTGTAGGTATAGGATAGCCAAGATAGAATTACCGACGGAAAGTAGACGAGGCTTTGCTATCATGTACTGCGTTTTCTGCATGCTTGCAGTCTGACGTACCTATGTCCAGTCTGTTGCCAGCGACTTCCTTTCATTGCACTATATCTGTCTGTGCCTACAAGCGACTGTAAATGAACTAAGATCTTCTAGGAAAACGACTCTGATAGTTCCTGTGAAATAATGCGACCAGACGTTCCGTTCAAAACGTTATAGTCCCGTTTTTAGATGCTCCATTTCGGTGTTCCAACAGTTCCCGTTGGGACGCCTATACAAATACTTCCGTTTTGTTGCAGAATCCAAAAAAAGAATCTTACTAAACAATTTCTCGAAATTTTATATTTTTACATTTACAAAATCGACTAACAAATACTTTTACAAGAGAACGGGCATTAATCTTAGCAATAAGATCTCCCGTTCTTCCATACCTATTCATTACTAGCATTTAAACTAAGTCCCAACGGAAGGTATAAAATAATTCTGGATATAATAATCAATTGTGCCTGTTTGGGATTGGAAAACTATTTAAACTCGGTTCATTATCCAGATCTGCAAAGAAAATAATTTATAAAACTATTCTAAGACCAGTGGTTACATATGCTAGCGAAGCTTGGGTTTTAACAAATAATGAAAATATGCTAGCAGTTTGGGAAAGAAAAGTCCTGAGAAAGATATATGGTCCCCATTTTGAAAATGGTCAGTTTAGAAGTAGAACAAATAAAGAACTAATGGAACTGTATGGAGAGCCGAGTATAGTTTCCTTCATTAAGAAAGGCAGACTTAGATGGTTGGGACATCTTGAACGTATGCCAGAAGGCCGACTACCTAAACGGGCATTATATGGACACCCAGGAGGATTAAGGAAGAGAGGAAGACCAAGGCTGAGGTGGCTTCAGGATGTGGAGGATGATCTGCGGAGAGTTGGATGCAAGAGATGGAGACAACGGGCTCAAGATAGAGATGAATGGTTCCACTGATTAAGGAAGCCCAGGCCCTTCATGGGCTGTAGTGCTAATAATGAATGAATAATAATCAATTTCTCCGAAACATAAAGGTGGTCTATGAACATAATATACAACTTGTTTCTCTCTTTATTTTATGCTAGAAGAAAAAAAAAAAGGATATAGAAAGTTCATCACCATTTTGTATTTTTGACTTCAAATCAGAGTGCGCGCAAGAAGAAATGTTCAAACTGACTGCCCAAGGGCATGGATGTATTCTGGTAGCAAATCACACAACTATTTGCTCTTTTAAAGACATCACATATCTGTTGGATTCATTGACAGTCTTGTTACACAAGTTAGGGAAGCATTTCAATGTTATCAATTAGAGTGGAATAAAAAATAGTCTGCAAAGCGTTCATGTACTCCCTAAGAGCATTTAGCTGTTTGTCACATGATAAGGAAGTTTTTACGTAAATTTGTCCTGACTGCATTGCATTCTACAAGTCCATGCAGAAGATGCATGTTTTCTATTGCTCTGTCAGCGTCAATGTTTTTCGTCGTAAAATAGCTAACTTCAAGTACTACCATTCTCTCATTAAGACCACCGCCACCACCACCACCACCACCACCACCACCACCACCACCACCACCACCACCACCACCACGACTTGGGATCTTTGACGCATTTCGTACTCGCTTATTTGGGAATTCACATTGTAGCGGGACTCCCTAATAATGTGGTTAGCATGGTGTAAGGTCACCGCTTTAAAGTAAGAGACGTGCTCCCTGTTTCAATTCTAGTGACTTACTTAATTACTTACAAATGGCTTTTAAGGAATCCAGAGTTTCATTGCCGCCCTCACATAAGCCCGCCAGCGATTCCTATCCTCAGCAAGATTAATCCAGTCTCTACAATCATATCCCACCTCCCTCAAATCCATTTTTATATTATCCTCCCATCTACGCCTCTGCCTCCCCAAAGGTGTGTTCCCCTCAGGTCTTCAAACTAACACTTTATATGCATTTCTAGATTCACTCATATATGCTACATGCCTTGCCAGCCTCAAACGACTGGATTTAATGTTCCTAATTATGTCAGGTGAAGAATACAATGCGTCCATTTCTGCGTTGTGTAACTTTCTCCATTCTCCTGAAACTTCAACCCTCTTAGCTCCAAATATGTTCCTAAGCATCTTATTCTCAAATATCCTTAACCTCTGTTCTTCTCTCAAAATGAGAGTCCAAGTTTCACAATACAGAACAACCGGTAATACACGTATAACTGTTTTATAAATTCTAACTTTCAGCTTTTTCGATAACAGAGAGGATGACAAAAGCTTTTCAACCGAATAATAACAGGCATATCCCATATTTATTCTGTATTTAATTTCCTCTCGAATGTCATTTATAACGTACTTTAGTTTCTCCACCTTTTCAAAGGATAAATTTCCAATTTTTATATTTCCATTTCGTACTATATTCTGGCCACGAGACATAATCATATACCTTGTCTTTTCAGAATTTATTTCCAAACCTGTATCCTTACTTGTAACCTATATCCTTACTTGCTTCAAGTAAAATTCCCGTGTTTTCCCTAATAGTTTGTGTATTTTCTCCTAATATATTCACGTCATCCGCATAGACAAGCAGCTCATGTAACCCGTTCAATTCCAAATCCTCTCTGTTTTCCTAATGGTATATTTTAGAGCAAAGTTAAAATGTGAAGGTGATAGAGCATTTTCTTGCTTTGGCCCGAAGTGAATTGGAAACTGGCCTATACGGACTCTGCTGTAAGTTTCACTGAGACACATTTTAACTAATCGAACTAGTTTCTTGGGAATACCAAATTCAATAAGAATATTGTATAAAACTTCTTGATGCAATAGTAGTTGATACATCGTCGTTAAATAACAAACTAAAAAATTGCTTATTTCCCGTTACGTTTCACCGTATAAAATTTCAGTATTTTTAAATTGAGTCTACATGATGTTTTCTTCTATCATAGACTAAATAACACGTGGAATATCGTTTCATCTGTTAAACTAAAAGCACGAAATGTGGCTCGTGGTAACTAGGATGACTGCGTTGCTAAGGTTTAGTGGTATACTCACGCCATCGTGAAGACAGCTCCCGGTTGACACTCGCAGATCGCTGCCTGGGACACGAATGAGTCTCCGCTCGCTCCAATCAAGTGCCCGTAGTTCAGATTTGCGCTGTCTCGCGTTAATTGACTGCGGAAAGAATGTAAACAAGTAGTGCATTATACTTTGCACAGACTTTGCCATGTTGTACTCCTACCTACCTTCTAGAGGCAAAAGTTTTCCTTAGTAATTGCTGCGGTTTTCATTTGTTTTCAATCTCACTGTTGCTCCGTTGCTATCTCGCTACTCACAGACACTTTTAAGTACTATTTGCAGTTCATGTTAATTACATTCAAGGAAAGTTTATATAGGCTGCATACCAACTAAGTATCCGCTATTTTAAGGGGTTAGATATAGCTTACTTACTTACTGGCTTTTAAGGAACCCGGAGGTTCATTGCCGCCCTCACATAAGTCCGCCATCGGTCCCTATGCTGAGCAAGATCAATCCAGTCTCAATCATCATATCCCACCTCCCTCAAATCCATTTTAATATTATCTTCCCATCTACGTCTCTGTCTCCCCAAAGGTCTTTCTCCCTCCAGCCTCCCAACTAACACTCCATATGCATTTCTGGTTTCGCCCATACGTGCTATATGCCCTGCCCATCTCAAACGTCTGGATTTAATGTTCCTAATTATGTCAGGTGAAGAATACAATGCGTGCAGTTCTGCGTTGTGTAACTTTCTCCATTCTCCTGTAACTTCATCCCTCCTCACCCCAAATATTTTCCTAAGCACCTTATTCTCAAACACCCTTAACCTATGTTCCTCTCTCAAAGTGAGAGTCCAAGTTTCACAACCATAAAGAACAACGGGTAATATGTCTGTTTTATAAATTCTAACTTTCAGATTTTTTGACAGTGGATTGGATGATAAAAGTTTCTCAACCGAATAATAACAGGCATTTCCCATATTTATTCTGTTTAATTTCCTCCCGAGTGTCATTTATATTTGTTGCTGTTGCTCCAAGATATTTGAATTTTTCCACCTCTTTAAAGGATAAATTTCCAATTTTTATATTTCTATTTCGTACAATATTCTCGTCACGAGACATAATCATATACTTTGTCTTTTCAGGATTTACTTCCAAACCTATCTCTTTACTTGCTTCAAGCAAAATTTCCGTGTTTTCCCTAATCGTTTTTTGGATTTTCTCCTAACATATTTACGTCATCTGCATACACAAGCAGCTGATGTAACCCGTTCAATTCCAAACCCTCTCTGTTATCCTGGACTTTCCTAATGGCATACTCTAGAGCAAAGTTAAAAAGTAGAGGTGATAGTGCATCTCCCTGCTTTAGGTACAGCTTACAGCAGTAAATGTGCAATTCATTTTGTGTTTCAGAAGTGTCTAGTAATATCATAAAATAATGTTATCAATTTCAATCAAAGACACAACTATCTGCAAAAATTTATTTGCTACATGAATATAAAGTATATAAACGTTTTCGCCTTGTGGGGCATCATGAGATATATTAAAATTATGTGATCTGAACTTAGATTAAATTAGATTTATAAAAGCAAATACGAACAGTGTGTAATACATGGTGATAAAATTTCATGAGTTATATGTACAGTATACTAATTGTAACAAGAAATGAGATAAAATGATGAATTTCAATGTAGTGTAGATTCAAATATAATTAAATTGGAATTGTGTGTACATATAACTCATGTTACATTATAATACATATTTATTAAATAATGTTATGCAAATTATGATCATGTTAAAATCAAATGAATAAATAGATAAAACCTTGGGTTAAATTTATTCAATCACAATCAACCTACAACATCGATTACTACAAACTTCGGTATGATACACAGTTCTCCAAGACGTGTCATTTTCTAAACATTGAATAAATTTAACCCAAGATTTTATCTATTTATTCATTTGATTTTAACATGATCATAATTTGCATAATATTATTTAATAAATATGTATTATAATGTAACATGAGTTATATGTACAGACAATTCCAATTTAATCATATTTGAATCTACACTACATTGAAATTCATCATTTTATCTCATTTCTTGTTACAATTAGTATACATATAACTCATGAAATTTTATCACCATGTATTACACACTGTTCGTATTTGGTTTTATAAATCTAATTTAATCTAAGTTCAGATCACATAATTTTAATATATCTGATGATGCCCCATAAGGCGAAAACGTTTATATACTTTATATTCATGTAGCAAATAAATATTTGCAGATAGTTGTGTCTTTGATTGAAATTGATAACATTATTTTATGATATTACAGCAGTAAAGTTTGGAAATATTTAATATTTTTTTCCTCCATTACTGTATCTTGTACAGTAGTGGCAAAAAAAAAACCGGACCGACCCTCGTAGCTGATTTCAGAGCCTTGTTCACTCCAGAGCACGATAGATTGGTAAATAAGACTTTCGTGGTTCGAATCCTACCTGGGAAGAAAACGTTTTTTTGTCCCTTATTCAAATTTATTCCCATTATTTTTCGATTGCTGGTAAAATTCATGTTCTCGGAATAATAAGTTAATTAAGTAGTAAAATATCGCTGCAATCGAAAAGTATTGGAAATAAATTTGAATAAGGAACAAAAAAAGTTTCCTTCCCAGGCAGGATTCGAACCACGAAAGTCTTAGTTACTAGTCTATCGTGCTCTGGAGTGAACAAGGCTCTGAAATCACCTACAAGGGTCGATCCGGTTTTTTTTTGTCACTACTGTACAATAATGAAAATTAGTATGTGTAAAACACAGTCCTTCTGGTATATGAAAAAAATGTTTTTACGATTTAAAAAATTTATTTACTTTTATTTATTTATTTATTTTTTTCAAAATTCATTTCACTGTGCAGTGATGAAGCGTTTCCCACATAACTCAAAAACTATCCAACATTCAGTGATGAAATTTTTTGTGTGTATTTATGCATGTCATATCTACAATTTGATGCAAGTTCACTTCTCTGTCTTTCATAGATTGTCTGATAAAAAATAAATTCTTTTTAAAAAATGGTCAAATATGAGTATTTTTTTCTAACACAAAATAAAAAAATATTATTTATTAAGGAATGTAGTTGAAAGAGCATGATATTGTAAATATGAGTTTCAGTAACAAAATAAAAGAGAGAGAACATGAAAAAGTTAACAAGTTTATGAGTTATGAGGGAAATTGTTCACCACTGCACAGTAAACTGGAACCATTTTGAATTTTGAAAAAAAAAAAAACAATATTTTTTTTTAAATCGTAAAAATATTTGTTTCGTGTAGCAGAAGGACAGTGTTTTACACATACCAATTTTCTTTATTGTACAAGATACAGTATTAGAGGAAATAAATGTTGAATACTTCCAAAAATTTTACTGCTTAAGCTGTACCTAACACCTTAAGGGAATTTATGATTAATTATTATCCGTTGCAGTTGTATAACCGATGTCTTCTTGTAGCTCAAATATTGTGTTCCATATATGTCCAGGTTGCGAACAAAACAGGTAATTTCCGAAATAGTATTTTTTGAGGATGTAGAAAAACTTTATCGAGCCTTCACGTTAATTTTTTAAAACAAGCTAAATTTTCCACGTCTTCCCCGATCTATATTAACGTTAGTTAAATCGTCACCGTTCTTGTTTCTAAGACAAACCACAGAAATTGACTTACGGTATGAAAGTAATATATCTGGCTCATTGCGTAGTTCTCCGTACCTTTACGTCTTGACCTTCAACTCGTATGTTTGTCGCCCTGGTATCGTGCAAACAATTGAATCGCGATTTGTTTGCTCTGTATTTTACGCTGATTTAAGACGGTTTGCTTTACTTTTGACACTTATAGTACAGTTCTATTAAAGTTCACTCGTATCGTTGAAAGTAATGTACATCTAACTTATTTGATTATAGTTGAATATTGAAAATAAGAAACATATTGCAATATTGTTAATTTTATTATTAATTCGTCCTAAATCTATCAATTCAAAAAATCATCTCGTAAATTCTTAAAGATTCCCTGCAGATTATGCAGTTTCATTTATACCACTCAGAAGGCCTTAATTAAGGATATGCTAATTTTAAATAAAATATTTTATTTATAAGTATAATTTTGTAGTCATCTTCTAGGATTTTATTTTATAATTGGTGCTTAATTATTACATTTTATTTTTATAACAATATTCATATTTAATTGATTATATTTGTTTGCTATTAATTTCCGGATCCTCGTGGTCATCCTTAATTAAGGCCGGACGAGTTATTTCTCTCTCTCTCTATAAGTTAATATTTTTTATTTAGTTCTAGTTCAGTAATATTTTATCTGTTACGCAAGTTACAATGGATTTAATGTCCCTAATTTTTTTTTTTTTGTATCCTGTTAGTAATACTTTAATGTTGATATTTTGTTGGTAAAATATGCATTACAAATCCACAATTTAAATTGTACCTTACAAATTCACAATTTAAAGTATTATACATTACAAATCCAAAATTTAAAATATGCATTACAAATCCGCAATTTAAATGTAATAGAATATCTAAGGTTGTCTATAATAAAATACAAATAAATCGAATAATTAAAGGAAGAAAACTCATCTAAATAAGAGGACTCGGGGAAGGACGCCAGAATACTTGTAGCATTACCGCGCTGAATGGCGATAACAATGCGCTGACGTAGATATTGACTGCTTCGAGGGTCCCCAGAAAGCTGCACTAAACTTCTGCCTATGGTGGAGATGAGAGCTTTGGCTTCACTACACCATGATCCGAACGTTTCAACCGCAAAAGGGACAAAAATATAATTACAGTGAAACCTCTCCTTACGGACACCTCAAAGATACGGACACTCCTCATATACGGACAGATTTTTATGTCCCAACTGAAATAATGTAGAAATAATGATAAATTTAACTCTCGTTTACGAACACTCTCAGACACGGACACGTACAGCTGTTTTACAGTCCTAAACCTTGCTTTACCTCCTGACTGCGGACAGAACTTGGATTTCAAGACCTAATGTGTTACAAAAATGGAAAAATTTAGTTTTCAGAATTGTACAGATATTCCTTACCATGAAATAAGATAATAAGAGCCTCGTAGGCTACCAATAGCCCAGCCGGCTATCCCTTGTTGCCTGGAAGCGAGTGGATAAACAAAGTCATTAAAATTTAACTTGTCTGATGGGTCCAATGTTTCCGCGATCGTCAAATTGTATTTTACACATGAAAGGGTTAGTAGGATTTTTCTCTTCACTTCAATCAGCCTTCGGTTTCGAGAGACATGGCACCTGAACGTAAAGGTTGAGTTGAAAACTGTAAATTACAGTACTGCATAACTGTAGACCTAGAATAAAATTGCATGGCACAGTACTGTATTTTCCTTTTTCAGTCTTATCTACTGTAGTTAAAAGTTGCAAAGAATTAACTCAGTATACTATATTTATAATTAAACTAAAGTAATACATTTAATTTAAAGCATAAAGAAATACATCATGTAGGGGAGAGATGGGTAGTATCGGACATCGGGTAATATCGGACAGTGCGTTTCTTTCATCTATCACCAGATGACAGTACCTGAATGACATGGTTACGTTTCTGTGATGTCGCATACAGCAACGTAACCATGTTATTCAGGTACTACCATCTGGTGGTAGTGAAAGAAACGCACTGTCCGATATTACCCGATGTCCGATACTACCCGTCTCTCTCCTATAAGTTATTATAAATTTACTGTTACATTGGGGAGTCTCCCTCCCAATAAAGGACACCTCCCAGATGCGGACAGATTGTTACGTCCCTTCGATGTCCGTAAGTGAGAGGTTTAGCTGTATCTGCAAGATGTTTATATTTATGGTGTTTACTAACAGCGGCACTTTCTGCTGCAGGTCCTGGTGTCTTAGAGGTTGAAGGGGCCAGTGTATCCACACATGTTACAATTAACTGTGTTATCACAGTGACTGTGATAACGTCTGCATTTAGTTTAAAAATTGCATGTGGGAAAGAATAGAAATGTCTGAGTTAAGTGCCACGATTTTCTAGGAGTCATTCGAATTGCATGCAAGATAATAATTAAAACAGAGCAATAAGACATTATTATATTATTTCCTTGTAATGAAGTTCAAAAACCAACGAGTTAGAAAGAGAAAGATATAGAGTGGTCATTGCGCCGCCATGTTTGAAGAAAATTGAACGACCGTCGGTAATGAACTTATGCGCCCAAAACAAAGTGGGCGTGGTGATAACTGACATTAGAATCGTCAGCTGTCTTAATTTCGTTTGCATAAATCAGTTAAACTGAAGTGGAAAAACCTAGTATTTCGTCAAATACGTGCTAGGAACTTAATCTAAACTTATGTACGCTAAATTTAAAACACTTGAGCTATTCCTAGAAGGAATGCTTAAAAGAATAACCTAAGCAAAATTGTCATGTAGTATGACAAGAAGTCCTAGCAAATATACTGAAGAAAATGTTAATATTCCTAGGTTCTTTTAAATGCGACCTGCAAGATTGCCTATAAAATGAACGAGTATGATTCGGATGATTTTATTAAATTGTTTTCCCAGTCTCTACACGTTGCAAAACTATTTACTATGCCATAAGATATAGAATGAAAGTAGGCCCTATATGTAGTAAACAACCTTTACCTCCAAGCTTGTAACGTGGGCGAAACATGACAAAACATCCTTTCAGTTTTTTTGTTACAGTAAAGTATAATTATTATCGAAATGTGAACGTGAGGCCAACAGCCGGCTGGTCTGTCTGAGCCTTTAAAGGGCTGTGGCACCACAGATAATTATTAGTGTATAATTGAGCACCCACGTAAAATAATGGGGTAAGTAGTTACGAAATATATTCATACTTACCCCATTATTGCACGTGGGTGCTCAAGAACATAATTGAGCACCCACGTAAAATAATGGGGTAAGTAGTTACGAAATATATTCATACTTACCCCATTATTGCACGTGGGTGCTCAATTATGTTCTTTCATGTCCTTCCAGTCAAAATACTAACAACAATACGACCTACCCCAGAGTTTTGCGTTATTTTGGATGCGAGTGTCGAAATACAATTTTAATATTTGATTGCTATTACTAGGTTTGAAACGGAATTGTAGCGGTTTTATCCGTATTTAGTTTAACTTTATTACTAGTGAACCATTTATTTGATTAATCGTTTGTCTTCGAAATAGGCCTACTTCTTATAAGCTACAGCTCATCGTCTTCTTGTATAAGCAGTAAGGACAGAAGGAGCAGAAATAAAGGATGCCGGTGTCGAAATACAGTTTTAATATTGTATTGTATTTGTTTTTCACTGGGTCTGAAACGGAATTGTATTGGTTTTATCCGTATTTAGTTTAAGTACATTACCAGTGAACCATTTATTTTGTTTATGCCTGGCGTTGTTACACATTTATGCATGAAAAAAATGCTGCTAATTAACAAAACTATGGACTTAACTTCATAAAATTTACATGAAATATGATATATCAGTTGTCTTTTTCCTTTTGACATTGCAGTTATATGCAGCACACACAATAGGCATGTTTTTTCTTCGTTTTTTTGTACTCCTTACTTCCGTTAAACAACATTGTAAGCAGACGAATTTTTACAAAGGTGGGCGCTTAGCTCAGATCTGCCGTGTTTCGCGGTGGCACCGCAAAGAGCGCTGTACAGGACAACATGGCCACTCTATAGTCTTCTCTTTCTATCTCGTTGTCAAAAACAAACTGCTATCTATCACGGCATACTAGATACTATTGCCAACTACTCAGACAACAATACTTAACCTCAAAGTAAGATAAGCTGAAATGTTACAATAACAGAACAAAAACATGAAAGATTTTTACAGGCATTTATTTATTACTTGAAGCTACAGTTATTGAAAACGCAATTTTCAAAGTTAAATTTTGTTCAATTTTTTTTCTGTGATTGTCACTGAAGTGGATGGACTGAGCTGGAGGTAGAGGGAGTAGCAGTGGGATTACATGTCCAGTATTGCACGTGGCGTCTTATCAGATAAAACACTTCCTTACAAAGAATCTTATCAATAAACACAATTACTGCGATTGGTTGATTTTAAGGCGGTTCTGAAAGGTTATTGGTCAGTATCGCAAATTCATCTTACAAGTTAAATAGTCTGTCTAATCAAATACTTACTTACTTACAAATGGCTTTTAAGGAACCCGAAGGTTCATTGCCGCCCTCACATAAGCCCGCCAGCGGTCCCTATCCTGTGCAAGATTAATCCAGTCTAATCAAATACCTTACTATAATAATACCGGACAGCTGTATACTAGCAGCATTGGCGTGAGTGCGAAATATCGCGGACCTGTCATCTAGCGGAGAGGGATGGAATTACGTCCACATATACAAATATTAACATAACGAGATTCGGACTATTGTTTAAAACGTGAGTGGAATTATATATGAAACACTTAAGAAATGTTGAATAATATTTAATGTAAAGTTATTATCTTATATCAAAGCTGCATATTATGAGAAATATTGCATACTTCATATTACTTTCCGTAATTAATTGTTACATATTTTTTCTTTGGTTTACCGAGACAAAATCAAACTGATATTAGGAATGAATTTACAGTAATGTTTTATATACGCATTGCTGACAACTGCAAAGATAAAATTGATAGTAATCTGATGCTTGTAATAATTAGTAAAGGCATGTGGACAACAATAAAACTTAATTTGATAAAACCTTAAAATGCAATACATTTTAACTTCTATTTATTTATTAGGTATAAATAAAAAAACTAATTTGTATTTTTCTATCAACACAAAGACGAAGGAATTAGGCCTACTAAATAATGTTGTTGTCTTACGTTTTATGAACTGTCGGAAATCGAAAGTACGATTTGGAGCAATTTATAATGCTGCAATTGTCACAATTATAAACAGCACATATACACCCTGACATTTTAACACTAGTACTAATTCATAAAACTATTAACTAGCCCAGCAACAATATACATTGCAGTTGATTACAGCTTGTTTCGCGAGTATCTCCACACCGGTAGGTAGGTAGCAGCACCAGCGTCGTTCTTACGCAAAACTGCTAGCTGTGCGGTATTATTATAGTAAGGTATTTGGTCTAATAGTATTTACTGCGTTACTGTAGCATTAAATAAACTACGCTATGAAATCGGAGCAATCAGTTTGGGACACGTATTGAAGATTCATTATGTGTGAAGTTACACCAGAATGAGGGGTGATTTCGGACAATGTCTTTTTATTTTTTACGCACTGTTGAATTATCAACACTACAAAACATTATTTATTTATTTATTTATTTATTTATTTATTTATTTATTTATTTATTTATTTATTTATTTATTTATTTATATATATATATATTTATTTTATTTATTTTATTTATTATTTATTTATTTATTTAATTATTTATTTAATTATTTATTTAATTATTTATGTAATTATTTATTTAATTATTTATGTAATTATTTATTTAATTATTTACTTATTTACTTATTTACTTATTTATTTACTTATTTATTTACTTATTTGCTTATACCGGCAGAGTTAAGGCCATAAATCCTTCTCTTCCACTCAACCAGTGTTAGAATAATAGCAAATATAAAAATGGCAGAAATGCAGGAACAATATACAACAATAATTACAACTTAAAATTATCTTTCTTGTTGTAATACTATTAATTATGAATGTAAAGTAAAAGACAGTGTCAGATGTGGCCCCAGATTACGGTAATAATACTACTTACTTACTATTCAACAAAAATAGTAATTGAAATAGCATGTACGAAAATTAAGGAAATCTTTGTGATACAGTAATTGAGGTCTTCCAGGTAAATGAACTGGGTACTATTGATTCATTGGTTTTCAGATGGAAAAGTGTACTTAGTGTTCCTTTTTTTGCGGACAGCATAATCTTGCAGGCTCTTAAAAGTATATTTTTTTATAAAAAAATAAAAAACAAAACATGATAGCTCAATATATTGAGAAATACTGAGAAATTCGCACAAGCAAGGAAAAGTTACAGGATTTTTTTTCTCTGTGTATTAACTTTTTCCATGACCTGTCGGGATGTTTCGACTTCTTTCCTCTAACATTCTTTATAACACAAAACAAATGTGGACCCAATTTAGCATAGTTTTCCTCTTATTATTTTAAAATTTGCTATAGTATAACCTTAAATTAAAATACCAAGTTTTGTTTATATTATTTCCATCTATCTTTCATTATATAAAATATAGCAGGACAGCCATCGCGTATTCGGTCCTGCTATTGAAGATAAAATTATTTGGCATTATATGGCTATAAGATATTTGAAGGTACAGGGAAAGAACTAGCTTTGTCCACTTTAGAAAATTGTTTAGGAGAGCAATTTAAAGTCTGTCTTTAGCATATTCTTTCCTTGTATGCTAAATCTAAAATCTTTCATAGTACTTAGACTGTTCACATTATCACAGTGTTTCAGTCATAGGATTAAACTAGTCTACATGGAATCCTACTATACACAACATGCGTAACTCATTTAAAAAAGAAAAACAAAAAAAGGAAAAGAAAAGTGGACAAAGCTCGTTCTTTTCCTGAACCATTCATTTGTATTAATGTTACAGTCCATCACGACTCTAGATTACATTCGACTGCTTAATTATGCATTGAATGAATCTGCAGTGAACAGACATAATACTGACGAACTGATCGAGGAAGTTTGTGCTTCCATTCTCGCAAATGCGCGATTCTTTGTATAGAGTAGGTAAACTGTAGCCGACGTCATTATGCAAGGCCGAAACTTGAGTCTTGAGTAGGCACACCGCGTAGCTTAAGGGTTAGGCCTATATTACACTATCAGATTTATGTGTCACTTGTAGCTTACTCACTTGCATTGCACGAAAGCACAGATAGAAATGACAAAGCTCACCTAGCCATTTTCATCCGAAGAGTTAATGAACATTTTACTGTGTCTGAACGTCTTCTAGATGTAATTACAACATACAACTGGAGAAGATCTTTTCCAGGCACTGAAAGGCACCATAGAACAGAAGAGGTTGAATTTGCAATGGCTTGTGTCAATAGCAACAGACGGGGCTCCAGCTTCATAGTATGTCAAAATAATATACAAACGTATGATATTTCTTATTCTTTTGATGTTATTATTTGTAAACATAAGAAGACCGTTGCCGCGATCCCCCACTGATCGCTCCCATCTGTTGAGGTACGAGTCTCTCCCCCTTTTCTAGCCTTACAGCATACTGTGTTCGGCGGGCAGCATCGAGAGCACGAATGACGATACGCTTTTTGGAGACCTCTGCTTACAAGCAAACATGGGGGCAGATAAAAACGTTAATGTTTTTCTTTCACCATGTTAATAATGTAAAAACAATTTCTTACACAAATTTTGGCCACTCGAGCGCAATTACAAGGGCCCCCAGAAAGTAAGTAAGTTTCCCTGGGGCCGTTTACAGAAAGAAACCACATTTTCATGGAAAGATTTATTGGATCAGATACATATATTGTTGAACTATTTTTCAACATATTCTGCACCTGAAATCAGACATGTCATACCGTGGTACAACTTTTGTATCCCTGTGTCGTAGAAGTCTGCCGTCTGGGATCGGAACCAGTGTGTGGCAGCCGTCTGCACCTCTCTGTTGATCCCCCGGTATGACAAATGTCTCAATTCGGGTGGGGAATATGTTGAAAAAATAGCTCAAGAATTGATATATTTTTCCATGAAGTTGTCTTTTTTATGTAAACGGCCCCAGGGAAACCTAAGGCTGGTTCACAATAAGCCGGGAAGGGAAGCGACAACGAGAACGAGAACGGAAATGTTGTTAAAATAAGTGTATTTAAATGTAAGCATTCACAATTAACTATTGTGAATACTCACATTTAAATACATCTTAACATTATTTCCGTTCTCGTTCTCGTTGCCGTTTCCGCTCCCGGTTTATTGTGGACCGGCCTTTACTTTCTGAGGGGGCCTCGTAATTGCGTTCGAGTGGCCAAAATTTGTATAAGCACTTGTTTTGACATTATTAACATGGTGAAAGAAAAAAAATTAACTTTTTTATCTGCCTCCATGAGAATGTTTGCTTGTTAGAGCGAACAGTATCACAGATATTATCTTCGTATAGGCCTGAATCTAAATCTCGACCTTGAATAAATACGTATGCTACAATATTAACAGACTCCTATACTTAATATCCCGTTACCATAGTAACTTTCAGCATGGCAACGCAAACTGTTTTCTTTTGTCACATTCTGCGCCAGGCGCTTCGTCCCTCCGTGAAGTGCCTTTCGATTTCCTCCAGCGATTTGCCCTCAGTCTCAAGCAACCGGAAGTAAAGGAAGACGACGCCGATGCAGCTGATGGTCCCGTAAAAGAAGAAGGCTCCGTAGAGCTGGAGGTCGCGCTCCATGTCGAGGAACGTCTTGGAGCTGAGGAAGAGGAAGACGTAGCAGCCTGCGGCCGACACGCCGCCCGACAGCCCGCGCGTGCGGAAGGGGAACACCTCGGACAGCAGCATCCAGGGCATCTGCCCCACGATGCTGTTGCAGAAGGAGAGCACCACGAACAGCAGCAGCGGCACCCACGGTGCGGTGACGGCGTCCCCGGTCACGAGGGCGTAAGTTGCCAGCAGCAGGGCGGACAGGGCGCTGCCGGCCGTGCAGGCCAGCGACAGGGGGCGCTTGCCGAGGCGCTGGACCGAGCACATCATGAAGACGGTGCCCACTATGCCGCAGCCCCCCGACACCACCTGGAAGCCAGCATGTGAATGAGGGAGACAAGAAGATGGAAAGAAACGAAACGAAATAAAGAAGGAAAGAAACGGAATGAAGGCAGAATGAAAGAAAGACAGGAAATAAAGAAGGCAGAAAGAAAGAAACGAAATAAAAAAGACAGAAAGAAAGGAAAAACCGAAATAAAGAAGGCAGAAGGAGAGAAAGAAAAAAGAAAGAAACGAAATAAAGAAGGCAAAAAGAAAGAAAGAAAGAAACGAAATAAAGAAGGCAGAAGGAAAGAAATAAAAAAGAAAGAAACGAAATAAAGAAGGCAGAAAGAAAAAAAGAAAGAAAGAAAGAAACGAAATAAAGAAGGCAGAAAAAAGAAAGAAACGAAATAAAGAAGGCAGAAAAAAAGAAAGAAACGAAATGAAGAAGGCAGAAAGAAAGAAACGAAACGAAATAAAGACGGCAGAAAGAAAGAAAGAACTATAAAAGGAAAGAAGAAAGAAAGAAAGAAAAACGAAATGAAGAAGGCAGAAAGAAAAAAACGAAATAAGGAAGGCAGATAAACGAAATTAAGAAGGCAGGAAGAAAGAAACTAAACGAAATAAAGACGGCAGAAAGAAAGAAAGAAAGAAAGAAACGAAATATAAAAAGGCAGAAAGAAGGAAAGAAAGAAAGAAATGAAATAAAGAGGCCAGAAAGAAAGAAATGAAACGAAATAAAGACGGCAGAAAGAAAGAAAGAAAGAAACGAAACGAAATAAAAATGGCAGAAAGAAAGAAAGACGGCAGAAAGAAAGAAAGAAAGAAAAAAGAAAAGAAATGAAGACAGAAAGAAAGAAACGAAATAAAGAAGGCAGAAATAAAGAAACGAAATGAATACAGAAAGAAAGAAACGAAATAAAGAAGGCAGACAGAAACGAAATGAAAAAGGCGGAAGGAAAGAAACGAAACGAAATAAAGACGGCAGAAAGAAAGAAAGAAAAAGTAAAGAAATGAAATGAAGAAGGGAGAAAGAAAGAAATGAAAGGAAATAAAGACGGCAGAAAGAAAGAAAGAAAAAGTAAAGAAATGAAATGAAGAAGGGAGAAAGAAAGAAACGAAACGAAATGAAGACGGCAGAAGGAAAGAAAGAAACGAAATAAAGAAGGCAGAGAGAAACGAAATGAAGAAGGCAGAAAGAAAGAAAGAAAGAAAGAAAGAAAGAGAAACGAAATAAAGACGGCAGAAAAAAAGAAACGAAATAAAGGAAGCAGGAAGAAAGAAAGAAAGAAAGAAAGAAACGAAATAAAGGAAGCAGGAAGAAAGAAAGAAAGAAAGAAAGAAACGAAATAAAGAAGACAGAGAGAAACGAACTGAAGAAGGCAGAAGGAAAAAACGAAATGAAATGAAGAAAGAAAGAAAGAAAGAAAGAGAAACGAAATAAAGACGGCAGAAAGAAAGAAACGAAATAAAGGAGGCAGAAAGAAAGAAAGAAATGCCTGTGTTAATGAAGGAGAGACGTCGCACAGATTTTCGAAAAATACTGTTAATGCAATTTAGTAGTAAATTTATTTGCTCGATAATCGCCGAAAACTTCATAGCCAATTTTATTCAGTCTTGTTAGATTTCTCAATAAGTGCCTTCTACGTATGTTTTCATTAGAACCGTTCCCTCCCGTTTATCGCCTTTTACAAAATAGTTAAGTCAGATTGAATTACAATCCATAAAAAATGTAAAAACTAGCTAAACAGAGAAATGTGAATTTTCTACTTGAGCAGTTACCTATTTTTTCTACTTATACGACATTTGACTTTACATTATAAATAAATCGTATTACATTTTGAGCCTGTATTACAGTTATTACATGTTTACTGTCATTTGTATTATTTATATTTATATTGCAGTACATTCTAATTTTCAGTTTACGAAAGCAATTGGAGAGTGTGATCCCAAAACTCACATTGTCCATTTAGTTATTTTTATGATCTATACACATTTATGGTTAGGTTTGAGTCTTCTGTCATATATTAAACTTGTTTTCTTCCAAAACAACGCCAATCCTTGTCTAAAAGTTTGTGTTATTGTGTATTTGCAGTATTAATGAACTTGATCTATTAGATCTAATCTCTGACATTGCTGATAAACAAATTCACTTGTTATAATTCGTGTGCAATAACAAACTCACCGTGGCCCATTCGCCGCTGATTGGCATGTGAAACTTCTCAAAGACGTGCACCATGAAAGGGCGGATGGACGTGAGGCCCGAGAAGTGCACGAAGAAAAAGAAGGGGATGACGAGCAGTAAGGGGCGCAGTGTCGGAGGGCGCAGCAGGTCGCGTATTCGGTCCAACGTCTCGATCCGTCGTCCGCAGCACTCTCTGCCTCCTCCTGTTGGCTCAGTCACTGCAACACGTCATGTTAAAATATTGAAGGTGATAGATCGGTGAAAATTCTTCAAAATAATAATAATAATAATAATAATAATAATAATAATAATAATAATAATAATAATAATAATAATAATAATAATAATAAGTAATGGCATTTTAGGACAAGACCCAGTCAGAAGTAAGATAATACACAATAACCAATGCCTCGAACAAGTGCAAAATTTCAATTATCTGGGTTGTGAAATATTTTATCAAAATGAAAAAGATGTGAACAAGAAAATTACCAAATTTACACAAATTCTAGGAATAATAAACAATACATTAAAAGCTAAATTAGTACAAAAATCTACAAGAATAAAAATATATAATACACTAGCATTACCCTCCCGTTTTATACGGAAGCGAGATTTGGACAATAAAGAAAAAAGACATGAACAGAATCAAAGCAACGGAAATGAAATTTTTCAGGAGGACAGCAGGATATACTCTTTTAGACTGAAAAAGGAATGAAGAAATTTTAGAACGATTAGAAGTAGAGTCAGTAGAAGAAAAAATCAGCAGATACAAATTCAATTGGCTAGATCATGTAAGAAGAATGGAAAATTCAAGAATCCCAAAAATTATGATGCAGTATAAACCTAGAGGACATCGTCGACCAGGAAGACCTTTAAGAAGACTGCTAGATGGAGCCGAAACAGGTCTACAGAGGCCTAATTCGTGAAGGATGATGATGATGATAATAATAATAAATTTATTCATTTTATTTATTTATTTATTTATATTTGTGTTCTGGACAACAGCCGTAGGCCAATTATAGGCCAGAACAATAGTACAACACAAAACAAATAATATAGTACATTATGCAACGAGCCTATAATGGCAGTAATTAAGACGCGAGTATGTTTATGAAACGAGCGCAAGCAAGGAACGATGAGAGTTTCATAATTTTCATAGGAGCGTCTTAATTACCATTATAGTCAAGTTTCATACGACTTTTTATGCTCGACCTTATTGATTTTTTCCGGCAATTGGTGAAATGAATTTGCGGGAATGTGCTTTGTGAAAGGCTGGAAGATGACGGTGAATTGATGTTAATTTGTGTGTTGTTTTTTTCGACTGAGTTTAATATTGTCTAATCCCGCGCTAGTTGTCTTTCGATTGCATATCCGAGAATAATCGATACTTGCGCTTTCATATTGCTACAATGCAATGGTATTTTCTCATTGGTGGAACACCTGAACTTTAATGAATAGGTGTACTTTAATGAGGTCCATTAAAGGGCTGCTACCAGGTGTATAATTACTACATTTCGGCATGGTCGAGCATAAAATACATTAAGATATAACAATAATACAGATTAAGATGATTAATGTGAATTAAAACATAACCTATAATATCAACTGATATAAGTAGAATTAATAAAGAAACATAAGAACATAATTACCGGTACCAAAATTTACAGGTCATATAATATATACAGTCTGATCCGTTTCGGTATGGATAATATTAATTTATTATTATAAAGCTATTGTGAAAGTAGGAAAAATTTCTTGCTGGTTATATTATGGTTACAAGATAGGAGTTTCTATATATGACAATCAACAATGCATAATCTGAAAGGACAAATGAAAATCGTAGATGATTAAAATGGCTACTACAAATCAACAGCGGGCACAATATGTTCTTTGGTATGCTAAATTTGAGAGTGTTAAAAGAGTTCAAAGGGAATTTCGACGTGGGTATGGTGTGCGTAATATACCTAAATACGATTCCATAATGTTGTGGTACGGTATCGAATTTGTAGAAACAGATTCTGTGTTAAAAGGTGCAGGAGGTCGCAGGCGAAACCCAGTACGAGAAGCAGCTATCTCTTGGCTTGGCCCCCAAACTCCCCAGATTTGAAATGTTGGCAAACAAAGAAATAAATGTTAGGGAAGTGATAAAAACAAATAAATGCTAGGAAGTGATAAAATTGTAGCGATAAATAGCCATGATTGGTTGAAACATCCTTTCGTACCGTTTTATTGGTCAAAAGTAATATGACGTAGTAAAAATGTAATAGTCATAATATAATGTTTAGAATCTTCAATTCCTTAACGTGAGACAGTGGTATGCATGTGCACAATGAACTCCCTTTTTATTCGAGTCTCAGTATTCGTCCGAAAGTCTCGCCGTACCTGTGACCACAGTCTGGGAGTCCTTGGTTTCGGCGCCTGTCTCTGCTACGAAAGCGGAGTTGACATAGGCGGTCTGTCCTTGGATCTTCGGAGGCGAACTCGATAGCAGTAGTTTGGTCTCTTCATGGTAGCGGACCAGGTCTGAGAGTTCCTCCTTCACGGCACTGGGTTCCACCCAACCACGCAGCCAGCACAGCGCCTTCTCTGCATCCTGGATGCGTCCCTTTGACACCAGCCATATCGGCGCCTCTGGCACCTGCAACAGCACCCAGCAGTGACAGAAGTGTCGGCGGTAGTGGCTATGTAATAATAATAATAATAATAATAATAATAATAATAATAATAATAATGATAATAATAATAATAATAATAATAATTAGGGGTGTGATTTTATGGTGACTTTCGTTTTTATGACGTCATTCCATTTTCGGCCAATGAAGTGTAATGAAATTTTGAATTCCAACCAATCACAGTCATACATCGCGATAATTTCTGCAGCTCGATTTATCACTATTAATTTATCGCATGATCGTTCTTTTGTTTAGTCAGTGTCGCCAACTGTTTCCACGTTTCCATGAATCCATTGTATTAAATAAAGTGCGAAATCCTACTTCCACATCTACATCTTCACATTCTAATTGCATGTCCATTGTATCTAAAGAAAATGAAGCTCCTTCATAACAATTCTGTATTAATCAGGTTATTTGTAATTATACTATAAAATTTTAAAATTAAATTATGATTTCAGCAGATAATGAAAACGTATTTCTGTTATAACAAGAGAAAAGCGTAGTACATGTAATTAACATTTTTAAACCTGTATTTCGCTTTCCTCAATTCGCATTACTGAATAACATTCAATTTCTTTATTGCAATAATCGTTATTTTACATCATAACTGCCACTGGGCAGTAACCTGAACACACGTTTCAGCGTCACATTGTTGACAAGTAACTCCATCTGTTAGCACAACCATAAAGCATCTCATAGATACTATAGAGTTACCAACAACGAAAAAAAAAAAATCGTTATTCATCTATTTCGACTTCACAATGTCTGAATAGGTTAAGTATTCATAAATATACAATTATCAACATTTTGTGAGCGAATTTTAGGGATATATTATTTACATTTTTATTTTATTCACGAAGTAGTCCTAATAAATGTCATTACTATAAAATACTATAAATTATTTTACCCTGATTTCGATGATTAAAATGTTTTAGTTTCGGTGAATATATTGTAAAAAAACAAGCAATTCCGCTCATCTTTCGCACCCTAAACAAACTTAAAAAATAATAAGATAACACTTTTAAAATTATTATTGAAGCAATTCTTTTGAAACTAAAAGAAAAGCGCTTGCATCATTAATTAAATCCATAATTCAGTTTCATACATCGTTGCCAGATGTCACACGCATGTAATGATGAACGATGAAATGTGTAGAAATGTTCATGTATATTTTATAATGGACATTTTGACATTTTATTTGGAGGAAAGAGTCCTTTTTCGTGCGAATTCTCCAAAAAAAAAAAGTTTTTTTTTTGTTTTTTTTTGTTGTTGAAAATATAGGCCTAGTGATTATGAAGTAATTTCGTGGATTTATATAAATTTCACATAATTCACGGATATATTCCACATAATTTTGGACTTTCATTAAGGGAATTGCATTTTCAAAAATTGAGTTTTTAACTCATTTCGCGTATATCGTTAATAGCAAAAAATCACATTCCTAATAATAATATAATGGCATATATATTAATATTGGCAAACAGAGGTCACGGCAGATGTTCTACCTCTGACAGACTGTACCATAGCCATGTAGATGGCAGTGAAGATAGGAATGGATGCGCTGATGCCAGCAGCTGTCCTCCAGTCCGTCAAACTCCCAAGCAGATATTCAATGAAGAAGCCGCACTGGTAGAATACGCCTGAAAGAGAGAAACGCATTAAATATATCCTTGTTTAACTTTCAATTACAAATTCTTTCGTACAACAATCCAGGTTGCCGGGCGACGATGGAAAACAAAAGAGCAAAAACAGAAATGAATAAGGCGTATAAACGGTTGAATACTTTTTTCACATTTAAGTGTCGCAAGATAGGCGTGCCATTTGGAATTTCAAAGTGGGGTGCTTGGGGGTGAGGGTGAAACTTAATAATCAATTAAGACTGGTTTTAAACGTCCCCCTGAATATCTAAATTGACGTGTTTTTTTGTTTTGTTTAATTAAATCCTATTTAAATTATATAGTTATTTAGACTGGGAAGTTTTGAAATGAACTCTCTGTATATAATATTATTATAGTCGATGAGCACTGGATTAATTTTATCCTTAATTCCCAGATATTACTCGCATATCAGTGTGAAAGTATTAGCGAAAACAGTTCTAGCAACAGCTGCACACAAAATCTCATGTTTGAAAGTCTGATCCTCTTTCAGTTGCATCCTAAAGATACCTTCGTAGATAATGTTTTCTTGTAGACCTTATTATCCGCCGATGAAGTGTTGAGTGAATTGTAAATCAGTTCATTGACAGTCAATAGATACAGTGCGATTATTTATTCCTGACAGTTGCCGACAGTGTGCGCCTGGGTCAGGCGAGTTCATTAAGCTACGCCAAGGGTTGTTCGGGTTAGTCAGTCGCTTGCATTCAGAGCGATCGGATGTCACACATGCGGTAGAGCGGTGTGTTTCCAGTACAGTTAAGCTGCACTGCATTTCTTTACTGCCCGCTCGCTCCTATCTCTACTCCATAACTCTCCCCACTACTCCTATTATTTCCCCTCTTTCGCGTCGCCGAGCCATGGATAAATATATAATAGGATGCGAAACTGCGGTCAGCATCATCTGGCTGCAGGGGGCTGAAATAAGATGATCAGCGCCCAACGTCGTAGGTGGTGAACATTACAACTACCTGTTGGGTACATTACCCAGAGTTTTCTATTTATCCATTCGAGATATTGTTCGAGGATACAAGATGGCAGACAGAAACTTGCTATTGAGTGAACATAAAGTGATACTACGTGTGTATATAAAGAGTGATGTTTATGGACGTTGTAAAAATAGTGTTGTTGAATGTATTGTAAAGTAATAGTATTATAATAAATTCAACTGTCTAAGTAGTTCTTGCAGACTTTTCCATTGCGCTGTACAATAAATAACCAAAGAATACAATCCCAATTATCTAATCTTTTGCTTTATTTTTTGTCTCTGTCTGGTTATATTTTAATTGGGTAGTGTACTGTTCTCCAACCAGGAGATCAACCGTGAAAGGAATGTGCTTACTATTCCGTCATCTATTGGAGCGAAGTAGATAGATAATATTATCGTTATAACGCCAGTTTAAAAACCATGCGCTCTCCTGCATTTGTTATTTCCTGTATGGAGGGATTAAAAGACCAGGAGATTAACAATGATCTAATTTTATAACTAGGGTAGTATAAACATGTGTGTATCAATGTTATTGTTTGTGCTGTGAGAGCGAGCCAATAGATATACGAGTACCCACGTGTGTGACCTTATGACCAAAGCTCGGAACTTGGGGACTTGTGTCTTTGAACGTGGCTAAGCGACCGGACTTCAATGTCAACAAACTCCCGCTTCCAGCACAGAGGTACTGTCAGGTCTGCTATAAAAGTGGTTCCTGGCTGGAACAACATAATGATAATATTATGATAGGTTGAAACACGTAATTTCATAGCATATATATAAATAAACATGCAAAATACATCAAATTTACAGTTCTGCTCTGTACATTTTATTACAGTGTATGACTACATGCATTCGAAGATTTTCGAACCCATAAATTCTTCGTCTGTTAGTTAAACATGATTTGAAACGAAGGAAACTTATTTCCACGTCACATGAAGTGACGGGGGCAAACTTTAATTTTTTTATTTTATTTATTTTAACTAGCTACCTAGTGAGTACAAATTGCATTTATGAAATAAAAATGTTTCTAGCCACTACCGTAAGAGTCAGGCTCGTGTACTGTGTGGTTTACTAAATACAGTAAGTAACTTAATTCAAACCAATAAATACAACACAAGAGCAAGAATAAAGAAGAAAGAGAAAAAGAGAGAAAAATACACATTTAATATAAATTGACAATCCGACAGAAGCCAGTGATATTCAATAAAAACATGAATATAGTCGATAGAAATAAAAGGTAAAAAAAGGTACATTTGTTACTGTTATATATCATGGATAATTTTACAAATTTCTTTTTTAAAAGTTTCAATTTTAAAAAATTTCAAATTTGGAAAATGGTTTGAAACTTGATTATAAAGTCTTGGGCCTAAATAAAATACTGAATATTTTCACTGTCACTATTCCTGTTCGATTTTCAGCAGATCTCGTATCTGAGAAAGATAACTATATCCTAAATTTTCCTCGCAAATAGTTTTCAATTAGTGTATCACTACTAGGGAAGGTCCCTCTACGACTTGATCCGTGACTATGGACAAATTTTCCATCAATTTAAAGGACTGCAATGTCTTTCAATGAATGCCCGTTTCCAGCTCTAGTTTATGTGTGGCACAACTTACAAAATATAAACTCTGCATTAGAAGAAAATAATGTATCTCCTCAGAATTCCTCCACGAAATTCTGTACCTAAAATTTAAGAAATGTATTTTCAAACTTCCATAACACCCATTCGAATAACACGTATTTTCTCATTCCTCAGACAGACCATTTACCTGTAATTCTCTTAACGTCATTGGCTTCGACATGACACAGTTTCTTCGTTCGTCTTCTTGCCATTCGATGTGACCACTTTCTTAGTACACACGACTGTCCCCGAGCACTTGCAGCTTGAGCTTTGTGTACGCTGTACCTGTAACCTTACTCAAGCGCACGACACACAAGTCCCCAAGTTCCGAGCTTTGCTTATGACATCAACATTCATTCACAGCATTACCCCGCTGCCTTTCATCCCGCAAAGACTTTCTCGTGGTTGGAGAACAGTAAAATAGATCGTCTCTTTTATCTTCCTGTTGGCAGCGGTAAGAATTATTTTCAGTAGAAGATGCTGTGAGGAATAAAAATGTAAATGTTTTATTTTAAATTGGGTTAGTTTTGAATATCGATGAGGGTGGTAGGGAATACTTTGTGCACAGTTCAACATTTTCGTCACCAGGTGCGCTGCTAAATGCATGGAGTAATTATTTACTCTTTTCGCTACTTGTGCGCTGCTAGATGTAATAACGCCCCTCCTCCCAACAGGTGGCAGCAAGATCAGTATCTACAACAGCGTCTCTGGTATGTGTTACGGGAAACTCAGTAAGTTTCGCATCCTATTATACAGGGTGTTCGCAACTTAATGCCCGACAATGCAGGAGTGTATTCCTTGATTCATTCTACAGCGATATAACCTAGCATACCCCTATACTAAATTGAAGCATTAAGAAGTTAATGGCTTGCGAATATCCGGCTCTTCTTACGGCGCCAAACACTATGAACATCAGACTATGTGAGGCAGCGATCGCAAAACGTCGACTAGATAGTACCTGTAACCTTACTCAAGGAACCTTAGTAGATAGTAAACAGCTCGCAGTGCAGTTTGTCGTGCGGGGCTATCAGTGCCCGGTGATCGTGAAAATGCTGTTCGTGTATTCTCATCAAGAATACGCTGATATTGTGTTCATTTATGGATCGTGCGACGCTAATGTTGCGAGAATATCTGATACGGTTTCCAGATTGTAGCAGCGAGATCCAGGAGTATTTACACGTACATATCGCCATTTAGCTGAACGTGGAAATGTCCCAAGCCTACATATACAGGGACACCATTTTATTTTTACTTGCATTTTTATTGTACCTGCATTTCTGAATGTACTTCACTCCCACCCCTTCACTAATGTCCTCGCTCCCGTCAGACACACAAACTTACGGCTGCTGTTGCATTCGAAGTCTTCAAGCAGTGAAGAAAACACTGCAGTGTATAGTGTGTTTCATAAATATTGTTGCGTTTTCTATAGAAGAAAGAACCTATATTAATAATATCGTGCTAAAAATTATATTGAAGAAACGATAAATTCAATTTCAGAGAATATGCTTCAAAATGTTTTAATAATATGCGTAAAGAATTGAAGTCTGCATTGTAATGAACGGCAACCATTTTCAGCAACTTGTTTAAAAATTCAGATTAGCTCATTTTGAATTGAGGTGGCTAGAAGCAAAGGAATGCTAGTGACATTTGTAATAACATGAGTTAAGTGCATCCAGTGTAAGCTAAAGTATCTAAAATTTTAGTGCCGAAGGGATATTTTAATCGCATCACATATTAAAATTTAAATAAAAATTTCACCGATTTTACGAAAGCTTAAATATTTAAACCCTATTTTCTCAAAAGTAACTTAAGTGCACTTACAGCCCTTTACTTATGACCACCTCATTTTAAGTGCACTCTCTATATTGTATGTTAACACCAATAATTAATATGCTAAATAAAGTAGACATTACATAACGAACATAGCCACCTGAAAAGTTGAGTTTTTGAAAAAAAAAATGTTGCTACTCTACTGTATTTTGATAAATTCCGTAAAAGTGGTGATCAAACTGAAAATCGTAATATCGTATTTCCCTACAACATAAATGGATACACTACTTCTCTCTCTTCCTATACCTAGTAAAATTTTTTGTTTACATATTGCACTAGTAACATCAAACTCCTGTAATGGAAGGGGGCAACAGTGTTTCCGAGTATAGCCAGGTTAATGTTAAAAATGTTGGTAAAAATAAAGTGATGTCCCTGTACAACACGAAGAGGTGCGGCCAGACCGAATTGAAGACCTAAGGCCTGCAGTTATTGACATCATAAATGAAACTCCACGGATAAGTACACGACGAATTGCTGCACGCCTTGGAGTGTAATTCCACAGTTTGGCACATACTACGAGATATCATGATAATTTTGTGCAGAACCTAGAACCCGGAGATCCTCCTCTGTAACTGGCCGATAGCCCATCCACAACTAATCAGCATCATCCCGCCAATATTTGGGCAGTAATGTATTGCTAAAAATAATCCTGTAGCGGTTTGTATTACTAAACATAATCCCAATAGTGAGCCAAAATTTCATCACGTTCTAATATTTGATGGTGTTGGTAAATCAATTAAGGCATTATTGGCAATTTTAAATAAAGGGTGTCTAATTCGTATGGGTTTATTCATTAATTTATCTATTGCGAACGCCACACATTCACTATTACGTAGAACTGTCTGGTGTAGGGATCCTCAAGGAACGCATTTCGAGCCCCACCTGCAATAACAGTGCACAGATTCACCTGTTAGTTTGGTACAGTATAATGCAATTTTGTGTTTATTTAGTTTTTTTGTCTCTTGTAATGCAACGAATTGATGGAACCTTATGAAGACCTGACTGTGTTGGTTAAGTTTGTGATGATGTTTCCACGTCCAAGTAAGTAGATCTGTGTAGGGTTTGTACTTGTAATAAAAGAAGAGATTACTTCTCAATGTCTTCTGCTTTTATTTCCTTAATGACACATTTACTACTTACAAAAATGTTGTCCGAAGTTCCGACTTATAAGTTCTTGTAACTCGGAAATTATTAGACTTTTGATTAGGACATGTTAGGTAATATTGCTGTCGAATGAATCAAGGAATACGCTCCTGCATTGTCGGGCATTAAGTTGTGAACACTCTGTATATTCATCCATGCCTGGCTACTGTGGCAGTGAGTGATTAGTAAACTATTACACATGCAGCACAAAAGATACCTGCACATGCAGTCATATTCCCCCGCAGGCCAGGACGGCACACCTCGCCGATGTAACTGTTAATCGGGGCCTCCGTGAGGCCGATGGTGATGCCCACGATGACACAGGCGAGGCAGAGCACGGCGTACGAGGGCGCCGTGGCCATGAGCACCCAGCCCAGCAGGAAGGGCAGGTTGAGCAGCAGCATGAAGCGCTTGCGGCCCAGCCACTCCACCAGCACGCCGGAGCACAGGCTGCCCACCGGCTGGCAGATGTACGCGATGCTGCCCAGCCACGACGCCTGCGCGGCGTCCAGCCAGGCCAGCTGCGCGATCAGGATCGTGGGGTACGCGAGCGACAGGTTGAGGTCCAGCAGCACGAAGTTGCACGCGATGCTCGCCAGCACCTGCGTCACGACTCTTTTAAATTAACACAATATTATTATTTTGTATTTAAAGTGCATTATTTCCGATTGAACTGACTGGATATCGAATGTGAACAGACGAAGTCAGTATAGCATTACAATATCTTCTCTTATCATTCGTATAACGAGAACGTAAAATAAATAAATAGATAAAAATAAATAGGTAAATAAGTAAGAAAATAGGTAAATAAGTAACTAAATAAGTAAATAAATAAGAAAATAAGTAAATAAGTAAATAAATACATAAGTAAATAGGTAAATAAATAAGTTAGTAAGTAAATAAGTAAATAAATAAGTAACTAAATACGTAAATAAGTAACTAAATAAGTAAGTAAATAAGTAAATAAATAAATATGTATATAAATAAATAAATAAAAATAAATAGGTAAATAAGTAAGAAAATAGGTAAATAAGTAAATAAGTAACTAAATAAGTAAATAAGTAACTAAATAAGTAAATAAATAAGAAAATAAGTAAATAAGTAAATAAGTAAATAAATAAGTAAATAAATAAATAAGTAACTAAATAAGTAAGCAAATAAGTAAATAAATAAATAAGTAAATAAATAAATAAGTAAATAAATGAGTAAGTAAATAAGTAAGTAAATAAATAAGTAAGTAAATATGCAAGTAAGTAAATAAATAAGTAAATAAATAAGTAAATAAATAAATAAATAAGTAAATAAATAAATAAATAAGTAAATAATTAAATAGGTAAATAAATAAATAAGTAAATAGGTAAATAAATAAGTTAGTAAGTAAATAAGTAAATAAATAACTAAATAAGTAAATAAATAAGTAAATAAGTAAGTAAATAAATAAGTAAATAAATAAATAAATAAGTAAATAAATAAATAAATAAAAAAATAAATAGGTAAATAAGTAAGAAAATAGGTAAATAAATAAATAAGTAAATAAATAAGAAAATAAGTAAATAAATAAGTAAATAAATTGGTAAATAGGTAAATAAATAAGTTAGTAAATAAATAAGTAACTAAATAAGTAAATAAGTAACTAAATAAGTAAATAAGTAAATAAATTAATAAGTAAATAAATAAATGAGTAAGTAAATAAATAAATAAGTAAATGAATAAGTAAATAAATAAATAAGTAAATAAATAAGTAAATAAATAAATAAATGAATGAATACATGAATGAATGAATAAGCGTTGAACAACGATCGAGAAAACAAGACTAAAGCGCCCACAAAGCCGAAAACCCGCACGACAGTATTGCCTACGTCATTGACTGCTTGTAAGCAAATGTTCAAGACATCGGGACTTCGGGAGTTTATCAACTCTCGAACGTCAAGCAGCCTTGAATTGTCACAGTTGTTTATACCAGACTGAACCGTTATTTAATATGTATAAACAATCAAATAGCGTGTTTGAAACATCATCTCTACCTTTCAGTGTATAATAATCCGTTCCCCAGTCTTTAATTACTAGGCCCTTATTAAAAGGCTAGGATTTTTTTTTTCGTTTGAGATCAAGTGTACAATCTCAAGTAAAAATAATATTAACGCTTTATTTAACGTTATGTTTTATGTTTCTTAGAAATACAAATTTATTTGAGAATTGTTTTCTATTTATATAACCATAGGTAATATCTGATAATAAAACCAGAACATTTGATAACTATGATACTGTTTTGTTTTGTCTTTTTGTATCAATTAAACATCTCCAATGTTATTTATTTCAATGATGTATGTTTTTCAAAGATACGAAATCTTTCCACGCCGACCAAATGCTATTTCGAGAATGATGAGCGAGACTCGAAGCGCACGAGAGTTACGAGACGAGACTCGAAAAACAAGTGCAACGAACACAGCGAGCGAGAGCGGCAGTTAGTTTTGTTCATCTCTAATCTCTATGTTGGTTACCTGTGGCAGCATTTCTCTGAAGCGACTGATGGTCTTGCCTTGGCCAGATTCTGCAATTGTCACGTTGGGAGTATGGTTTTCCATTGTGTGCAATATAGTATTTCTGTAACAAATAACAGTAATTCCCAATTAATATACCTGAAAAAGTGATAAAATAGCTAAATTGGTAATATCAGTGAATTTTTCAAATTAAAATTACTGCTACACACTTTTTCCAGAACACCATTTTCGATATACTGGGTGTTCAGTTCAAAATGTGTCATGGCTCGCTGTATGCCGTCATGTGGCTAGCCGATGAGCCTAGAGAATTCAATCTTCCTATACTTCCGCAGAGGTGTATAACCTAAGAGGCAGAGAAGGTGCCTAGCATGTACGGCGTTCATTCTGAAGAGTACATACCGATACGTACGGTAACGCCGGTAGTGATAGGAATGTGAACTGTTTGGAAATACGTACTGCCGGGATATGGGGAGAGGGTTAAGACGATTACTTACGTATTTGTTGACATTAACTTCGACGGTCAACATGGACACGGAGCATTTGATTTGTGTTGTGGAATGTTACCGTAGGCAACCGATGATAACAAATACCCTGCGTACGACTTGCCGGCGCAAAACACAGTTCGAAAGAGGTTATGGTAGCACACAGACCGTACAGACCGCCATCTGTTGCTACGACGTTCAAGTTATACCGTACACGTTCTCAAGTTCAGATTGAAGAACGCCTTAAATAATAGGCAACTTCTCTAACATATAACCTGAAACTCGCTTCAAATCGGTGACCCAACAACAGTGACGTCATGACACACTTTGAAATGAACACCCAGTAGTTTGTCATGATAATTCGGCGGTAAATCTTGTTTCGGATATTGATACTATGTTGACTTTTTCTGTGAAGCATTCTCTAAACATACACTGCACTACACTTTTGCACGGGTACACTAGTGACTAGATCTGCGATCCAATGAGATTACGAAATGGAAATATAAAAATTGGAAATTTATCCTTCGAAGAGGTGGAAAAATTCAAATATCTTGGAGCAACAGTAACAAATATAAATGACACTCGGGAGGAAATTAAACGCAGAATAGATATGGGAAATCCCTATTATTATTCTGTTGAGAAACTTTTATCATCCATTCTGCTCTCAAAAAAGCTGAAAGTTAGAATTTATAAAACACTCTCTCTTTGGACTCTCACTTTGAGAGAGTAACAGAGATTAAAGGTGTTTGAGAATAAGGTTCTTAGGAAAATATTTGGTCTAAGAGGGATGAAGTCACAGGAGAATAGAGAAAGTTACTCAACGTAGTACTGCACGCATTGTATTCTTCACCTGACATAATTGAAGATCTCAGTACAATAAGTGCGTTATGAACCAAATGGCAACTTTGCAGGAGAGCAAAAAACGAAGTTTCTATTCACTTTATTATTTTTTTTGGAACAGCATATTACATGAACTTCAGTTTCTAATACTACAAATGGGTTTATGAAAGAACCAATAACAGATTCTGATTCTATGAGGCGGGAATAGTAAGAAAGTTTGAAAATCCGAAAATGCCACATCTGGTCGATAACCCACTTATTGTTCTGAGGTCTTCAATTAGGAACATTAAATGCAAATGTTTGAGATGGGCAGGGCATGTAGCACGTATGAGCGAATCCAGAAATGTATATAGAGCTTTAGTTGGGAGACCGGAGAGAAAAAGATCTTTGGTGAGGCCGAGACGTAGATGGGAGGATAATATTAAAATGGATTTGAGGGAGGTGGGATATGATGATAGAGAATGGATTAATCTTGCTCAGGATAGGGACCAATGGCGGGCTTATGTGAGGGCGGCAATGAACCTCGGGTTCCTTAAAATTCATAAGTAAGTAAGTACATTTAAGATAGAATGATCATTTAATGACTGTGGACATTTTTGATATTGGACATTAATGACATTTCACAGTAGACTAATTGACTTTTAATTCACCTGGATGCCTGAAGCCCCTTTTCCTTCGTTTGGGAAAAATTATCGTGAAATGATAGTAAAACTCTTGTTGTGTAAACATATTGTGATGAAATACGTCCTACATTGCGGTTTTTGTGAAGGAAGACTGGTGTATCGTGTTTGTGGTGTGGAACAGGCCGTGCGGACCACCTACTTATGTATAATTGCACCACATTCTGACGAAGCATCGCGTGGGACTGGCAGTGTCTGTGGTCGGGTATTCCCCGCAGAACATGTCCCTCACCTTGACTTCTGCGGCCTCTTTCGACGCGATAAGGAAATGTCGAAGTCTCACCAATTCTGAAGGACTTCCCCAGGCGATCAAACGAATTACGTTCACTTCCGCACTGGCACGGATATAAACAAATGACAGTCAGGTGGCCTGAATAATTAAACCTTTTCACACTTGTGTCTATTTCATTTCTCGTTTTGCTTTTTCTCACCCATGTCATATTTCACTTCTCAAATACTCTCTACATTATTTTTCTCCTCTTCCTCGTTCCCTGATGACCTTTTAACTTTTTTTTAATCCGCCTCTTGAATTTTTTCGTTATAGTTCAGTTTTACTGTGTGGATAGGGTTATGGCAAGAAATTCTATAGGAGGACATGGACTCTAAAATAAGTATTTTTTAAAAATTGGTATGAACAAAATAAAGATAAACCAATGGCTCACCTTAGTTTTCTCACTAGTTGCTGGATCAGTATTACATCTGTACCCTACTTATCGGTGGAGCCCACTTTGTGCACAAGAGCCTGAAGAGACAAACATATATCTTGTAACAAATAACTATGGAACTGTTCACAGGACATGTCCTTGAAATTATATTTCACCATGATGATATCTCTGACTGTCTCCGTTAGCATGCGATTTCCTTCTTTTTTACATTGAGTAGATATTAGGGAAAATACTCTCTCAGCACTTCCATTGTGACTTGGGATAAATAAATAGAATTGACATATTTTTAAGAGCTCTGAGAAAGTTCCAGTGCTCGCAGAACTATTGGAATTGAACAATTTGCACCATTGTTTATCTAAACTTAAATCTTTGTCAAGATTAACTTGATTGGCATATCTTTGTACATTGCACAATAAAATTGATAAAATAGCTTAGAATCATGAATAGTGACGTTTTTAGAGTGTAAGAATTCAATGCGTGTCAATAGGTAATCATATTTTATATTTTTATTTATTTAATTTATTTAAATTTAAATATACAGAATAAAGAATATAATTACAAACAAGAGAAATAGATATAATATTAATAGGCTTATAATAGAATATAAAATAAAATAAAATAGGAAATAAAATTAAAATTACAGTTACAGAAATTGTATAATACAATATTAATATAAGAGAAATATAGAAAATAAAAAATAAAAATAAATAAATAAAATGAAATAGGAACTAAAATTTATATTTCAGCGGCAATGGAATTATATAATATAATATTAATATAGCCTAAGAGAAATATGGAAAATAAAAAATTAAAAATGAATAAATTAATAAAATGAAATAGGAACTAAAATTTAAATTTCAGCGGCAATGGAATTATGTAATATAATATTAATATAGCCTAAGAGAAATATAGAAAATAAAAAAATAAAAAATATAAATAAATAAATAAAATGAAATGGGAACTAAAATTCAAATTTCAGCGCCAATGGAATTATATAATATAATATTAACACTAGAGAAAAATAATATCGCACGTGAAAAGTAGGACATTATGTGGTCCAGCTTCAACCATTGAAAGCAATTAAATTCTTTCATAGGTTTTCACCATTTGTTTAGATATTCTATGCATAATATCGCACATTATTCAATATTCATATTAATTCTAGTTGAAATGCGAAATACCGGACATTTCACATTTTTTAAAGACCTGCCGGACAGGATAAAATGATTAAAAAAGAGGACGTCCTTCTTTTGCCGGACGGATGGTAACCCTATATGTGGAGGATTTATGAACGTTCAAAGTAAGCCTACCTTGTGTTCCACATTATCCTTCCTCTTCGTCCTTCTTATGCATATTAACCCTCCTCTTTTTCCATATTTCTCTTTATACTGCAACTTCTTTTCCATGAAATTCGATTTGCTTTACACTCTTTTAAATAAGACAAGTTGTAGTTTATCAATTTTTTTGTGTCTTCTTTTGAAAACCAAGCCACAAGAATCGATCTGTGTAACACGGAGTGAAGTAAATGACAACTTGTTACAGGCCAGATGGCTGAAATCCGCCTTTCTCCAAGTAAATTACAGGTTTTCAAACGTACGAGTGCACTCGGAAGTGTGGTTGTAGGCTTGCCCAGCCAAGAGGCTCAGCCGGGGTCTGATGCTCGTCAGTACTGTGCAGATCCCTGAATACGCTGAACAAGGAGTGTAGGTTTGGAAACAAAAAAGAGACATCCTTTCTTTTGTACTGTAATTTGAATGATAAATGAACCGTATTTCATTAGTAAACACAGTTTTTTGTACAGATAAAGAGAATGTTGATTGTTACCAAGTCTGATACACTGATTACGAATTTGCAATCAGATTTTGTCCATCACGTCAGGTTTCTGAGTGCTTTAACGAACTTATATTTTATCAATAACCATATATACATACAGCGCTTCTTTAGTTTTCACTTGTCCTATCTGATTTGCGATTGTTGACGTCTGGAAAGTTAAGTGGGTGACTGGTAATGTAAACAAGGCACTCAGTCTGTATTTTGTTTAGTTGGGATGTAGAGGTTTCGATAGTAGTTTGGGCTGTTCTGTATGAAATTGTGAAGAAACAAAGACGTAGTTGTAAAAACTATCCGAATATTTGTTGTTATTGTCATTGTTACTGTTATTGTTTTTGTAGAAATGTAGAATAAAGCTACTAAGGTTTCAGTATTTAGAAACAGAAATAAGGATGTATTACCATATTTCACAGTTACAGATTCTGAAGTTCGTGCATTCAGCGATGTAAATGGGCTGTTGTTATTGAGTATTACCCCAGATCACATAGCCTATAGATTGCTCATTCCTATACTAAAATCGATTGCACTTTGAAGAGAACCGCCAGGATCGCCACCCGTCCGCCGTAAACGAATACGAGATGGCAGTACAGTCGCTAATACAATTCAAATGGGAGTTATGACGTGGCTCCTTATGTAACAACTAGATGGCAGCATAGTAAACCGTCCACACCTGTGGAGTAACGGTCAGCGCGTCTGGCCGGGAAACCAGGTGGCCCGGGTTCGAATCCCGGTCGGGGCAAGTTACCTGGTTGAGGTTTTTTCCGGGGTTTTCCCTCAACCCAATACGAGCAAATGCTGGGTAACTTTCGGTGCTGGACCCTGGACTCATTTCACCGGTATTATCACCTTCATTTCATTCAGACGCTAAATAACCTCAGATGTTGATACAGCGTCGTAAAATAACCCAATAAAATTTAAAAAAAAAAGCATAGTAAACCTGATAAAAGCTGTTACCGTCAAAGACTATAACCCCGAGCAATCTGGGTATATATGATCTAGGGTATTACACACAATGCTGAAGAGTGCCGCTTATTTATAAATGCTTCTAAAATAATTGGTTTAAGGGGTTAGGTACAGCTTACAGCAGTAACATTTTGGAAATATTCAACATTTTTCCCTCCATTACTATATCTTGTACAATAATGAAAATTACTATGTGTAAAACACCGTCCTTCTGCTATATGAAAAAAAAAATATTTTTACGATTTAAAAAAATTGTTTACATTTTTTTTTTCAAAATTCAGTCACTCTGTAGTGATGAAGCTTTTCCCATATAACTCAAAAACTATCCAACATTCTGTGATGAAATTTTTTGTGTATATTTATGCACTGCATATCTATTATATGATGCAAGATCACTTCTCTGCCTTTGATAGATTGTCTGATAAAAAAATAAATTCATTTTGAAAAATGGTCAAATATCAGTATTTTCTTCTAACATAAAAAAATATTATTTATAAAGGAATGTAGTTGAAAGAGCATGATATTGTAAACATGAGTTTCAGCAATAAAATGAAAGCGAGAGAATATGAAAAAGTTAACAGGTTTATGAGTTATGAGGGAAACGCTTCATCACCGCACAGTAAACTACAATCATTTTGAATTTTGAAAGAAAAAAATATAAATATTTTTTTATCGTAAAAATATTTTTTTCATATAGCAGAAGGACAGTGTTTTATCATTTTTCATTATTGTACAAGATACAGTAATGGAGGAAAAAAATGTTGAATATTTCCAAAAATTTTACTGCTGTAAGCTATACCTAACTCCTTAAGGAAGATGGAAATGATTTCATATCTCGTTGTGAACTGCCACTTGTAACTCTAGATTTCCAGTCAACAGAACTCTCAATTCTAACATTTATCAAAACATAACTAACATACTCATACTCCATCGGCAAGTCTATCGTGCTATCAAAAGGAGTGCGTTATATGGCAGTAAAAATTTTTAATAGCCTCCCTATCGATATAAAAAATGAAACTCAAAACATAAAATTATTTAGGGCCAAATTAAAGAAGTACCTCATTTCTCATGCCTTCTATTCTGTAGGTGAATTCATGACATTCAATAACACTTCATGAAATTGATACTAAAATTATGTGTTGTACTAGTAGACTATATTGTAAATCTCGTCTGTATATATTTCATCTAGACTGTGACTATAAATTAAGATTTTATAATAGTATTAAGTTTTTTGACTTGTTCCATATTCTAGCTGTAAGCATGTATGAATACCATGGAATGTTAATAAATACAATATAATACAATACAACAGCTACATTGTGCATATACTGGAGACGACCCTCTTCTCGAAATCGAATTCTAATGCGAAGATAGATTTTCTATCTTTCTACATGTTAATAAACGGCCTTGAAATACATTTTTTCAAGTATGTGTTTTCTCACGTGTGCAATTACGGATTAGAGAAACCGGTCTTGTGTTATCCACATGCCCTTGAAGGACATAATGGATATCTAGAATAGTAATGCGCCGTATCTTTGAACGATTACCAACAGGAACAGAAATTCGATGTCAGTAGCGGCGCCAGTAAATCAAGCTGGGAAACTCTTCTTCTTTACACCCCACACAATTTAAATTGTAGGATTATTACTAGGCAAGGCGGGAGTTTGTAACCTTCCAGTCGGAGAGGAAAACTACATTCTTTAAAATGTTACGTGATTTTTGTTAAGCTAATTTAAAGCTCATGATGAACTCGTTAGGATATAACTTTTTATAAACCATTTAAAAATACACCGTTCTGCTCAGTGAGTCTCAAATTACTGCAATTAAACCATAAAGCATTAAGACAACAGATTCATTTTATATTTGTCGACTTAGAAAAAGCATTTAATAGTGTTTCAGTGGCCAAATTATGGAATGTATTAGAACATGAAAAAATCAACAAGGTCTTAATAACTGCAATGCAAAATATGTATAGTGTATGTATGTATTTATTCACACTCCAAATAGGTAAATACCCGGTGGCAGTGGTAACTAATTACACTCAATAATGACAATAATAATAAATACAATTAATGATTAATAATAATAATAATAATAATAATCTCAAATTAAATGAAGCACGATCACTTAAAATAAATCTAATTTGTATTTTAACCCTAAGTTAGAACTAAAACCCACGAGTATGATATGTTCATATCTGCACAAGTACCTTTCAGCACTACACTCATTTCACTGTCAACTTACTCACTGCACTGGAACTGCGATACATTTCACTGATACTATCCTGATTTAACTAACACTTCTAAAACATTTCGCTGTTCAAATACTTTGCTCTACTAATATAAGCTATAAAACTTCACTGACACAAACACACTTCACTTACACAGCACATTTTACACTTCACTGGCACAACATACCTCTTCACTGATACAACACTTCAAATAACAAAATATCAATTACACCCTTTAAGTAGTGTGTATAATATACTACCTTCTATTAGTAATTAAAGTCCTTAAGCCTATTTTTAAATAAATTTTTGGATAATGGCGCGATATTAAAATGATGAAAGAGTGATGGAACGGAGAAAAATTCTCTCCGGCGCAGGGATTTGAACCCGGGTTTTCAGCTCTACGTGCTGATGCTTTATCCACTAAGCCACGCCGGATACAACCCCGACGCCGGTTAGAATCGTCTCAGATTAAGCTCCATCTCTTGGGTTCCCTCTAGTGGCCGCCCTCTGCACTACGTCATAGATGTCTATGAACGCAGGACCGAAGTCCATACATGTGTTGAGGTGCACTCGAATGAGTGACTGGTTGGCCGGGATCCGACGGTATAGGCGCCGTCTTAAATCACAAAGTGATTTATTACGCATATCATATATATTTTGATGTACCGAAGTACATATGATATTTCCATGCAGATATTCTGCGTCATCATATGTACTTCGGTACATCCAAAAATATATATATATATATATATATATATATATATGCGATATTAAAAGTTAAAATATGAAAAAAAAAAAAAAAAAAGCTTTCAGACGATATTATGTCACAAAAGGTCTGCGGCAAGGATGTAATGTCTCTCCCATGTTATTCAAAATATATTTGCAAAAGTCTCTGGAAATCTGGAAGAGAAAATGTTCTGGAATAGGTCCCTCTATTGGTGAAGAAAACATATACACATTGCTGTTTGTGGATGACCAAGTAATAATAGCACAAGAATATGATGATGTAGAATATATGTTTAGAAAATTGATTGAAGAGTATGACAAATGGGGATTAAAAATAAATTTCGAAAATACATTTTATATGGGATGCGGTGAAAATACAAGAGATTTGGTTTTTCAAGATGGAATAGGCATCATGAAAGGGTGCAGTGAATTTGAACATTTAGAAATAAAAATGATACACAGGATGATGATATTAAACGTAAGATAAATAAAGGAAGATCGCTATTTGTCTCCGCATATGATCCATATATCATATAATGTCGTTTATTGTCTGATAACATCTTCTGCCCCGAACTTACTTGTAGCTCACAAAGCAGTGCTATCAGATGGCGGGAAAAAGACTGGAACAACGTGGACAGAAGAGAAAAAAGAAGCAAACTGCCAAATAATGAGAGACCTATGGGCAAAGAAACGCCTCTATACTTCTTTTTTTTTTAAGATGGGACATGACAGGAGCGTTGCGATCGGAAAAACAGCTGAATGTCACATAGCATGGTAGGCCTGTTGCTATGGTAACAATGGTTGAGTTGCCAAACTTGCAGTTCCCACGTGGCGAGTGCTTAATAGCTCTGTTGGCGACATTTATTGTGCATACAATGTTAGCATTGGTACGTTTCGTCTTTGATTCCCTGTCGATTTTTGTATTGTTTTTTTACCTTCGCGTCAATTGTCAATGAATGTTTTAACGTCAGCCATCTTAACGACAACGGCTAACTTCCATCAGCTGGCAGCGTGGTAGTCCATAATGGCAACATGGCACTGTAGTTCCAAGTTCGGCCGCTTAACTGTCCTGTCCCATCTTTCAAAAAAACAAGTGTAAGTACTTTGCGTAGTGCTAAATGGGCTTATTCGTAACTATAATAATAATAATAATAATAATAATAATAATAATAATAATAATAATAATAATAATAATTTATTGTGGGTCCCTATCACCACGGCATGGCGCGTCCTCAGGTTGAGGATCGAGGAGACGGCCTCCAGATATGGAGGGTAGCTGTGAATATATTGAATAAGCAGTCGCGGACAGCCTATGAGGGGTGGTCCTCCAGCTTAGGGGTTGGGCGAACCCATCACCGTAAAAAACAGCTTGTTACGAATCCTTCAAATAAGCCTCGGAATGGGACTGATTCTCTGGCAAGACCACAGCAAAGACATAGGTTAAGAGTGTTTGAGAATAAGGTGCTTAGGAGAATATTTGGGGCTAAAAGGGATGAAGTTACAGGAAACTGGAGAAAGTTACACAACACAGAACTGCACGCATTCTATTCTTCACCTGACATAATTAAGAACATTAAATCCAGACGTTTGAGATGAACAGGCATGTAGCACGTATGGGCGAATCCAGAAATGCATATAGAGTGTTAGTTGGGAGGCCGGAGGGAAAAAGACCTTTAGGGAGGCCGAGACGTAGATGGGAAGATAATGAAGTAATAATAATATAATATAATAATAATAATAATAATACGACAAATTATTGGGTGGGCTCGGTCCCCACGGGCCCATATAAGTTGACGCCACTGTCTAACGTCCCAGCTAGAATTGTTTTATTTTTATATCATTTTTCTTCAGAACGTCAAGATTTGTAAGTTACATGCAATTAATTGGTATTACAAAATAAGGTTATTTACTTTCCAAAATTACTGCTAGCATGCCGGAAGTATTTATCATTGAAATAATGCTAAAATGACCTTAAAAACGGGCCTTCATAGGAGATCGTACAGGAAGTGCGTATGCAAGTAGTAGGCCTATAGTAAACAATGCAGTTATGTAAAGAAATAAAATTATTCTATCAACTGCTTTGTAATTCTTTACTACTCACGTAACTTAGGCGACATATAAGTTTCTCATTGTGAATGGTGAATTATTTTGAATTCACGATTAGGTTAACATTTTTATGTCTATGGTTTTCCATTACAAACAAAATCTCATTTGAGAAATGCCAAATACACTAACAAAGATAAAGGCCGTTACGTAAGTTAACACTAAAGACAGTGGAAACCAAATGCTGTTATTGACTTGTTACCTGTCCGTGTAAGGGGAAGAGTCGAAAGAGTTGCATCACTAGAAGCTTCGTGGCAACCGACTGCAAGGACTTTGTCAAGGATTTGCCATATCCTTTTCAACACTTGCACACTGCATATTTTCTTCAGCAACGAGATTTCGATTGACAATTGAGAACAATAAAATTATGCGACAAAGAAAATACCCAATACAACAGCAGTAATAGTTTATTTTAATATTTCTATTAACTCGTAAGGGATTTTGTGCGAGATCGTGCGTATTTGCTTGTTTTCCGCACATAACCAATACGCGGTAAGTGTGAAATACCACATTCAGAATTCCCAACGTAACACACATAACAATTTCCCTCTTCTTACCGCTTAAGCGCGACATTCATTTTACTGCTTTAGGCTTTTAACATATTATTTTTAGAGACGGTTAACATAGTAATAATTATAAATTGGAAACTTACCACTCCAATTTCACCTAAATTGCACTCTTAATTATTGTTTTTAAATATTTGCAAAAATTAAGTAAAGTCTACTACTCCACGAAAGCTATTGTATTCCTGATACAAGTAACATTAAGGAAGCCGTGAAAAAATCAACAAGATTCCAGATGCCGATGTTATTACTGCAATATGTTATATAAATAATATTGTTAAAATATTAAAATGAAAAATAAATCATTACATAACCTTACCGTTTGTTTTAAGTTCGCATTTATAGACTGGGGGAAAAAAAAGACAGACGTATATCACGGCCTGTTGGAGTATAGATATTTTTGTTTTCTAAAGTTGCCGTCATTAAACAGAAACCAAGATGGAGATTTCATTGCAACTAATTAGAAATTCGTCTTTCAGGTATGTAATAAACGATCTTCGCACAAAATAATGTACGATACACGAGCGGTATGTTTGTTTTCATGTTCTCGGAAATTAAAAAAGCTCAACTACGTTTCGCTTTTTCAATCTTTTCCTCGAACATGAAAACGTCAACATACCGCTCTTGTAACGTATATTAATATTTATTTTCAGATCACCAGCTTTCGTAATCAGTTATATTTATTTATTAGACGATAATATTTCAAGATAAATTTCGATTTTGGAAAAGTTACGAGTTTTTCGCAGCCGATAATGAACTTACTACACAACAGTTAAAAGTATTATCCCAATCTATTTTACGTTTTTTTTTTATTTTTCATTCATTCATTGTTCTGCCCAAGGGCAGATCTTTCACCGCAAACTCAGCATGCTCCACTCTTTCCTATTTTATGCCTTCCTCTTTGTCTCCTCATATGATCCATGTATCTTAATGTCTCTATCAACTGATATCTTCTTCTGCCAGAACTCTTTTCATGCGCGTATGATATTGACATTGCTGAAAACAGGGGAGTTTGAGGTTAGGTCTATTAATTATGACTGTTAGCGAATAAGAATTTGCAATTGCTTCATGCGTCTTAACTGAAGAGGTAGAGACGAAAGAGATATTGGTTACATAATATATATGTAAGACACGACTTGATTACTGTATTGAGAACGCCTCAAATTATATAATTCTTCGCAATTTTCTACAAGCGAAATAAGTTTTCCGTCTGCCATTTTGGCGCGACACTGAACATGGCACAACATAATAGTAATAGTTGAGCAATTAAAAGTGATTTATTAAAGAAGGCTATGATCGCACGCATCGGAAAAGTTGCTCATCCGAGAAACGTGGATGGATTTGCCGAGAGCGAAGATTGTCTTTTTCCGATCCGTGCGATACGATATAGTGAATACCGTTACAGACCGCGGGACGAGAGGCGGTTCGCGATTAAATGACGGAATGGAGAAATGTTGACGGAATAATATAGGTGCCTAATATGGGGAAACGCGAGAACCCCGAGAAAAACCCGGACAGCGAACTTTTCTGCCACAAGTGTCACTATGGACCAATCTTAAAAAAATAAATTTTTTTATTTGTTTTTATTGAAAAATCCCCCCCCTCTAGCCAGAAACCACAGGTTTAGATTATTCGAGTGTACCGTGAAATTTTAAATGACAGATTTAGGGCCGATTGTATAAACCATTTAGGCCCAATTGTATAAAACTCCCTGACTAAAGATCAATTTTGATCGAAGATCGAAAAGTGAACCGAGTTCAGACACTTCTTCTATTGTATAAAACTTTTCTGCGATCAAATTACCTTGGTTCAAATGCAATCTAAGTTCACGTGAAAAGGATTTGGCAACATCGCATAAACAGGTGAAATACGTGATGCGCGGACCATGTTATACACGTTTGTTCAGTGTTGCCAATCTAGCGACTTTAACTCTTTTTCAACAACAATTTCTTTTAACTGTTATATTGCTTAAATAGGGATTTAGCGACTTTTTTATGACCCCATACTGATAAAATTTAATCTTTCTTTGTTAATAATGGGAAATACAGCGACTTTCGAACTACTTTTTGGCGACTTTCCGTACACTCTGTTGGAGACACTGGTTTGTTTTTGTTTATTGGAAATAATGGCGGACAGTAATGTTAGATCAGAGGTTAAATTGATCCTTGTTTCAGCTGAACTTGGAATTTTGTGTTGTATAAAGTCTAATCTGAGATTAATTTGTCTCAAACTAAAGTCAACTTTGACTGAAGAAATTTCTCCGATTAAGTTAGATGATCCAAGTTCAGTTATTTCTTTTCTGTTTGAAATATACGAGTGACAGATTGTGCAAATAAAATATCCATTTTTGTTAATATTAATAGATATGTTATGTACATTTATATATATTTCTTTCAATTTCTTGCCTTAATACACAAACATTCTTATATTTAATAAGGCTCTATCGTGTTCAGCAGTATCAAATAACATAACCTATAATTATATTATGTTTATAACCAATGGATATGATAGGTACATTCATAAATGTTCAGTTAAATGTATTACTAAACGAAAATTGTCGTTTTATAAAGCTTTATTATGTTTAGCAGTATCAAACACCATAACATGTTAACAACTTGGAGAACAGTCAACCTTCTTCTTATTGTCCGCCATTATTTACATTGCACAAAAAAACCAGTGTCTCCAACAGAGCGTAATACGGAAAGTCTCCAAAAAGTAGTTGTAAAGTCGCTAGATTTCTCATTATTAACAAAGAAAGATTAAATTTTGTCACTATGGGGTGCTAAAAAGGTCACTAAATCCCTATTTAAGCAATATAAAAGTTAAAAGAAATTGTTGTTGAAAAAGAGTTAAAGTCGCTAGATTGGCAACACTGAACAAACCTGTATAACATGGTCCGCGCATCACTTATTTCACCTGTTTATGCGATGTTGCCAAATCCTTTTCACGTGAACTTAGATTGCATTTGAACCAAGGTAATTTGATCGCAGAAAAGTTTTATACAATAGAAGAAGTGTCTGAACTCGGTTCACTTTTCGATCTTCGATCAAAGTTGATCTTTAGTCAGGGAGTTTTATACAATTGGGCCTTAGTGTGCCACATGTTGAGAAATGTTGAAAAAAGCTGATATAGGCCTATAACCTGATGTTGCAAATTAAAACTTTAAACTTTTTGTGGGGAGAAACAACGTTAATTCTTGTTTCAGAACAACTGCACAATAAAATGTTCAAGCATCTAATTTCTTAGCAGAGAATAATCTTTGTCCGAGTTGCCACTAATTGTAGACACAGCTTGAAGGCAGAGTGCAAATTGCGATGGGTCAACGTGCCGTTACGTTCCGTACTCTGTTGCCGTGTCTTCCTGACCCTGTCCTCTCGCAGAACCTTGAGGACGACTGAATGTATCTCAAGCACATCGTTACGTAACCAAGTACACGTGCTTCTCTTGTTGCCCGAGACTGGCATAAAATATGTTGTTATCCAACTCCTTGTTACTGAAACCTTACATCATCCGTCGAGGGACAAAATACAAGAAATTACTTCCAGTTTTTATTTACGTACTGCCATGTAACGCCAGTCTGTTTATCACTACCTTCTCAGCAAAAGTACCAGCGTTCGAATCCCAGCGGATGCTACGAGATCAATGGTGATCGAGAAACTAGGCAGCTTATACCCCCTCACCCCCCCCGCCGATACTTTTGTTACCTTTGTCATTTTAATCAACACCTCGACCAAGTTTCGGTTAGCGATTGAAAGAACAAAGAGTCTGTCTTATTACAACATGAATCTAAGGAGGAAGAAAATATCATAGAGTGTAGTATTTATTATTTTTGTTAACATAACAAACAAAAGTAAGAAATATTTTTCGAAAACTTACAGAATTAAGTTAGAAATGTATTGTTTATATGATTGAGCTAGCAGAAGTTCGTAATTTTCTACGAAATTCTACTCTTGATTTTGTCGTTTTAAATAAATACTATTAGTCCCAAAATTGAAGGGAAATTTTTGTTACAAAAGTGACCCATGCTTTCTTATAATAAGTTCCATGCGTTTTGCAGTAATTCTCTTCCTTTATCGAGTTACAAATGATATTTTTTATTTTATTTTAGTAGGTTATTTTCGACGCTTTATCAACATCTTAGGTTATTTAGCGTCTGAATGAGATGAAGGTGATAATGCCGGTGAAATGAGTCCGGGGTCCAACACCGAAAGTTATCCAGCATTTGCTCATATTGGGTTGAGGGAAAACTCCGGGAAAAACCTCAACCAGGTAACTTGCCCCGACTGGGACTCGAACCCGAGCCACCTGGTTTTGCGGCTTACAAATGGTATTAGGTTTACAGTTTATTTTCTTAAATTGTTATTCAAAAGACATAGATAAATGAAATCATTCGATATGTATCGAAATACAAAGGTGACGTTTCGGTTTCTGGATTGGATACAAAAGACGTATGTAATCCCAAAATTAAAACTCTGTGAATAATGTATGTATTTATTAACACTACAATTGGGTATACACCCGGTGGCAGTGATATATAATATACAATAATAAAATTACAACAAATATTAATAAAATTTATAATAATTACAGCAATAAAAATAAAATAAATGTAAATTTAATTTTAACTATATTTAAATAGATGCAATAAACCTAGGACTATAAATAAAAATTATGCTATAATAACACCTACAAGTCCACACCTGTGGAGTAACGGTCAACGCGTCTGGCCACGAAACCAGGTGGCCCGGGTTCGATTCCCGGTCGGGGCAAGTTACCTGGTTGATGTTTTTTCCGGGGTTTTCCCTCAACACAATATGAGCAAATGCTGGGTAACTTTCGGTGTTGGACCCCGGACTCATTTCACCGGCATTATCACCTTCATCTCATTCAGACGCTAAATAACCTAAGCTGTTGATAAAGCGTCGTAAAATAACCTACTGAAATAAAAAAACACCTACAATAAGCGAAAGTAAACCTAACTTATAAGTACTTCTATTAAACCCAACTATTACCAACTTAAGAATTTACATATCACCTTAATTAATTACATATCAACTTAATTACATATCATCTTAATTAATTACATATCAACTTAATTACACATCGTATTAATTAATTGCATATCAACTTAATTACATATCTTAATTAATTACATATCAACTTAATTACATGACACAACTTAGATAATTACACTGCACCTACAATTAAATTTTCAGTCTAATCTTCTCAACCTTTCCTTAAATGTATTGATTTTAAGAGGACCACCCTGAAAGACTGTCTTAGGTAAGCTGTTCCATTCTACTATTGTGCGGTTAACAATGGAAAATTTTGCCACATCCGTTCTTTGTTTTCTGCATTTAAACTTCCTAATAGGATCAGCCCTTCCTAAGTATGATGGTGTCACTAATCTAGCATTGATATCAGTCCATGCTTTGTGTCCCATTTGTGCCTTAAACAATGCGCTCAGTCTCGTTTTTCGTCGCCTTGATTTGAGAAATTCCCATCTAAGTCTTTTACTATCTCTTCACCATGTCCCTTTCCCATTTTGACATATTTTGCTGCCCTGCGTTGGACCTTTTCTATTGAATCGATTTGGTTTTGTCTGTACGGATCCCAATAGAACTGTATCTGATTGGACTTACTTACTTACTGGCTTTTAAGGAACCCGGAGGTTCATTGCCGCCCTCATATAAGCCCGCCATTGGTCCCTATCCTGAGCAAGATTAATCAAGTCTCTATCATCATATCCCACCTCCCTCAAATCCATTTTAATATTATCTTCCCATCTACGTCTCGGCCTCCCCAAAGGTCTTTTTCCCTCTGGCCTCTTAACTAACACCCTACATGCATTTCTGGATTCGCCCATACGTGCTACATGTCCTGCCCACCTCAAACGTCTGGATTATGTTCCTAATTATATCAGGTGAAGAATACAATGCGTGAAGCTCTCCGTTGTTTAACTTTCTCCATTCTCCTGTAACTTCATCCCGCTTAGCCCCAAATATTTTCCTAAGAACCTTATTCTCAAACACCCTTAATCTCTGTTCCTCTCTCAAAGTGAGAGTCCAAGTTTCACAACCATACAGAACAGCCGGTAATATAATTGTTTTATAAATACTAACTTTCAGATTTTTTGACAGAAGACTAGATGACAAAAGCTTCTCAACCGAATAATAATATGCATTATCCATATTTATTCTGTGTTTAATTTCCTTCCGAGTGTCATTTATATTTGTTACTGTTGTTCCAAGGTATTTGAATTTTTCAACCTCTTCGAAGTATAAATCTCCAACTTTTATAGTTCCATTTTGTACAATATTCTGATCACGAGACATATCATATACTTAGTCTTTTCGGGATTTACTTCCAACCCTATCTCTTTACTTGCTTCAAGTAGAATTTCCGCGTTTTCCCTAATCGTTTGTGGATTTTCTCCTAACATATTCACGTCATCCCCATAGACAAGCAGCTGATGTAACCCGTTCAATTCCAAACCCTCTGTGTTATCCTGAACTTTCCTAATGGTATATTCTAGAGCGAAGTTAAAAAGTATCTGATTGGACTAATTACAATAAATAATAATTATAATGAAAGATGGACAGCAATCGACAGAAGCTTCCATATGCACATGCGCAGTCAGACAAGTTGTTAAACGTAGAAAAGTTAATGAAAAGTTCAATTATTAAAAAATGTTAACCAGTTTTGTTCACAAGCATTACAGAAACTTTAATGAATGCGTGATATTGTTAATGAACATCGAAAAGTTTCATGAAAATGAATTAAGAAAGTTAATAAACAAGTTTAACGAAAATCTTTTGATAAAAACGCACTTTTAGCCATTGAAAAGGATACCGCGATTTGAATAAAGCATTACGTATCTACCGTTTCTCCAAATTCCTCGACAGTGGCCCACCATTAAAATTTAAAGAGATTTAAAACAGCTGCTTGATTTGGGACAACGTGCAAGGCAGCAATTGAAATAGCTAAAACTTAGCAGCTGGAAACGATTTTGCAATCAACAAGCTTAAGACCACGTGAAATGTTATCTATAAAATATGCTGAAAGTCACAGCGATGATTTACACAGTCACTGGCGACGGTTTCACACAAAAAATGCGACAGAAATGGCACAAGAGCTGATAACCTTGATTCCTGAAAACACACCGATGGATAAGTCGAAAGTTAAAACGGGAAAATTCCGAGCAAAACCAGAGAATCCGACACTGAAGTCGCACGCATAATTGCTCTCAAAAATTATTTTAAAAATTCTCAGGTCATGATAATAGGGCCTCTCTTGAGTAATATAATTAATCTTATCAACCCAGTCTGTCTGTAGAATATATTCACTCGTGTAATTTTCTTCACCATTAATTCTGTCCCAAGAGTTTTAGGACATGTAGCCTATTTCATAATTATATTTTCTTCAAGTAATTCCTGCCCATTATATTTGGATACCCCTTTTCCCTTGAAAAGAGTCTTTCATGAAGATTTAATTTTTTAATTTAGTAGGTTATTTTACGACGCTTTATCAACATCTTATATTATTTAGCGTCTGAATGAGATGGTGATAATTCCGGTGAAATGAGCCCGGGGTCCAGTACCGATAGAGTACCCAGCATTTTCTCATACTGGGTGAAGGAAAACCCCGGAAGAAACCTCAACCAAGTAACTTCCCCCGACCGGGAATCAAACCCGGGCCACCTGGTTTCGCGGCCAGACGCGCTAACCGTTACTCCACAGGTGTGGACTTCCATGAAGATTCGTAAGAATACGAAGAGAAAACTTATCCATTGTTGTTTAATCAACTGTCCTAAGACAAGTCTGAACCTCACAAGTGATACTAAAAAGACATCACTTATGAGGCAACTAGGCCAGGAGATAATGAGGTAGAGTAGCCAGTTCCTTTCCCCCACCAATCCATTCTACAGTGAAAAATGCCGATGATTCCTCTGATTACGCGGAAGATATGAATTTTTTCTCTCGTGAAAATAGTGGAGTGTGAAATACTGTACATGTAGACTAGAGATGAACAAAACTAACTGCCACTCTCGTTCTCTGTATTCTTTGCATTTGTCTTTCGAGTCTCGTCTCGTCTCGTCATTCTCGTGCGCTTCGAGTCTCGCTCATCATTCTCGAAATAGCATTTGGTTGGCGTGGAAAGATTTCGTAACTTTGAATAACACGTATAATTGATTCCCGGGCTAGGCTTCCGGTGAATTTTTCTTGAAGAAGAAAAATTACCTGGGTGTCTAGATTCTGGAAAATTGTATGAATGTGAGTTTGATTGTGAGTGTGCCGGGTTAATATTAATTAACCAGTCATCAAAATATAAAATACATCAGGACTGTCGCTGGGCAGTAACCTGAACACACGTTTCAGCGTCACATTGTTCACAAGTAACTCAATCTGTTAGCACAACCATAAAGCATCTAATAGATGCTATAGAGTTACCAACAACGAAAAAATATATGTATATATAATTGAAATAAATAACATTATAAATGTTTAAATGAGACAAAAAGACAAATCAGAACAGTATCTTAGTTATCAAAATGTTCGGGTTCTATTATATATTACCTATGGTTCTCAAATAAATTTGCATTTCTAAGGAACATAAAACATAACATTAATATCTTTTTACTTGAGATTGCACACTTGATCTCAAACATATGAAAAGAAAAATTCCAGCCTTTTAATAAGGGCTTAGTAATTAAATAAAAATTGGGGAACGGATTATAATACACTGAAAGGTAGAGATGTTGTTTCAAATAGGCTACTTGATTGTTTATACATATATAACAGTTGTCAAAGTAGATAAAACTTCAGTCAGGTATAAACAACTGTGGCAATTCAAGGCTGCTTGACGTTCGGGACTTCGGGAGTGATCAATCTCGACGTCTCGATACACTCACAAGCAGTCTTTACGTCAACGACGCGACGCGACGTACACAACAATGTCATGCGGGTTTTCGACTTTGCGGGCGCTGTTAGTCTCGCTTTCTCGATCGTTGTTCATGTCTAATGTAGACCTACGTTTATTTTCTTTGTGTAATTAATAAATTGGCTTTGATAGGATTTTTTTACGAGCGAAGTAAACACCATGATCCAAAATTACTAAAAGTCAGGCGTTAGAAGTGATACACAGCTATATAAAGAAAGGTGCAAAATTATCAATACCGTTTCTATCTACTCCTCTTTTAAGACTATGATCCTGGTCTAAGAATTTTTAATATTATTTTAGAAACAATAGAGACTTTTATTTTTGTGAATTATGTATAATCTGTGCAATACTCAGGTATTTTAATCTTAGATTTTAATTCAGAAGAAACGGAGTTTTTTTTACTGTTTTAAGGACATTTATTTATTTATTTATTTATTTATTTATTTATTTATTTATTTATTTATTTATTTATTTATTTATTTATTTATTTATTTATTTATTTATTCTGGTGTAGTTAAGGCCATCAGGCCTTCTCTTCCACAACACCAGGAATACAAATACAATAATAGAAATAAACAGAAAAAAATACACTATATACAAAGTAAAGCTACACAAGAAATAAAGAGAGAGAGAAAAAACACTATAAACAAAGTAAAGCCACACAAAAATATACACAGGTTGCAGTCACACAAACTTTAAATGAGCGATTAAGTATCATTTTTATGAATTATGTAAAATTTTGTGTCATTCTAAAGTTATTTTATCAGAACGGAACTGTCCTCGAACACAAGCTTTGTTCTTTTGGGATCTTTTCCTGTAACGTTTTATTTTTGATATGTTGTTATTAAATGAAATAAAATATTGGAGGGTTTATAAGCGCCACCATATACCGGTAAAAGTTTAAATTTTCCCTGTTCTCGTATTCCAACCTGAATTATTTGTGATTCAGTCAGCTGTAGAATGGTGTATGCAAAACGAGCGCAGTGCAGAAATTTGTAGTGACTATGTCACCTTTCATATGCGTAAAAGATAAGCATAAAATCCCGTTAGCCACACGTGTTGGGACTATAAGCCCAATGAAAGTACGTTCTAATCAGATAACATACTTGAAGTGTCCGAGGTCACCCAGGAACATCAGGAAATGACAGGAAACTTTCTAAGGTAACAATTATGAATATGTCAGATGTCCTCCATCATTCATAAAGAAAACTTCGGAAGTCGAATTGACAAACTTCCTGAAATGCAAGACTCATAGCAAGCGCCACTGGAGACCTAACAAAGAACTCATGCTCCCAACTATTAATCGCGTACAAATGCATTAAGTTCTGTGCTGAGTTTTGCGTCTCTCGGTGTTTAAGTGGACATAGTAAATTTGGTTCATGTTTCATGATATTTATAATTCCAGGAGGGGGGCAATTTTTATGTTAGTGAAAACAAATAATCTCTAGAACATTTATTGTCTAATTCCGTAGCCCAATTTTTAAATGCTTTCAGATTATTATAATAAATTAGGGGGCGGATGTTGATGAAATCTGCTGTCAAAAAATCTGAAAGTTAGAATTTATAAAACAGTTATATTACCGGTTGTTCTTTATGGTTGTGAAACTTGGACTCTCACTTTGAGAGAGGAACATAGGTTAGGGGTGTTTGAGAATAAGGTGCTTCGGAAAATATTTGGGGCTAAGAGGGATGAAGTTACAGGAGAATGGAGGAAGTTACACAACACAGAACTGCACGCATTGTATTCTTCACCTGACATAATTAGGAACATTAAATCCAGATGTTTAAGATGGGCAGGGCATGTAGCACATATGGGCGAATCCAGAAATGCATATAGAGTGTTAGTTGGGAGGCCGGAGGGAAAAAGACCTTTATGGAGGCCGAGACGTAGATGGGAAGATAATATTAAAATGGATTTGAGGGAGGTGGGATATGATGATAGAGGATGGATTAATCTTGCTCAGAATAGGGACCAATGGAGAGCTTATGTGAGGGCGGCAATGAACCTCCGGGTTCCTTAAAAGCCAGTAAGTAAGTAACTATGTTGATGGAAAAATCATCTTATTTTTCACATTAGAACGATGCCCATTAATATAGAAATCCTTTCTATGTTAATATCAACGTAAAAAAATGATTTCTTATATTGCATTTTTTTTACATCTTTTGAACTAATAGGTCATTTTTTTCGGCATTTTTGGTCATTTTTAATACTTTGAAGAACTTTTAGGTCATTTAGAATGCACTTTACTTTCTTCTTTACAGATAGGTCTGTTAAATCATTTAATAAGCAAATAGGTCAGTAGTAATTACCTACTGAATAAGTGAAAAACAGTGAAGTTTGAGTTATATAGTTTGGTACAGACTCTGAAGTCCATTCCTCATTCCACTGAAGGCTTCACTTCACACAACGGAAATAATATAAAATGCTTGACAGCAGCTTAGTTTAAGTGAGGGCTTTGACCGCTACTGTTCTTTTGTCGGTACGAGAGTGTCTTTAGAATTTATGTTTGGAAGGGGGAAAACTTTCATTGTGTCCTGGACAGACGTTGTGTCCTCAACAAGGTTCGGAAGGGATGTCTACTGTAGTAGACAGTATTTTTAACACAAAGATTGCAAGAATGTACGCTGCGCCCACAATTTGTTTTGTTACTCACACTCCCTCATCTGGAGTGAAGCGGGGAAGGAGGAAGAGATAGAGAATGAAGGCACTGACATGGACCACCGGGAATGAAAAACATTGCAAACCCTCATTAAAATCTATAGTTTTCTATTAAAACCTTCATTTTGTCGCATGTTCTTTTCCTTCATCTTAGTCAAATTCCAGGAAGTTGTCTCCTCTCTCCGAGATTTGCAGGGCAGTCATTGAAACAAGGTGACTAATTTTTAAGAAGTTGTGGTGCGGGTACGGTGAATAATATTAAATGTCATTTTCTTTTAATTTTATGTCATTTTTCCATTAGTTTAAGGGCATTTTAATGATCATTTTAAGTAGATTTTTAGGTCATCAACATCCGCCCCCTAATTACAATATTACATTTGAAACCTGGCTGTATATTATTTTTAAGAAATTATGCTGTTACAAAAGATTTTGTAGCTTTATAAATCATATTCATAAGAGGTTATAGTTCAGCCCTCTTACTAATAAACTGTGTATAATTTTTATAGGTACGTGATTTATGCAGAGTTGGGATGGAAAACGTTACTAATAGACATAAGACATATATAAGCAGCGTGTAATTACATATGGGAATTACTTTGCAGTAGTTATACACAGAAAACACACCTGTTTAAGCGTTGTATACAGAGAAAAAATGGCCGCGTCTGTAACAGCTGTCATATCGATTGTCATTTCATGTTGATGGTTGCCATGTAACCACAGAAGAACACATCAAAGAGCACAGAGTAATAAGAACAATATTGCTGTAGCTGTACTCTGATCAAAACATAGCGTGGTAATCGATCGGCCCCAGTAAGTTGTATTATCGATACTTGACGCGGCACACTATCGGATGCCTTATCCGTATTTATTTCGGATTTCCAAATCCTGACTTTGCAACCGCGGAGGCTTGACTTTGGCAGTGCTTCCTCGTTTGTCTCTCGGCGATGGTAGTCGTTTTGAGTGCTATTGCTGATGACTTTGCTTGACTTGATTTCTGTTGCTAACGTCCATTTTTTCGGTCTTTCTCCTTGCAAAATTTTTCTGAAGTTCCTTGTAGAATGATGTGAACAGAACCTTGTTAGGACTCGCACCCTTATACTCTTAGTGCAGTTTTCTTCTCTCCATTGAGTGATTTGATTCATGGATTGATGGGGTTTATTGATTGATTCATTCATTGATTCTCTTTTGTTTACAGGACGCGCTACTGTGGCAACAGCTCTGCTGGAATCTGTATCGGTGAGTGAACACAAATATTTTACTACGAAAACTCGGGAAACTCCAGTTGCTAAAGCAACCTTGAAATAAAGAACCGTCAATATTTAATCTAAAACAGTATTTAATTAAGTTCGTCTATTATTTTGATGGCTGATTCATTGATGTTTTTGTAATTGTGTTACATTACAAGTGATCTAGTTGAGATATGCTTCAATGATTGAAGAGAGGCCAAGCCTCATCTTTGGGTATATTTTTATGGAAGATACACGTAATACTAGTAAAAAAAAATCGGGAAATCTTCTTCAGAAATGATTATGTCTCGTGTAAAAGCTAGTAAATCAAAAACATAACTCCAAAGAAGAGTAAATGCTCATATTAGAGAATTATCAGAGAGAATTAATACTAAATCCTGATAATTCAGACATAAAACAGGTAGGCCTATTAATAGTCAACTTGGTTCTAAAAATAAAAACTCATCTGTACCTTTATCAACAGTAATCTCACACTAGAGGTTTTGATTTATCTAGAGAAAACCAAAACTCGAGTGGGATTTAATAGACTATTACATGATCAGAAGAAAGTATATAAAGATTAGAAGAAATAAAGTGCTCTAATACAATAAAATATTAATTGACTTAATAAAATACTAAACTGTCTTGAAAATGTATTATTGTACCATTTCATCATTACAAATATTCCGCTAGATGACAATAGTTCTCTTATTACCAGTTGTGCCCCCTATACAATCTTCATTGAACACTATGGACGATTACTAGTTAAGAAAGCTTTGTTGATTCAGTTTCATTTTTATTAAAACAGTTGCATTCCACTTCAATTATCAATATTAAACAGTCTCTAATACGTGACTATCCATAATCTCATACAACCGAAGCTATAACATAACCTAAACAATATAAACAAGGTAAATGATAGAAAATTTACTAATATTTCTTAGGTATGTAGTTATAATAACAGCTTTTATGTGTTAAAATAAAACTAAGTTGTATATTACGTAGTTGACTAGTTTCAGCTTTGTCTCAGTCGTTCTGATGATATTCTAACCTATGACCAGTTCTTTCTAAAATTTCGAGTACCACGATCTTCATGATGCGGTATCTTTCGTGAAATTTTCGTGTCATTTAAGTTTTCAAAATAATCGTTTCTTAAATGATTAACATTATCTCCATCTGGCTCTTGATTTCAAGCAGTTTCTGCATCGAAACGCTCCGCCATTTTGTATTGCAACTAGTGAACCATTAAAAATTTAAAGACGAAAATTTGTACCACTAAGCGTCTTATTCATAGACGAGACTTTGGACCAAAGTTGACTTTGGAAAGTACAAAGTCACCATTTTCCTATTCACAGTTGACACTTTGACAAAAGTAAACTTCAATCCTGACTTCACTTCGAAGTCGTCGAAAATCTAGACTTTGACTTTGACTTTCGTTCGTAGACATAAGGAAAATGACTGATATTTGGAAAATTGTTGAATTTTCCAAGAATATTCAGGACATTTAGGAGATTCTTAAAGCTGGTCGTGTTACTTAGCGTATTATAGATTATAAATTCAAGTCAAGGTACAAATTTGATAAACAGACAGTATTAGATATCCTCGTCATGTTTCAACTTTCACTGATGAATAATAATCAAAGAGGATTATCTGTTCCACCATAAATACAACTATTTCATCGCGATCTTACGCTATAGGTAAGGATTGATAGCTTAATATTGATTTTTAGTATTTAATTCTATAGAGGATAGGTTATATTAGTTGGATATCCACATATGCAGTTAATTTATAATCCTTACAGTCGTAAAATAATGTTTTCTGCATATTGATTTCAGATAAATTTTAAGTAATTTCTACAGACATGCAAGGAATAAATCTCCCAACTGTCAGCAGGATAATATGTCTCTTTCATAGTCTATCATTGGTGGCATCTTCTTATCTTCCATATCTTCAAAAAAATTATTTTATAATGAAACAATGTGGGGGTTTATGTAAAACTAGCGTAACTACAATCGATATTTTATTCGCAAGGAAATTCTTAACAGGCAATACTATTTCAGATGAACTATATCATCATGTTTTGTAGTTACGAATTAGGTTTTTTGTGACTAAGTAGAAGAACAAATTATTATCGATTGATGTAAAGTCCTAAAATTGTCAATTTTTGTACTTACTTTAGTTTCACACTAAGCTCTCGAATAACTTTATTATTCTTATGTAAAGCTGCAAGAACGGTTAACAATCGCTTAACATGTACCAATGTTCAATTGTTTCATTGATTTGTGACTCAAAATATGGCTTTGGCTGCCTCCTTGGTCTGTTGGTCAGCATGCTGGCTTACAGATCAGGAGGTCCCGGGTTCGATTTCCGGGCTCGGCTCTCGGTGAATTTTTCTTGAAGAAGAATTCCCTGGGTGTCTAGAGTCTAGAAATTTGTATGAATGTGAGTGTGATTGTGAGTGTGCCGGGTTAATATTAATTAACCAATCATCACAAACATAAAAATACATCAGGACTGTCGCTGGGCAGTAACCTGAACACACGTTTCAGCGTCACATTGTTGACATGTAACTCCATCTGTTATCACAACTATAAAGCACCTAATATATGCTATAGAGTTACCAACAACGAAAAAAATATATATATGGTTTGATTGTGGCAATGCATACTCTATTTCAATAATCTATTAATTTAATTAGTTTAGAAGCCAATGATTTTGATTGCCAACATTAGAACAAAATCGTCAAATCTCGACTTACCAAAGTCAAAGTCAAAGTCTCAGAAGTATTGTCTATGAATAGGACTTTTAACAAAGTTAAACTTTATTACGAAGTCTTCATCCAAAGTCTCGTTTATGAATACGACCCTAAACTAATGATAGCTTTACTGTTTCGTTAGGACTAAAGATGCTTGGTGGGCTATAAAGATAATTTAATGAACCAGTAAACAAATTAATGAATCATTAAAGACATATTGAAACTTGGTGAAACCGACTATGTCTGAAGGAGATTGCTATATGAATCGTGTGAAAATTACTTAATTTCTGAAAATCAAACCACTTTTTATTCTGTAATAAATATATCTCTATGCTTCTATGTGAAACAAATTTTATTACTGTGTATAAGGAACATGACGTATGGAAACTGTTTCGAAAGCCAGTAATAGCGTTGTAGATAGGGTATTAGACTAACATTAATATAGAGCTATCTTACAGATTAAGAAACAACATATTTTATTTCATTTTCAGTTCAAACTTACGAATTTTTTTACGCGACTGAGAAATATTTTTGTTTTCATGCTTCGATACACCAAACCGGAACCATACAGTGAATAAGGTCAGATGATAATCTTTGTGTTATTCTTGACTCGTTTTCACGATAAACCACTTCTACGCACTGATTATTTCATTAGATGGCTGTAGACAATTTATTCATTGAAATAGTAACGCAATTGCCATTTCCAGCAATTTTGAAAGCACGGAACTCAGCCTAGGAAGTGTAGACTGCAGTGTTATGAACATTCGGAATTTCATGCATGCTTACATTTTCAGTGTGACGCATCGCATAACCTTCCCAGGAACATGACGCTCTCACCGGAGTTACTTAATTGAAACCGAGACTATTATTTTCAAACTCGACAATCCTTCTACCACAGCGGCGACCACATTATTTCGATTTCATCAGTTTTATAATTATAATACTCGCAGTAAAGAATTCATTGTGCAAGCGACCGTGTAAGATTAGTTTATTGAGATCTGTCGAAATTCTAAGCATCAGATTTGCAATTTTTATATACGTTTATATAATTTTGGTAAGATGCTTTGTCAAGTCTCTTCTGGATTTTGTAATAGTTTTGTTGAATTGGGTTGTTTTACAGCTGCTTTCTCTGCCTTATTGGATTTGTAGTTTGTGACATTAGTTTCATAGACTATCAAGTTCTCTGTTTATTATAAAATCACATTAGTGTTGTCTATTATTAATGTAACAACGAGGAAGTAATTTTACACTCCTCTGATGAACCCTCTTTATCTATTTTCGTTCACCACAACTACCTCTAGAATTTCGGAAACTTGTTCCTTGAGCAAAGAAGTTTTAATAATAATAATACGGAAATTAGAAAAAAAAAACAACAAAAGTATATCGTCGCATACCCCCTCCTGCAAACGACAAATTTAAAATAAATACATTGATATTAACTCCTATTTTGCAATAATTTATATTCCACATTAATATTTTAATTACACCTTTTAACGAATCTGAGAAATAAATATTCATTATTCTAAAAAGTTTGTTGAAGATATAAGAATTCAAAATAGAGCTATTTTATAAGGGAACTCGGGGGCAAAATGTAACTAAATAATTAGTTCCTAATTCCACATCATTTCTCCGTCACGTACATGAAAATATTTTATTCTGCCATTGTAGGTGCGTTCATACACTCAAAACTTGTGCTAAAATTATTATTATTATTATTACTATTATTATTATTATTACTATTATTATTATTATTATTATTACATAATTATTTTATTGGTGTTGTGAAGACGAAAAGAATTGTCATTGTATTATATTAATTATGTATTATATTGTATTGTATTTGTAGTATTGTATTGCTTTGAATTGTATTGTATTGTATTAATTTTGTTATATTCATAGCACTGTAGTAATTTTTATCATACTGGTTGAGTGGAAGAGAAGGCCGAATGGCCTTAACTCTGCCAGTTAAAATAAACCATTATTTTTATTTTTTAAAATCATAACTTTCCTTCTTTTTTTTAGTTCTGTCGTCATGACTCTCATTAAGCATGTTCAACAATTAGAAATAAATTAATAATAATTATAATAATAAAATATGAATTAAGAAAAATAAAATTTCAGCAATATTGACATCAAAATAGCTCCGGAAGAACGAATAAAATACAGATAAGCCTTCCTTTGTTTATAATTTAGCCTAATCGAATTATATGTGATGAACAACACACAGGTTTAAAACAGTTTCAGTGTGTGAAAAACAAAACTGAAATACGGGTACTGTATGTATTTGGTTCATCATAATATATGCTATATTATACTAGGAAACGTACATATATACATGTTTTGCGTATCACACGTTACCTGAGTGAAATATACTTCTGTCAAATTTTAGATACGTTCGTATTTATAGAGAATGACTACAATCACCACGTAACTTCGTAATGTGTCTCTGTATCACCTCGCTTGTCAAGAGTGTTCAGCAATGAAAAGCATGTGAACGCCTAATAGTTTAATAATAGTAATAACAATAATAGTTATATAAATTAGCTAATAAAGGAACAGATGCATTATAGGTACCGCAAGTTAATATATCTCCTAAAAGACGGTTAACGGAAGTAGTAGTTCGATGAATGAAATTATGGATACCTATTGTTTGAATAATTGAGAAGCAAAGTTTGTATGCATGTCACCATGGCGGGTATTTAAACACAAGGTCCAGGGTAAATATTTGCGTAAAAACTATAATGAATAAGTTTGGAGAAGGCATTGACAAATATATAAAAATTGAATTAATTTTATTAAGTTGGCTACATTAGAATAACAATCGATACCGTCAATATACTATTTCCAGATAAGAATATGAATCGATATTATCAAATGGGCTGGCGGTACCTATAATGCATCTAAGCCCCAATTCAAAGTGTTCATAAGTTGTTACGAAAAAAATTATCTTTGCTAGGAAAGTTAATAGGCCTACTTCAGAAAATTAATATATTTTGTGAGGCACTAGTCCATAATTGTTCAATTTCTCCATGGATACGATACACAGCATGTAGTACAGCTCATTATACCTTTCTGAGACTAAAAATATTTTATAGGCCCTAGGGCCAAAAAAAAAAAAGTCGTTTGTTTACTTACACTTATTTAATTGGCAACAACTTATCTTCAGTTTGTTTGGCTTTAATAACAACTCCAGAAGAAATTTCGGTTTCAACAGATTCCGACATAATTTCCAACATAACAGAACATTTTTTATTAAATTCAGAGACTGGTAACTTGACAACAAAGAAATAATAGCATCATGCATGGCCTTCCTCAACCAATAATTTTTATTCTACGTATTCTTTTTTTTTTCTAGTATACATAGCCCCTAGATACCAAAACAAAACACGCTAAACAAGATATACAAACACAAAGCGAATTTCTGACTTAAAACTCTTATGAAAAAGTTTTAATTTATTCAGTTACGGACTAGTGCACCACAAAATAATGTATGAACGTTGGCGAAATTTCATGTTTAAACCTCGGGCTACTTGCACTCTCGGCAGCAACCCGTAGCCCTCGCCGTAAACATCTTCATTTCGCCCTTGATACATAAATTACTATATTTTCCTGTGTGAATGTAATATGAATTGTGTAGGCCTAATGATTACTATCAAACTAGGATACATTGAATTATATATAATTATTTTGAAGGAACAAAGTGATGAAGATAATAATACAACGCGCACTGTATGTGTAAGTAAAGCATGTGCGTAATATTCGGAGTGCGAACTCACGTACCGTGGCGTGTCAGCTGTCAGCGGGCTGTAGTGTTGTTATCGTGCGGCCGGTGTCGAACTGACTGAACAGGTGGCTCGGCGCCGGGCTGGTGTCCAGCCGTCACTCCTCCGCCATCCCGCCTTGCAACATTTCCTTGGGTTTTCCTCCTTACACCAGTTTTTTACATTGGACGTTCGTTATTGTGCCTCAGGTCGATTGTCCAGTGATATAGGATGGTGAAATCATACTGCTTCTAATTTTATTAAGATCGGTGATAAGCTGATACTGTCTATATGCACTTACTTACTTACAAATGGCTTTTAAGGAACCCGAAGGTTTATTGCCGCCCTCACATAAGCCCGCCATCGGTCCCTATCCTGAGCAAAATTAATCCAGTCTCTACCATCATATCCCACCTCCCTCAAATCCATTTTAATATTATCCTCCCATCTACGTCTCGGCCTCACCAAAGGTCTTTTTCCTCCGGTCTCCCAACTAACACTCTATATGCATTTCTGGATTCGCCCATACGTGCTACATGTCCTGCCCATCTCAAACGTCTGGATTTAATGTTCCTAATTATGTTAGGTGAAGAATATAATGCGTGCAGTTCTGTGTTGTGTAACTTTCTCCATTCTCCTGTAACTTCATCCCTCTTAGCCCCAAATATTTTCCTAAGCACATTATTCTCAAACACTCTTAACCTATGCAAATCTAGTCTTTCAGGTGAAGCTCCCTGTAAAGCAGATTTGAATAATTTCAAGGGAAAAATTGTTCCGGGGCCGGGTATCGATCCCGGGACCTCTGGTTGAACGTACCAGCGCTCTACCACTGAGCTACCCGGGAGCTCCACCCGACACCGTCTCAACTTTTCCCTTTATATCCATACAACTCGCGTGGGCTGACGAAACGCCAGAGACCCACAACGAGTGCACACAATCTCTGTGTGACTTGGAATTGTGGTTTTCTGTTAACGTACACAGTAACGTATATATTATGCAAAGACTAGATTATTGTACTGAATAAGTTATATACAGCAATAGTTTCATGACATGTTAAATTCTAGTTGCATGTTAGTTATAGTTATAATCAGATATCCTACTAATTGGAACACGTGTTCTGTAGTAGTGAATTTCTTAAATAAATAAATTAAGCCTATTAGGCCTACTATATAATACTGTATATTGAACTTATTAACATAGTGTTATATTAACTCTGTAATTTGCCAATTATAGCTACATTTTACATTTTTGGCTATGATATCTATACTTAACTCTTTTTAATTTATTTTCATTTGGTATTTTTCATTTATATCTAGATCTGTGTTTTTTATTTAGGTAGTATCTATTTGTTTTTTTTTTTAATTTGTAATTACACTTGTATCCGTTTTATCTCTTTTTTCATGTTCTATGCAATTCTATGTTTTTTAAACAAATATCTGCACTGTCTATTGTAATTGGGGCTTTGCCCTATTATAGACATAAATAAATGAATGAATAAATGAATAAATAAATAAATAAATAAATAAATGAATATCAATTTGGCTAGAGCAACAACTTCGAATTGATCTGAAAACGATATCGCTTCTTAAATTCCAGTTCACTATACATTTCTATACGATTCTCCATGTCTCTAATATACCTTTTTGGGACACGTATATTTTCCTCATTGCGTTCAACAAACTACACAGAACCCTCAAAATCATTCTCAGTATCCATTTTGAAAATGAGTGGTCACATAAGGGTACAGATCAGCTCACTTAAGTAATCACTCGTGTGAATGAGGGACAACTATGAATTAGAAATGAGTATAAGTAACCACTTAAGGGTTCACTCATTTATAAGTAACGACTATGAATTCCGCCCTAATACTGGCCCGAGTTTAAATCCTGCTTGGGACAAGTTACCTGGTTGAATTTTTTTTTTTCCGAGATTTTCCCTCAACCAATTGAAGCAGAATTGCTGGGTAACTTACGGATTTGGACCTCGGATTCATTTCGACATCATAATTTCATTATACTTCTCCTCTTTCATCACCATCTCCTAGGTTTAGGTTTAGGGCTTGCTCCGATGTAGAGTCGGCTGTGGACCGCCATCAATCTTGGATCCCATGAATATGTGGTCATTCGTTGCTGGTGGTAGTGTTATGCTCCGTGGGCTCTGCATTGGGCTCATGTAGCTCGTGGGACCGGGGTGAGGCCTACGCGGAGAAGGTAAAGGGATCATAATATATTACAGGCTGTAGAAGAATTCGGAGGCGGCGCGCAAGGGAATCTGTAACGGGGGAGGGGAGCTTTAAGGTATGCACACCATACAGTGCAATGGGCCCATCCTAGCGGCTTGCGTGCGAGGACAGTCCCAGTTCGTGCCCTCGACTCAATGGGGACTAATAGATAACATAATACTGTATGCATCTGTTCTTGATTAATTCATACACTATTCAATATTCCCATGTGATACATTTCAGTATAAAAAATAAAATCCGTGACGCGACAGTCCATGAAGGATCAGAGCCGACCAGCCGGCTTCTGGCCTTACGTCCACATATCTCATCAGAGGTGAACGATCATCCAACCAGTACTGAGGTAACGTGTGACCAGTACGATGATTCCTCCCAGTTCACTGTATTTTTACTTGGTTATTTAACGACGCTGTATCCACTACGAGGTTATTTAGCGTCGATGGGATTGGTGATAGCGAGATGATATTTGGCGAGATGAGGCCGAGGATTCGCCACAGATTACCTGACATTTGCCTTATGGTTGGAAAAACCGAACCAGGTAATCAGCCCAAGCGGGAATCGAACCCGCGCCCGGACGAAACTCAGGATCGACAGGCAAACACCTTAGCCGAATGAGCTACGCCGGTGTCTTTTTCTCTGTATGCACCATGCATATTTATTAGTCTAATTAATTTTGAGTAATTTTCTGATGGTAGGTCTACGCAAGAGTCTGTTTTTTACATTACAGTATTTGCCAAAAATAGATTTATTACCGTTTAGTCTGGACCATATTTGATATTTTGACAAGCTTCTTCTTACCACAAGTGCAACGGGAATGCAATATACGCATTGTATTCTGGCGGGATGGCTAACCCGTGGCTTCCAAATTCTCCAGATCTCACACATACACGATTTCTTTGTTTGGGGTTTTGTGAAGAATGTCTACACACAATGACTTAGGTATAATGATGATTTCAAAACAAAGATTGTCTCAGCTTTTGGAAATTATCTCTGAGATGTTAAATCGCACATATAAATTGTGCTGTGTACGCAATGTTGAGCATGTTGACGTTTACTGGAATATATTTCAAGATTATTTAAAAATATATAGCAACAGTTCTCATCAGAGTTTTTATTTCATGTCTTCCCAAACGGTCCACTCTATATATCGCAACTGAAGACATGAAGAATAGGTCTAACTTGTCGGTCAAGCGAAAACAATAGAAACCTTTTACATTATTGTCACAGGAATGGCAACGATTTAGAGACTCCCTCCAGCAGGCGTCTTTGATGAAGCTTTCGTTCCCACATATTGTCTATGCGAAGCTGTGTTGTCAAGGTTGTTTCATTGCTAGTGCGACGTTGAGAAAATTGTTTCTGGAGTGATGAGCGCAGTATTAAACTGTATTTTATAACAAACATGAAGGATAGTAATGCTTAATTCTGACCATGATCATATTAGTGATTCCTTATTTAACGTATAGGGAAAAATTCGGAAACGATAACCTTGAAGTATGACAAGAATAGTGTAAGAATATTTGTAAACGAAATATTCGCAGACAGTTTTCCCCATATTCGCTTTGTCAGACACAAAGCTAAGTAACCGGCATGCACGGATGTGTCAGAATTTTGATATGCATGTGATTTTTTTTTTTTTTTGCTTCTCTCAATCAGGAGTAATAATAATATAATAATAATCCGTGGCGCTACAGCCCGTGAAGGGCCTAGACCGACCAGCCGGCTGCTGGCCTCACGCCCACATGCCGAAGCAGAGGTGGACGATCATCCAACCAGAATGGAGGATTCGTGTGGTTAGCACGATGGTCCCCCCCAGCCGTTATAGCTGGTATCCGCAACCGGATTTCGCTACCTATCGTAGCTCCCCAAGTGCATCACGATGCTGGGTGGGCACCGGTCCCATACACTGGCCGATATTTCATGAGAAAATTTCTTCCCCCATGAGGACTCGAACCAGCGCGCTTTCCGTAACGCGAGTCCTAGGCGGGATGCCTTAGACCGCCACGCCACGACGAGGGACCAATCAGGAGTACAATTATAATTTTATAAATGTAACTAATACTGCGTGTTCAGTTCATAGTGTGTCATGGCTCGCTATATGACGTCATGTGGCTAGCCGACGAGCCTAGACAATACAATCTCTCTACACTTCCGCAGAGGCGTATTACCTATGTGCCAGAGAAGTTGCCTAGCAAGTACGGCGTTGATTTTGAAAGTACTTACCGATACGTACGGTAACTCCAGTAGTGGCAGGAATGTGAACTGTTTGGAAACACGTACTGGAGTGAGTTTTTTCTTACTGTCGTGATATGTGGAGAGGATTAAAACGATTTCTTACGTATTTGTTGACATTAACTTCGACGGTCAACATGGACACGGAGCATTTGATTTGTATTGTGGAATGTTGCCATACGCAACCGAAGATAACAAATATCCTGCGTACGACTTGCCCGCGCAAAACACAGTTCGAAAGAGGTTATGGTAGCACACAGACCGTACAGACCGCCATCTGTTGCTACGACGTTCAAGTCATACCGTACACTTTTCAAGTTCAGATTGAACGCCTTGATTAATAGGCAACTTCTCTGGCATAAAAGCTGAAACTCGCTTCAAATCGCTGACTCGCAACAGTGACGTCATGACACACTTCGAAATGAACACCCAGTAGGATCTTCGTCGTCTTCTTTAAGTGCCTGACCGGAACGATTGTATTTCTGATTCGGCAGGTACTTGACTGTACTAAGGAAATGGTTGATAGAAACGGTAGTTTTTCGTTTCTTTCTATATAATTATGATGATGATGATGATGATGATGATGATGATGATTACGATGACGTCGCTAGTAAAATGAGATCGAGGACCAAAAGCGAAAAGTTACCCAGTGTTTACTGGAAAGGTTGAGTTTAATCTCAACTAGATAATTTGTTCCAACCAGGATTCGATCCCGGACTTATAATAGAATCTCTAACATTTTTTTTTTAATTTCCGAAGAAAATTATTATGAATATATTTATTGGACTTCAAAATAAATAAAAAATCGGATTTGGACCATAGTAGTTCGGATCATGACAAATACTTGAGGCGTTCAGAAGTCAACATGATTAACTCCAATTTTGGTTATTTCGGAGTTTATAAGTTGGCATTGTATTAAATTGACCATATTTTCAGTGGTCAATGTGATTAATTCCATAGTTCAGTAAAAAGCCCACAGAATGCAGTATTCTTCTCGACTACATCACAGAATTAATAATGTGTGTTTAACTTTAACCTTGAATATCTCAAAATCTTTGGAAAAGGAGTTAATCATGTTGACTTCTGAACGCCTCAATTATTGTTCAGTCGACAATAATAAAATTGATACTTACGTTTTTAATATTACTGCAACACATAACATGACATGCTTGGGAGTCAACATTTTATAAATTTAACGCTGTGACGCAATAAAGGCGAGAAACAAAAACTCTGCGCTCGGGATATGAAACATTCACAGTTCTTCTTTCATTACACGAAAGAAACACGCATCCACTTTCGTTTGTAAAGCTATGCCAACCACCTAAAACTGCGATAATCATTTAGGGACACGCTGTATTAACAAACAAGATTTATAAAAATTGTAAATAAATATTTCTTTAAGAAGTTGTTCTTTTATCATAATCAAATTTAAATACATTTTAAGTAGGAGAGTAATTTGGTGTCTAAAGAAAAACATATTCAGAAACCTTAGTTTTATGGTTCACAACCTAAATATTTTCAGAACTACTATCTGGTTGATATGGGGGGCTGCACAGGACTCGGAGCTTTCTCCCCTGGTGGTTCAACGAAGGATAATATCTCCAGAAGTCTATTCAGTCACGCTGCTTTCGGAAAGTACCGCCTTGAGGAACTTGTACACCTTGTATTTGTGCGCATCAGACAAGAAAGTATCGGGTGGAGGTTCCTTTACTGTCAAGGGATTTTCAGAAATGATTTCGCTCGCTTTTCGATGCCTATAATCTGCCATGCCATTTTTTTTTCTGCAACGGAAAGTTTTTCCTTAAATAAAGAGTAAGCCATAACTTTGTGAATTTGTGGGCCGATGAAAATTTCCTCTTTTAATTTGCCTTCACTCAAACTTTTCTTTTAATACTGAAAACCACACCCTTGTTTGTACATTGCGTAGACCTCATTCTGAACTGTTACGAAAGTTATTGAATGGAAGGGACCAATATCTATTTATTCATTAGAAGTACAAAAGAACATGCCAACAACCATAAGAAACCGGAAATAAGTCACAAACTCAAAATGCATTAACTTTTGTTTTGGTTTACAACCCCTAATCCGCGTCAGATGTTTCCTGTGGGAGCGCTTATCGAAAAGTGAAATCATAGTATATCTTAAAAACCTTACGTGATAGGAAGAAAAGAGATGCACTTTCAGATTCAGCGCACAGAAAACCATAAGGGACATATTGTTTTAAGTCGGAGCAAAATTCTTGTTGTTCAGTGTAATCATTTAGGGACACGGTGTATTAATAAACAAGATTTATAAAAATAGTAAATAAATATTTCTTTAGGAAGTTCACAATCAAATTTAAATACATTTTAAGTAGCAGAGTAATTTGGTGTCTGAAGAAAAACATATTCAGAAACCTTAGTTTCATGCTTCACAACCTAACATTTTTCAGAACTACTATCTGGTTCATAGGAGGGCTGCACAGGACTCGGAGCTTTCTCCCCTGGTAATTAAACGGAGGCTAATATCTCCAGAAGTCTCTTCAGTCACGCTGCTTTCAGAAAGTACCGCCTTGAGGAACTTGTACACCCTGTATTTTTGCACATCAGACAAGAAAGTATCGGGTGAAGGTTTCTTTCCTATCAAGGGATTTTCAGAAATGATTTCGCTCGCTTTCTGATACTGATAATCTGCCCTTTCACCAGTGTCAGTAGTTGTTGGAACTACTATCTTGGATCCCGCTGTTGAACCTCCTTCATTGCGCTCTGAAAGAGGCAAACCATGCTTCTGAGATCTCTCTCCATGTACCTGTGCTTCAGATCGCGTGGTATCTCTATAGCTGTCTTCATCGGCGATGACGTTCAACGCTAGCTTCAAAAGCTCTTGTATCTTGTCTTTACTGAGGTCAGTTTCTTCACTGTGCACTCCTAGGCTCGCACATATATCTGACAGGGACTCCTCCCTAAGAAGATCCTTGAACAACTCGCATACTTCTTTTTTGTGTAGTAACGTGATCCCTTCCCCGCGTTCCACCGCTTCAAAGACGCTGTCCACGCTCTGCTTCATCACAACATCAATCGCTTGTTTGATATCTCTGGGTAGAGGGGTATCCGGTTCGACTCCGTGTATGTTCTTCTCCAGCAGCTGGTACTTGGATAGGGCTTTCCAGGGATCTTCTTCCGGTTCTGGTTCGGGTGTTGAAATAGGACTAGACTCTATCAGACAGTGTGTGGATTCTAGTGGCGTCTGCGGCACGGAACCAAGTTCGATGTCCCACTTGTCGTGTAGAATTTCTAGTGGCCACAAGTTCTGTCTGTAGTTGGGATCGTCAGAGAGATCATAGTCGTCTTCATACAGGTCATTCGGCAGCTGGTATTTGCGCTTGTAGGCTTCCTGCACCTCCTTTAGGATGTCGTCCGCCGGGCCGCGTTCAAGTTCCTGTAATAATAATTGTAATGCACCAAATGATTGCCAACTTTTTTTGTTGAAAAAAAAATAATATAATTCTTTAATTATACTGGCAGAGTTAAGGCCATAGGGCCTTCTCTTACACTCTACCTGGTCACAAAGTATACAAGCAGTGAAAATTTAACAAAAAGTTAAAAAACAGAATACTAACATATTAAAAATAATAATAATAATAATAATAATAATAATAATAATAATAATAATAATAATAATAATAATAATAATAGCATAATAAAATCGACACTAAACAACATGAAAATAATACCATAATAGAAAAAAGAAAGTTGTTGTTGTTGTTGTTTTCTAATGCCAGGCGTTTGACAATAAAGTCATTTGACCTCTTGCACTCCAATATTTTTCAAAGATATTATCATGGCCAGCCACTGAAGCACAGATTTTGAGGTGTTCTGAATCCATTTCTTGGTTTGAGTTGCACAATGGGCAGTTAGGGGACTGATATATTCCAATTCTATGCAGGTGTTTGGCCAAACAATCACGGCCTGTTGCCAATCTAAATGCAGCTACAGACGATTTTCGTGGTAAATCGGGAATTAACTGTAGATTATGATGCAGAGAGTTCCATTTTTTCCCTTGGGATTGAGTTATCAAATTTTGTTTGTTGAAGTCTAATTATGTAGATTTAATAAATCTTTTCACAGAGTAATACGTAGATTTAGTAACAGGTCTGTAAGTAGCAGTGCTGCCCTTCTTTGCTAAAGCATCCGCATTCTCGTTTCCCAGGATTCCACAATGGGATGGTATCCATTGGAATACAATTCTTTTATTGAGTGATATTAATTGAGAGAGCATTTTAGTTATTTCTGCTGTTTGAGATGAAGGTGTGTGTTTAGAGACTATTGATAGAATAGCTGCTTTGGAGTCTGACAATATAACTGCATTCTTAAATTTATTGATGTGGCATAGAAGATTCCTGAGACTTTCACTTATTGCAATGATTTCACCATCAAAACTTCTTGTTCCATACACAAGTGATCTATAAAGTGAGAAGAGACAGCACGTAACACCTGCACCGGCACCTTGTTCTCTGGAGATGAAGGATCTGTCGGTGTCTAAATGAAGCCAGTTTTGTGGAGGGTACCTAATATTAATTGTCTCTAAAGACAATTGTTTCATTATTTCAGTGTTTACTTCCGATTATAGTATTTCTTCTGTTAAATTTAGATTATATTCTATACTTAATAGAGTTAAAGGGTTTGGTTTAATTTGTAAGTTTTCTTTTAAATTCGGGATATTGATTTTCTGTTTTAATTCTTGAACAATGGACCCGTCGACCAAGAGCAGGTGTGGTCCTCTAAACATTCTGGGGGTTGTGTGTGAATGAAGTAGCCACCAAAACGTTAAAATATGGTGTTCACTTAAATCGGCTACAACTTGCCATTTAACTCCAATATGAAATGAGTACCATTAAGGTAAAATTATCCGGAGGTAAAATAGTCCCCCAATCGGATCTCCGGGCGGGGACTACTTTAATGGTACAGAATCAACTAAACATCTTACAATGGAATGCTGGCATTATAACATCAGCCAAGAAAAAGAAAGTAAAATACATTGGAATATAGCAAAAGCAACTCATTTAGTACAAATGGTTAATATGGAAAACTTAAGGAAGAATATAACAAAATAGAATGTAATAAAATAATAATAAAAAAGAAAAAAATTAAATAAAATTCACAATTAAAGGCTGTGATAATAAATTCATCGGCTGATAAAGAGAACAAAAAGGGGAAAGGAAGGAAAGAAATATATAGCCTATATTTTTACAAAACTATCGCAGAGAAAAGGGCTTATAACTGAAAGGATTCTGAATTGAAAAAGTGTAATTTTAATTTATTTTTGAAATTAGATAATGTCCGAAAATACGGGAGACTAAGGAATCGACAAAATTTCACATACAAAATAGATAAATTATTCGGTTCAGTTACTGAAAAACAACTCTTCGGCAGCTAGGCTTAAATTAAGACTATTTTGAGACAGATTTTGTCTCGCGTAATAGTTGAAGTTCACTGCAGTTTTCAGCTCTGATTTGATTAGATGTGTCGTGCTCATGTTTCTAACATCTGTCCAATTATTATTCATGAGATGAAACACCCTCTTTGTATTAGCGTTACTACTTGGCATGCTTAGAACAAAACTAGGCAGTTTTTCCAAATTTATAACATTAACACTGTTTGATTTTAAACGAGTGAGCACTAAAACCCATTCTTGGCAAACATTACGTGCTATAAAGACTGCATATTTTAATGCATCTCTTGAACAACAAAATTCGTCATATAATCAATAATCATTCACGGCAAAATCAAATGTTTAGAAAAAAAATTACATTATGCAAAAATAAGACAGAAAAATGCTCGAAGAAAAGAATAATAAGGGAGCTGGGAGACTTAAAAATTAGGGGAAAATATGGGAGAATCCGGGAAATACAGAGGGTTGGCAACTCTAAATAGACCCCTAATTATGCTAATAAAAGTTGAGTCTCTTGACCAGAACATAGTACGAAATGAAAATATAAAAATTAGAAATTTATCCTTCGAAGAGATGGAAAAATTTAAGTACTTTGGAGCAACAATAACAAATATAAATGACACTCGAGAGGAAATTAAACGCAGAATAAATGTGGAAAATGTTTGTTATCATTCGGTTGAGAAACTTTTGTCATCTAGTCTGCTGTCAAAGAATCTTAAAGTTAGAATTTATAAAACAGTAACATTACAGGTTGTTCTGTATGGCTGTGAAACTTGGACTCTCACTTTGAGAAAGGAATAGAGGTTGAGTGTTCGAGAATAAGGTGCTTAGGAAAATATTTGCTGCTAAGAGGGATGTAGTTACATGAGAATGGAGAAAGTTACACAACCCAGAACTGCACGCATTGTATTCTTCATCTGACATTAAATCCAAGACGTTTGAGATGAGCTGGGCATGTAGCACTTATGGGTGAAACCAGAAATGTGTATAGGGTGTTAGTTGGAATACCTGAGGAAAAGACCTTTGGAGAGGCCGAGACGTAGATGGGAGGATAATATTAAAATAGATTTGAGGGAGGTGGGATATGATGGTAGGGACTGGATTAATCTTGCTCAGGATAGGGACCGATGGCGGGCTTATGTGAGGGCGGCAATGAACCTCCGCGTTCCTTAAAAAGCCATTTGTAAGTATGTTAATACATATAAATCGAAACCCAGCTAATAAATCTGTACGCTCAACGATACGTCATTTTTCTGTGTTATTTTAATTTCAAGAGAACTGTAATATTCTGAGAGGATTATGAACAAGGATAGCTACGAACTTAACACCTTCCACGTTTTGTACAGTTTTCCTCAAGTGTTTCTACCCATGCGTGTAAATACCGCTATCGTTCTGATTGGGCTACTGTTTTAACAGCCTTGACGAAAACATTGGTATCGCACACGCAAAGGTTTACGATCATCCAACAAGAACAGATAACTATATTAAGGAATATCTTAAATTTGCAGGTGAAAGACGATGAAAAGATAGGGCGCTGGAAAGAAATGCATGATCACTAGCGAAACAGAATGAGCGCTGGTTCAAGTTCTTATAAGGGAAGAAATTTCTCATGGAATTTCGGCCAGAGTATGTGACCGGTACCAACCCAGCATCGTAATGAATTTGAGAAGCTACAATGAGTAGCGAATCCGGTTTCAAAAGCCAACTATAGGCCTAAAGGCTGGGTGGATCATCGTATTAATTACGAGTGTTATGCCCCAGGGCTAAAGAACGCCCTGTAGCATGATTTCCTGTGGAGTATTAAATTTGAAACAGGAACAGTGTCAGCGGAATACACGTCTTAAGATGCTTAGCCAGCGGTATAGAGTCTTGTCGGGCGTGTGGTAAATCACTGCCTACAATGAAAGTATTCTTACGCCTCAGATCATCGCTGGACTAATCGGATTGGTCCAGTAGGACAACACATACATTTTAATTGGTTAAAATTATATCACGCATTGTTCGAATTCTTTTCTTGCGCGTAGTCTCATTATAGCGACTTATCACTATAATGCACTGAATCAAATTAAATGTAAGAGATGTTTGATTAAGACGACATCTGTAAGTACGTGAAATCAAAAGTGCTTTTAAGCCCATCTCACGTGGTGGATGGCGTGGTCGGTACCCCGGGCGGGAAACGGATAACGAAAATAAAAAGTGTTGGTGAGGAGTTGAGGCAGTTAGTGAAGACTGGCACAGAGGGTGAATTTGAGAGACTTGAAAGCGGCATGGCGTCATCTAATGAAATACCTTGTAAGTAGCTTTGTACATTTGTAAATATATAATAAATCAGGTAGAGTTTACAATATTGCAATCATTTCAGACCAAGTTTAATAATCATGTAGTTTTCCTATAGTATCCTGAGAGCTCCAGCTCTACCAGCAAAATAGTTTTCCATTGTTGTGTACAGTGGTGGTGTCTGAAATCCTGATGAGAAAGACCAGAAGTCGAACGCAGTAGCCATCCGGCCAGCAACCAGTGCGACCTAAGTGACGGTCGCACAACACAAGTTACCCCCATATTGGTTTATGATCGTTCATCTCTGCTGAAGCATGTTGCCGCGAGTCTATCAGCCTGCTGGTTTGTCTTGGAACTCTATGGAATGTTGCACCACGAATTTGAATAAAATCTATGAACCAGTTCTAATAGCATAACTATAACATCATCAGCACGTCGTTATTATTTGTAATAGGGATTCCCAGGTGTTGAAAGTCAGTTATTAAAACTATTACAGCATAATACAGGGTTAGTTAAATGTCCCGCACCACCTAAATAACTTTTGTGCGAGATCGTGCGTATTTGTTTGGTTTCCGCACAAAACCAATCCGCTGAAAGTCTAAAATTCCACATTCAGTATTCCCAACCTAACACACATAACAATTTCCCTCTTCTTACCGCTTAAGTGACATATTGATTTTACTGCTTTAGGCTTTTAACATATTATTTTTAGAGACGTTCAATATAGTAATAATTATACATTGGAAACTTACCACTGCAATTTCACCTAAATTGCACTGTTAATTATTGTTTTTAAATATTTGCAAAAATTAAGTGGTGGTGGTGCTCCAGTGACTCTGAATAACTGCACAAATGTAACAATTAATTTCAATGTGCAGAATTAGATGTCAAAGATATTTTCCATTTCTAAACATCTCCTTGACCGGCAAAATTAAACTTGCCGATGTTATTACTGCAATATGTTATGTACATAATATTGTTAAAATATTAAAATGAAAAATAAATCATTACATAACCTTACCGTTTGTTTTAAGTTCGCATTTATAGACTGGGGGGGAAAAAAGACAGACGTATATCACGGCCTGGTGGAGTATAGTAAACACAGAAAACATTTTAAAGCAACAATGTTGAAGTTAGATATTTTTGTTTTGCAAATTTGCCGTCATTGAACAGAAACCAAGATGGAGATTTCATTGCAACTAATTAGAAATTCCTCTTTCAGGTATGTAATAAACGATCTTCGCACAAAATAATGTACGATACACGAGCGGTATGTTTTCTTTCAATTCTCGGAAATTAAAAAAGCTCAACTACGTTTCGCTTTTTCAAACTTTTCCTCGAACATGAAAACTTCAACATACCGCTCTTCTAACGCATATTACTATTGAAGCATGTGGTTCAGTGACATGAAACTCGGTACCATTTTTGTTGCTTTGTGAGTAAACAATAAAAGTTAGAAAAAAAAAGTTTGAGGAAAAGTTGTTTCTTTTTAAAAGTAGTTTTCAATGGTACTTTTAATTACCTATATTCTCATTTCAAATTTCGAAGTTGACCACAGGTACCCCTACTTCCGGTTTTTTACGGGAAATGGTACTATCACCAATCGATTCTTTACATAGATTTCGGTTATCAAAATTTTTTTATGAATATCTAGTATCATATAGTTTTCGAGGAAAAAGCCTGATACGGGTAGTCTGAAACACCCGGTATAGCTGTCCGTGTCCGTTATAGAGAATGTCCGCTATTGGGAAGGTATTTTCCCATAAGAGTACATGTAATTCTGCAGGGGAATTTCAAAATGTCCGTAATTAACATTTAATTATTTTTAATTTAATTTAATTTAATTTATTTAATTTTATTTAATTTTATTTAATCAACATTTAATTTTTTTAACATTTAATTTTTTTTATTTTAACATTTAATTTTTTAAGGTGACATGTATTTATCTAGCCTGACGAGTTTACTTCCTTGGTTTGAATTGTAAATTATTTTAAAATAGCGTGTAAGAGGGCCTTAGACTAGAAATGTTTAGTTTAAATGTAGTTCTATTTATAAGTATGCATAAGGATGTAATTATTTGACTTATTTGAACTGTTGTATCAGTGAAGCGAGGTGAGTCAGTCAAGTTATGGTTTTACAGTGCAGTGAATAGTTCCGATCAGTGATAATTTATAGCGTCAATGAAATGTGTTCTATAGTGTCAGTGAAATGTGTGCTATAGTGTTAGTGAAATGCGTCATAGTGCCACTACAGGGAATGAGATGAGAGTAAAGTGAAAGACTATTGAAACTTATGTAGGACCTATACATAATTATGTAGGCTGTATTGTAAAATTAGGTATTTTATTTATGTTATATTATTATTGTGTTAAATTGTATTGTGTATTCTTATTGTATTGTATATAAAATTGTATATGTATTGTAAAATTGTATTGTGTACTGTACATTTTATTGTGTATTGTTTATGTTGTGTATACCACTGCCACCAGGTGCTTTCCCACTTGCAGTGTAAATAAATACATACATACAATTGAGAGGTGTCCGCTATTCAGAAGTGTCCGTTAAGAGAAGTTTCACTGTAGTAGGATTAGGCCTACAGGGAATAAAACAGGAATACATGAAAAGCAAAATAACATATGATAAAGAAAAATGAGAAGGGAAATGTAAGAAAAAAAGAAGAGGAAAACAAAATGTAGAGGAAAGAAGAAGGCGAAAGAGTGGAAAAGTCAATGAGCAGGAACAGAATGAGTCTAGGGCGAACCTTCAGGGTTCATGTGCGTAACTTTTCAATGTTTTCTTTAGTACAGTATAGTGAGCGGTCGCCCACAGACAATCTTACCTCCAGTTCCTCTAGGCTCAGCATCGCAATGGGATAGGGCGGCTTGTAGTCGGCGTCGAACCGCGGCTTGTCGGTAAATTCAAAGGATGTTTGTACTCCGGCACTAGTTAGCGATGTAGACGCGCGAGGCGCCATCAACTGCGGCCATTTCCACGTCTGTTCCAAAAAAAAAAAAAACATACTCATTACAGCCAATCAGGAAACTTTTACATCCACCTTCAATCTATCTTAAGGTACGGTCACACGTCGCTACTTTTGCAGCGCAACTTTTGTACTTCAGCTGCAAAAGTTGCGTGTCGTGTTCACACGTAAGCCAAAAGTAGCGCGCTGCACGCTACTTTTCGTGCTGCGCAACCCGAGTGCAGCAAAAGTTGCAACTGGAGGTTGCGAGTCTGTTCACACGTAAGGCGCTGCTTTTGCAGTCGCAGTCATGCTGCAGGTTTCCATCTCCGTGTTGACTTCTCAATATACATTTTGTGGTTATGTTCGCATTATTAAGAAACTCATGAGAAAGCTTCCTTATCTATTAGCCTATTTGCTTTTCTGTCCTAACTAGTATTCAGAAATTGGCATTATTTTTACTATAAAGCTTTTAAAAACGCCTATATATTTACGGTCTTACTAATAAAAACCCTATACTGTATACAGACGTTTAACTGTCTTATACTTATACAATGAGTAGCTCATTTATACGTCGTGTGCAAATCCCTTACTAATAATCACTACATACGTCGCACAGTGGTCCGGATCGCTTAAAAGCTGGTCAAAAATCATTTTTTCAACTTCGATACAGAATCTTTAAATCACATTCCAATAATTCTACAATACTTGACCTTCAAAAATTACAGGTCATTTATTAATAATAACATACAGGTTTCACGATATATTTATTCAAAAGTGCATAAATCTAACTTGTGTAATTTTACCTTAGTGATGTGATTTTAAAAGAGCCCTGATCAAGTTTTAAAATGCATAAAAATAATAGTAAATATTTCTATTATATAATGTTATATGTCTTTTACATTATACACACTAACATCTAAATTAATATTATGTTTTAGTATTAATTAGAATTTTTTAAAGTCAAGTATTATTTTTAAAAAGTTACTTAAATATATAGAGAGTTTAAAAAAATGTATAAATATGTACAGCTGTCAAAAGAAAAAGTGGCCGCTCTCCTGTATCAAAGTTCCCTTCGGGTATCTTCGCTACAATTCGGAGACAGGCGATGTTACATGTTGTTGGACCACGTTGCCTGATATCTACAGTTATAATTGAAGTATACTGTGTGTTATTCGATAGCATAATGGTAGCGTTCAGGCGTCTTATTCATGAGGTCCTGCGTTCGACTACAACCTCGTGCTTTTTATGTCCTTTTTTGTTCTGTTTTTGAGAGAGACAAACTAGACATAATGGCTCCTTTCTCTTTTATGATTATTTTAGTAATTAACATCAGGTTCATTAATATATTATGCAATGACTTTATCATTATCATTATGATATTGTGGCTGCAAATGGAAAGAAAAAAGATTTTATTCTCAATAAAATATCTTTCGTGGCATAAACATAACAAATTTACTGGCGTCGGCCTTAAAACATTCAAACAATTAATCGTTAAAAAAACAAAACAAAAGGCCACAATTCAATATTTAGTCTATCTTCCTCTTATCTCGATCATCTTGCAGTCGAGTGGGCATGGAATTGACTAGTCTTTGCAAATAGCGACTGTTCTTAGACACGATATTCCAGGCATTCTGAACATACACACATAAATGTTCTGTCCATGGGCAGGTCTTACATTGCAAACCCAGCAATCTCCAATCTTTCCTATTTTCTGCCTTCCTCTTAGTCTCCGCATATGATCCACATATCCTAATGCCGTCTATTATTCTTTTCAACCAGAGACCCAACCAATTCCTTTTTCTCTTTCTAATCAGTTTCAGCATCATTCTTTCTTCACTCACTTTTTCAAACACAATTTTATTTCTTATTCTGCCTGTCCACTTTACACGCACCGTTCTTCTCCACATCCACATTTCAAATGCTTCAATTCGTTTCTCTTCATTTCGTCGTAACGTCCATGTTCTTTCCCCATACAATGCCACACTCCACACAAAGCACTTCACTAGTCTCTTCCTTAGTTCTTTTTCCAGAGGTCCGCAGAAGATCCTTCTTCTTCTATTAAAAGCTTCCTTTGTTCATGTTTGCAGTTTTCTTAGGAAGGATAGGCCTAAATGCGGTAACATCCCGTTGCTTTCCGCACACCACAATCTCTTTCGCATTTTATTAAATTCCAAGGGGCCCAAGCGTGGAGATGAGGAGAGTGGATTTGACTAATTGGGCCCTCCGGACTTCACCGAAAGTCACGGCATGGGTTAAATATTAATTCTATCAGGATGTTTGACCCGGTCAGAGACCGGGAAATCTCAATTAGCCTTTGCCCCCCGCATCCTGGACTAGCTTCTACGAATCATCAGAAGATCTTAGAGTGTGATTGGGCCAATTTTTCCAAAAATGTTTCCACACTTTTGCTCTCGTAGCTCAGCGGACGAACGTCGGAATTTAGATGTCAACGTCTCAGGTTCAATTCCTCGTTACTCCTTTTCATTTTATTGTGGTTCAAGATAGTATAATGTAATAATACAAAAAGAAAAACTAATACCAGTATTATGCAACTGGATTTTTCCAAACCTAATATTAAATTTATGTTATTTATATCGCTAAAGAACGATTACAATATAAATAACTTGAATATTATTTATACAGTCTCACTAAAGAACGATAACAGAATATAAATGATAAATATCGGTTTGTTTAATTAATATATTGCGAAAGAACAATAACAATATAAATAACTTGAATATTGTTTTATAATGCTAATGAAGGAAAACAGAATATAAATGATAACTTGAATATTATTTAAATCGCTAAAGAACGATAACAATATAAAAAACGTGAATATTATTCATATCGGAATTTCACAGATTTATTACAGATGTATTTAAGAAATTGTAGAAGAATAGTAATTAGTAACAGTGTCCTATTTATTCTTCTTGGAGCCAAATTTGTAACTTTTAAAAGTGTGGTTACTATGTTGAAGTGTATGTGTTGTAACTGATGCTTGATTTGTTATGTATGTGAGTCAGTTATGGGATGCTTGATGTCGTCGCAATGTCGTAATTATAGTTTGATTGTGTTTGTGTGACTATTGTGTATTAATTTATGATGTATGGTACGGAAAGCTGCATATTTGTGTTATAGAAGTGTTACGTATGTGTGTTGTTAATGTTTTTGTATGTTACAAATTGATACCTGATATTTGTTTTGCAATCGCAATGCCTAATTTACGGATTGTTTATGTTTTGTTTACATCGCGTAAGCTAATTTAATTTTCTTTTCCATTTCTCTTTATGCTTATGTTTTTTGTGTATAAAACTATAGCCCTAACATACATATGTAAAATACGGCTAACCCCCATTGGAAATACAATAATAATAATTGTTATTCATATCGTTATAAAACGATAACAGAATACAAATGATGACTTGAATTTTATTCATATCTCTAAAGAACGATAACAAAATATAAATAACGTGATATCCACAAAGAACGATAACTGAATATAAATGATAATTTGGATAGCATTTACATCGCTAAAGAACGATTAAAAAATAAAATGAAAACTTGAAGAAGGCCCGAACCCACGACCTTTGAATCATTAAACAAGCACTCTACCGCTGGTCTATGAGGCGCAGATATGGAACACTTTCATAGTTCCGGAACTGCTTGTACAAGCACATGCATCGTGTAACATCGCCGCGACCCGAAGTGGACTTTGAAAATATTCGCTGTTCACGAGTGCGGCCACTTTTTTTTTTGACAGCTGTACACTGTGAAACTTACACAGCTGTTAAAGGAAGCCTTCGTCTAGGGAATGATGAAGGTTTCATCTCCAAGGTTATCCAAGGGCAACCTCTACGAGCCCAAGACTATCCCTGCGCACTGTTTCCTCAATTCTCATATGCCATAACTGTGACAGCTTATAGTCATAACTCGCGTTCTGTTTACTGTAGAAGAGGTTCCTTCCAAGCTGACTGAAACACTAACTGTATTGAGTCATCTTAATACATTCAGTGGTTCAGGGTGAGTTTATTTTGCAAGTGCAAAATGAGTTTTTCTGTGAGTCGCCATGAACTTCACCATAGAATTAGACAACGGAGAAACGAATCTCGTAAGCAACAAGAAAATTATGTCACGTCATATTTGACTAATAAATTTGAAATTAATACTGATTCTAGTGCTACAAAAAAGTTATACAATGTCATTTAGACTACATTTTTTTCTTCTGTATTATCAGCAATGGCTGAAGTGTGGTTATAGTGAAACAAATTTTTCAAATAGATATTTTCGTTGGTTAGATCATAATATGACATTGCCTATTCAAAATATTTCATGTGTATCAACGCCGAAAAAACATACCGATATTCCAAGCACATCAGGAAAGCTGGGTCGCAGTCGTCCTACAAAAGTATTTGGGGAATTAAGTGAAAGAAGTAAAGGAAGAAAAGCAAAAGAAACTAGAGAAAATGTGTGTTCTGAAGAGCTCTCTTATGCTACAGCAATGAATTTAAGGTCAGAAGGTGATGAAGTAGTAGCCAAATTGTTAAAAGAAGTAATAATCACAACATCAAGCAGAGGCAAAAGAATTCGTGATTCTTTGAGGAAATTACTAGACTCACAAATGAAGAAGCTCTTTCATTAATAATAGATTCAAATCTGTCCAGACATCAATATAAAACAATCAGAAAAATGACACACATAACCATGATCTCTACTCCAATTATCAATACGTTTTAGAAGCTAAAAAAGAAACTTACCCAAAGGCATACAAGTGACCGAAAATGAATGTGAGGTCAAATTACAGTCTCTGTTACATCACACAGCCTACAGAATCTTGAATATTTCACCTCTAAGTAACACGGATAGAAACTACATGTGGCTTTGTAAATGGGGTTTTGACGGCAGCTCAGGTCATTCGCAATATAAACAGATATGGAATCAAAAAGAGAAAAGTGATGAAAGTTTATTTCTTACATCATTGGTTCCCCTGCGCTTGGTTGATACTGAAAGTAGAGATGTTGCATGGAAGAATCCCCGTCCTTCATCAACTCGATTCTGCAAATCTATTCAACTTCAGTGGGTACACGAAACAACAGAAATAGCTCAAGCAGAGAGAGTATATGTAGAAAATCAGATACAGGACTTGCAACCATTTACATTAGGTAACATCACAGTTCAGTTTTCACTACTTTCAACTATGATAGACGGGAAAATATGCAATGCATTAGCGAAGTCGTCCAGTATGAAGTGCTACATCTGTGGTGCAAAAATTTCACAAATAAATAATCTTGAATTTTTACAACAGTCAGAAGATCCTCCAATTTTGTCTTTAGATTATCAATTCTACATGCACATATAAGGTTTTTTGAATGCATACTACATTATATCTTACCGGCTTGAATTTAAAAAATGGAAGGCAAATGTACGAGATGGAAGTCGAGAAATTATGAAGAAAAGAAAGAAAACTATTCAAGATGCATTTCGAAATAGATTAGGGCTTATTATAGATACACCGAAGCAGAATATGGGACCACAAATGATGGGAACACGGCAAGAAGATTCTTTGAAAATACTAAAGAAACATATAAAATAACTGGAGTTGATTATGATTTAATTTCACGATTCAGTGTGATTCTTACTACAATTTCATGTTTTCAAAATATAAGTGAATCGCGATTTAATATATACTGCAGGAAGACCACAGAGCTGTTTGTCAAATTATACCCATGGTATTATATGCCACCAACACTGCACAAAATTCTTATTCATGGGGCATCTATTGTAAAATCAGCTTTATTACCAATAGGGGAACTAACAGAGGAAGCAATAGAATCATTAAACATAACTGTTCGAAGATTTCGACAAGATCACATCGGAAAGACGTCAATAATTACTACCAACTCTGACTTATTCCATAGACTGTTTCTTGCATCAGACCCTTTAATTTCCAACCTAAGAGAACTCCCCAAGAAGGAGAGAACACATTTACCACTGCAAGTGCTCCAGTTGCTCTCTGCACCTGAAGGGCCCAACAGCGAGGGCTCGGGAGATTCTGATTCTGAAGACTAGTGATGGAGGAGGTGTCCGATATAGATGTAAGTCATTGAAATTCATTATATTTCTCATTTTAAGCAGTTATTTGTTGATTGAGCGTCGCATAATGAATATTGTAAGTAGGGAGATATTTTTGACCATGTTTTTTAATATTCGGACCACTGTGCGTCGTGTATAACAGTATAGCTGTTACACAGCTACGTCATAGTTTCGTCATTACTTCGTTACGAAAGGTAATAGAATATCTGAGGTTCTCTAGTGCATCCGGTAGAGCGCTCTAGTGTGGCGTGTTAAATATCGATAGTACAACTGGCTCTAATCGATTACCATACTACATATTGGTCAAAGAGTACAAGCTACAGCAATATTCTAATAATTCTATGATCTTTGGTTTGTTCTTCTGTGGTTACAAGGTAACCATCATCATAAAATTACAGTCGATACGAACAGCTGTTAGAGGGGCGGCCATTTTTTCGCTATATACAACGCTTAAACAAGGGGTTTCGTGTATATAACTACTGCAAAGCAATTCCCATTGTATAGTTACAGCCTGTTTATACGCCCATAGCTTATTCACGGTTTATTAGTAACGTTTTCTGTCTCAACTCTGCATAAGTCTCGTATAAAAACTATACACTGTTTATTAGTAAGACTGTTAAATGATAACCAACAGTATATTCACGTAATCAATGTTGGCAACCCTCCTGTTTGGAACTACGCTACGAAAAATTTAAAATATGAATTATATCGTCAGCAATTATGCTCAGACTGTGTTGTGTATTTAATAACTGTTACAAATAATTTATTTTCATCACATTTAACATTAAAATATATCCAAACAATAAAATTATCATTGGGACATTTGGGTGGTAACACTGGTCGCAACCGCAGCAAAAGTTTCAACAAAACCGATATCAAAAATGCTGCGGCTGCAATCCTAAGAACCCTGTTCACACGTCGCTACTTTTAAGCTGCGCGCAGCATGGAAAAGTAGCGAGCAGCAGGTTCGGCAGCCGCTACTTTTCGGGTTGCACCGTTGTTCACACGTCGCAGTACAAGAGTTGCGCAGTTTTTTGTACTGCATCGCTGCAACGTGTGACCGTACGTTTACTTGTACCCTGTTCCGGCCTCACTACTGTTTAGATTATGAACTGGCATGTATAGTTATTCAACAGTAGCAGGAGTTCCTGCCCATGTCATCAGCATGACGCAAGGCCAATACTCAAGACGAGGGAGTGCACACAGTCCGGATGGAAAGGACATAAAATTCTACTTCCTTCCCGGGACTCGAACCGGTACCCATTTGAGTTACAATTGAAATCATACTTTAAAGCAGACATGCCCGGCGCGGGAAATTCTAGCCTTTTAGCGAGCTGCAACAATGACGTAGAATCTCAAAATCCCATATAGAGACATGCTTAAAAGAGATTTTACGTCATTGTTGCACCTCGTTTAAGGGGTTAGGTACAGCTTACAGCAGTAAAATTTTGGAAATATTCAACATTTTTTCCTCCATTACTGTATCTTGTACAGTAATGAAAATTGGTATCTGTAAAACACTGTCCTTCTGTTATATGAAAAAAAAAATATATATCTTTATGATTTAAAAAAATATACACTTTTTTTTTTTTTTTTCCAAAATTCAGTTCACTGTACAGTGATGAAACGCTTCCCACATACCTAAAAAAACTATCCAACATTCTGTGATGAAATTTTTTGTGTGTATTTATGCATGTCATATCTACAATATGACGCAGGATCACTTCTCTACCTTTGATAGATTGTCTGATAAAAAAAATTAATTCATTTAAAAATGGTCAAATATCAGTATTTCTTTCTAACACAAAATTAAAAAAATATGATTTATTGAGGAATGTAGTCGAAAGAGCATTATATTATAAACATGAGTTTCAGCAATAAAACAAAACAGAGAGAACATGAAAAGCTAACAAGTTTATGAGTTATGAGGGAAACGCTTCATCACTGCACAGTGAACTGCAACCATTTTAAATTTTGAAAAATATATATATATATATATAAATAATTTTTTTAAATCTTAAAAATATATATATATATATATATTTTTTTTTTTTCATATAGCAGAAGGACACTGTTTTACTCATACCAATTTTCATTATTGTACAAGATATAGTAAGTAATGGAGGAAAAAAATGTTCAATATTTCCAAAAATTGTACTGCTGTAAGCTGTACCTAACCCCTTAAAGGCTAGAATTGCCCGCGCTGGCAGGTCTGCTTTAGACAGACGAATATGAGAAGTGAAACTGCTGCTTAGTATAAGATAGGAAAAATCAAGACGTATGTAAGTCCGAATAAACGGGAAAATCGACCTGGTTGGCGAGTAGGTATAGCGCTGGCCTTCTATGCCCAAGGTTGCGGGTTCGATCCCGGGCCAGGTCGATGGCATTTAAGTGTGCTTAAATGCGACAGGCTCATGTCAGTAGATTTACTGGCATCTAAAGGAACTCCTGCGGAACAAAATTCCGGCACATCCGGCGACGCTGATTATAACCTCTGCAGTTGCGAGCGTCGTTAAATAAAACATAACATTTAACATTTAAACGGGAAATCTTTACTTTCCTGCCAAAAACTGAACACTGATCCGCTGTATTTGTAGTCTCATACACTACCGCTTTGCCCAGAATGTATATATACACAATTAGTTTAATTGTATTACTCCAAGAATACTAGCTTGAAGTTGTCATAATTATATTAATAAACAAAATATTGCAGTCAGAAGTCGATTGGCACTATAATAGGTGTCCCTTTATTCCATAGAAGTTCCCATCCACCATTTATTTCCATCTTTCCTGCCATAGACTTCGTCACCACCCTTTCCTTCCCTTTGTCATACACTGCTCCGTCGATATAGGAGAAAGTTAATGTTTATCTATCTACTTAGATACAACACGTGGAGCTAGTCCCCTGCAATTGGCAAGCATCATGTTTAGGTACAGCATGAAAGTCAAGCAATATTATAGACAGTAAAAAAATCTATCAAACGGGAATGGATATTTAAGAGTTGTTAATTCATTATATAAAGTGTTTCTGATATAACGTTAATACAAATTATATATATATATATATATATATATATATATATATATATATATATATATATATATATTGTTGTTGTTGTTGTTGTTGTTTTCTAATAATGCCAGGCGTTTGACAATAAAGTCATTTGACCTCTTGCACTCCAGTATTTTTCAAAGATATTATCATGGTCAGCCAATGAAGCACAGATTTTGAGGTGTTCCGAATCCATTGCTTGGTTTGAGTTGCACAATGGGCAGTTAGGGGACTGATATATTCCAATTCTATGCAGGTGTTTGGCCAAACAGCCATGGCCTGTTGCCAATCTAAATGCAGCTACAGTCGATTTTCGTGGTAAATCGGGAATTAACTGTAGATTATGATGCAGAGAGTTCCATTTTTTCCCTTGTGATTGTGTTATCAAATTTTGTTTGTTGAAGTCTAAGTATGTAGATTTAATGAATCTTTTCACAGAGTAATACGTAGATTTAGTAACAGGTCTGTAAGTAGCAGTGCTGCCTTTCTTTGCTAAAGCATCCGCATTCTCGTTTCCCAGGATTCCACAATGGGATGGTATCCATTGGAATACAATTCTTTTATTGAGTGATATTAATTGAGAGAGCATTTTAGTTATTTCTGCTGTTTGAGATGAAGGTGTGTGTTTAGAGACTATTGATAGAATAGCTGCTTTGGAGTCTGACAATATGACTGCATTCTTAAATTTATATATATATATATAAATTAGTAAGTAACTAAGTAAGTAGACCTAAATAAACAAATAAATAAGCGAATAAGTAAATACATAAAAAAAATAAATAATACATAAATATTACCTTAAACTCTTCAGCAGTATCCTTCATATTTGCACTGTCTTCGAGGGATTAAGTAATATTTTGCTAGAACAGCTGATTATACAGCTCTTTACGCTGACCACCATGTTTATTCATATTTACACGTCCTACAACTCCTCTTTGTCTCAGGCACAGATCGCTTCTAGCACTTCAAAAAAGCGATTTTCACTGGCTAATCATATTACAACCTACCTTCATAGTAGTACTGACTTGACTTTTACTGACAGAAGGAAGCTAAGAAAACCCCATTAAATCTTACGTATAATTACTGTAACGTACCTCGTCTTCAGTTGAAAAGGATTCCATAGATCTATAATCCGACTCCTCCGGAATGCAGTGATCGAAAGGAGAAAGTTGGGGCAGCAATTCCATGTCAGAAAAACGTAGCCTGTCGGAAAACCTATGCCGCGTAACGGGACCTATTTGAATGGAAACCAGTAAGAGTTAAAAACCAGAAATGGTTTTACTTAAGTACGTCTTAGGAAATAAATAGTCTGCCACCGGCACAGCTCAGAAGGTAGCGCGTTTGCATATTGTTCTGGAACTGAGCTCGGCCGTGGGTTCGATTCCCTCTTGGGCTGATTACCTGGTTGGATTTTTTTCGAGGTTCTCCCCAACTGTAAGGCAAATGTCAGATAATGGTGAATCCTCGCCAAATACAATCTCGTTATCACCAATTCCATCGACACTAAGTATAATAACCTAGCAGTTTTTTGCTAACGCTTAAAATATGGCCCATAAAGACCTTACGGGACTGTTAGGAAGGCATTGAAGAAAATTATATTTCTCATAACTTATTATCTTAAAAATAGACAGTGTAGTCACTTTTCATACAGTGTTCAAAATTTAATTATACAATATCGTTATAATAAATTAGTTAAAAACAATTATGTGAACACAACGAAACGAAGTTGAGTTCCACAAACACACGAGAGCCAAAAATATAACTTTACGAATGTGTGTCATACAATGTTTTTTCTACGATAGCAAAATTTGCATTAAATAAATATTTCTAATTCGAGAGGTTATAAGATCACGGTCTAAACTCAGAACCATTAAGAAATAATTATAGGGTAAAGGTTGATAATATTGCGATAAGGGTAATATTGTGATAGTTATTTTTTAGAATTTATTACAATTTTACTGAGCGAGAGAAAGATCGTTTTTTGCGTCAACGTATTAAGGGAATGTTCGTGGACAAGTTTCTGCACAAAACCAGTCCTTCTCCTGCTCAGTAAAACTGTAATAAACTCTCAGAAAGAACTATCACAATAATACTCGTATCACAATATTACCAACCTTTACCCTACATGAAATTACAATCTTTCTTATTCATGATCACGATTTCATAGCCGTCTAAACCAGCCATATAATCAACAAAGAGGTTAGGAAAAATTGAATGATAAGTATTGTTGCAGTGAGTAGTAGATATGTAAATTCAAATAAAATGTAAATATGAATGTTAAATTTGTTATTTATTTGTGTTACGTGTAATATTTACCCCATGAGAGATCGATGTAATACACTAATTTCTTATTGTACATTGAATATTGCATTTTGTTTGGCAGTGCGTAAAGTGATTACAGTATAGCATCGATTATCCGAAACAATTGGGGACGGGGGGTGTTCGGATAACTGATCATTTACGAAAACAAATTGTATCGGTGTCATAGGAGCAGTATGAAACAAAGAAACGCTGATATTAAACACAAAACTCTACATACAGTATATATTTTGTAAAACACGTCTTACAAATAACACAGAGAACTGACTAGCCTAGTTTGGCAAGTTCAAAATGGTCATTAAAGTAGCCTACAGTTTAGGAAAAGAAGTCCAATTTTTTTTTCTTCTGAGTTGAGACTCTTTTTTTTTTTCTTTTTCTTTTTTTTTTTGCCGCTAAAATCTCGCAAATAGCTCTAGCAAAACTTCTACATGGTGCGCGCGAAAATTTGAATTTGCCGACTGGAACGCTTTCGGTTAACCGATGTTTCGGTTGATCGGTATTCGGATAATCGATGCTCTACTGTACTTCTTTACGCACTAGCGTTTCAAAGGCTCACTTTACGCACTGACAACAATGGGTAAAATGCGACTTTACGTACTATCGTAGAAAAAATATAGTGTGGATGATCTTCAGTTATACAGTAACGTGCAAATTAATCCGAACACGACATTTTTACATTTTCTGTCATTGTTGGCCTCACAGCTGCTCATACCGCTTTAATTGACATCTGTAGTACGTGTAATTCCATTGTTGAAGGTCTGTCGTTATTATTTTTTTTATAATATGTGACTTTTGCCTGTCGTTTTGTACTTATAAGCATTTCAGTTGTGTTGAAGACTTAACACTGCAATCCTGTGTACATTCTGTCGTCTTCACAAATGGATACAACTCCACGAAAACGGTCTAAAATTATAACATTAGCAGAGCATTCTTCTATCACACAGAGGCAAATTGCTGCAGAATGTCACATCGGTTTGGCTACTGTTAATTCGATCATAAAACGATACAGGGAGACTGGATCCATCACACCCCAGAAAAAAGGAAACTGTGGCCGGAAAAGGAAGACTTCACCTGCGGATGATCGTTTAATTGTCAGGAAAAGTAAATTAAATCCTAGACTAACTGCTGTCGACTTAACCCGCGAGTTAATGGCTACCACTGGGGCGAATATTCACGTCACAACAGTGCGGCGTAGGCTTTTGGAAGCTGGACGAAGGACTCGTAAGCCTATGAAGAAGCAACTGCTAACCCCTGTTATGTGCAAAAACGCTTAATGTGGGCAAAATTACATCAACACTGGACAGTGAATGACTGGAAGAATGTACTTTTTTCCGATGAGTCTCATTTCGAGGTCCACGGCCACCGTGTTTCTTACGTACGGAAAGGATCCGAAAAAGTAACAGCAGCTCATCTCCGACAAGCACCCAAATACCCCCCTAAAGTAATGTTTTGGGGTTGTTTTACACATGAAGGGCCTGGAGCATTAATACCTATCAAGGGAATGATGAATTCTGACAAATATATTCACTTATTGGTAACCAGAATCGTACCCCAGCTGCAAAAATCATTTCCGGATGGCAGAGGTATGGCACCATGCCATACGTCTCGAAAAACTACAGAATTCTTCAACAAGAAGAATATTCAGGTACTCCCCTGGCCAGGCAACTTACCCGACATCAACCCCATTGAGAACTTGTGGTCGATTTGCAAAAGAAGAATGCAAAAAATGGATTGTTCTACAAAGGAGAAGATGATTTCTGCCCTCATTGGTGTATGGTTTCGCGATGAAGAAATGAAGAATATTTGTGGGAAATTATTGGAAACCTGCCAAATCGTCTCAGAGCTGTTATTAGGAACAAGGGAGACCACATAGATTACTGAGGTAAGTCTTAGATCCTTTTTTTATCCCGTTTGAGTGTTTTGCATAAGTAATTACGTTGTTCAGATTAATTTGCACGCTACTGTACATGTTTTGGGGATGTTCGGCTAGGCCGAGAGCCTGGTCGCCGCGTTGCGGTTTCTCTACAGTGCATTCACCCGGTATGAATCGCTAAACATCGAGACCGTTACAAACATATCCTCACTGCCTGATTCCATCCAAATGTCCGTCTCGGAGGCGGGTATTCGCACACTCATAGCCAGCGACGTGGTTGACCAGTGAGGGGTCGAATCGTTTGTCCCGGGGAGCTTCTCTTCAGAGCGCTCTGGTAACATTCCCGCCGAACACTCTAACTTGGGCTTTAACAGTTCTTCCATCTGATGCATGTTGGCTGTCTCCATACTTTCTTCTCTCTCCTATAAAATTATTCATTGATGTTAACAATATCAAATGAAACAGAATGTAGAGAATAGAATGTATGGTTAATATCCCCCACATGTTACCAGAACTGCATGTAATAATTGAATCGCCCCATGTAGAAAGGACTTCAGTCCCTTACACCTAGTTTTAAGAAAATTAAAATAAAAACCTTCTGTAGACTATATTACGAGTTCAAAGCTTATGAAAAAAATCACGGTTGTTTATTGACCTAGCAAGAATGGCCTTACAGACTTTGAAGTTTCTTAAATGACCAAAAAAAAATTGTTTTATGTGCTGGACTGAAGCCCTTTCTGCATGGAGCGATTATTATTGCATTCTAGCGTATTTAAGGTACTCATCTACCCTCAATTTTTTGTTTTCCTTAAAACTTTTTTTTTTATTTTCGTCATCTGAAATCTTGAACTTTCTAGTTTTCAAAAACATATCAGTTTTGTCTCTATGATGTTTGCTTAATTAATTATCTCAGTTTTTATTGACCGGAAGCACGCTTTCTTTAAACCGGAAATGGAGTTCTGCAAGTGTCAATGCGTCACATTCTGTTAATGTTATATATTTTTCGTGTAATAACAATTAGAATTTGGCCTGGCGGTATAGTTTGATTGTATTATTTTTCATAGTCAGGAAGCTGTATGTTTGGTTACATTTTTTTCATGTTCAGTTTTATAGCATTTTACAACATTAATGTTAACACAAAATGTACTTAGATTTGAGATATTTCATCATTCTTGCACCAAAATGAAGCTGATTAACGTAGCTAAGTACCAAACTAAAACAGTGTCCTATTGCTTAAGAAAGTTAATTTAAAACTCCAAGATCTCAAATTTTTATTTTTATGTTTGAAATTTTCAGAAAATAAAATGACGTTTTTCCTTAATGCGATAAGATGTATATATATATATATATATATATATATATATATATATATATATATAATTATTATTATTTATTCACACTGCAAATGGGTAAATACCCAGTGGCAGTGGTAACTAATTACACTCAATGGCATTTAATAATAAACACAATTAATAAATACATTTAATAATAAATTGATAATAATGCTAATAATAAGCGAGAGAGAGAGAGAGAGAAATAAATAGTCCGGCCTTAATTAAGGATGACCACGAGGATCCGGAAATTAATAGCAAATAAATATAAATAATAATAACAATAATATAATAATAATATTAACACGGAGCATCCTAAATTAAATGAAGCACGATCACTTAAAATGACATTTAAAGTAATTCTAATTTGTGTCTTAACCCTAAGTTCGAACTAAAACCCACGAGTATGATATGTCCATACCTGCACAAGTACCTTTCAGCACTACACTTATTTCGCTGTCAACTCACTCACTGCACTGGAACTACGACACATTTCACTGATTCTATCCTGATTTCACTAACACTTCAAAAAACATTTCATTGTTCAAATACTTTACTCTACCACTATAAACTATGAAACTTTACTGACACAAACACACTTCACTGATACAACACACTTCTTCACTGATACTACACTTCAAATAACAAAACATCAATTACACCCTTTACATAGTGTGTAAAATATACTGCCTTTTAGTAAAGTCCTTAAGTCTATTTTAGATAAGATGGGAGGAAAGCTGTTTTCACAACTTATTCTGAGTTCTTTTAGGAGTAAGACAGTGAAAGAAATTTTGTTTTAACATAAAAACTGTAGGCCAAGGAATGAAACAAACAAATTTTAGTTTTCGTTTTAAAAATTGTTCTCCTGGCCTCCCAAAAATATTTGAGGGGTATATTTTGTGTGAAAATCCTTAATTATGTGTCAAGTAATCAGGGAAAAATGAATTTTTAAAATATGGATAAAAACTAATTTTTTCTCCCAATGGTAGATAAATAGTACTTTAATCAGTTTGGAGATCGAATCCAAGATACAACTATTTTGAGAACAAATAGATAGAAAAAAGTATAAACCGTAAAGTTGTTGATGTATTCGTTGTATACAGAGTGTTTTATAATTGGACGGAGTTACGGAATAATAGAACAACCGACAATTTAAAAAAAAAAGAAAGAGAGATATTTGCACAAATCTGTTGATGGCAGGCTAATTTAACTCGGAAAGAATCAAGGATGCGATATCTGAATTTTGCTGCTATTTATAAGCAAAAATTCGTTTATTGCATAAAATTCATTTATTTATTTTGCTCTGAAATATTAATTCAACTGCTGGTCACTTATTAAAAATCGGTCAGCCTTTTTTAGTATTATTTGTGCTATTTTTTGTAATAGTATGAATGTTATAATACTTCTTGCATAAAAAAATTTTATAAAAAAAAACAGATTTATTTCAATGGCCAATATCTCGAAACAGATGTTTGGCGCTTGGTCTCTTATTGCGTAACTCCGTCCAATTACAAGTACAAACTGCAGGGGTGAGTAGTGGACAATGAACCAAGGCAAAAAGTCCTAACCAGCTGTTTCCGAAATTCATGGATTTTTATTACGTCTCATCAGTATAGGTCCTCTGGGGTAACATAACATCCGATATGAACTGAAGGAACAGAGCGTTTAACATGTGCTCATATGAAGAGGAGGATATAATTGCTATTCAACCAATGGCAGAGGCATCATTCCACGCTTATCTTGAAATTGGTAGGCAGTAGAACGCTTCAGACCGCCCAGCTTCAAAACAGGACGCCTGCCATTGGTTGAATAGCAGTTATCCTTTTCTCTCTTTCTGCCGGCAATGTTTATATCGCCTGTCAGACATTATGGAACGAAGTATAGTTTGCCGCGGCACATTGGTTGGAAATGGCTGATTTAGACTAAATTTTACTGCGTTTGGGATTGTTACATCTTTAGAATACACTTTTTTATTAATATCGTTCAAATTTTGTAACGTGTGGTTTGATAAGTAAACGGTTCCATACGTGAATGCATTTCAATCCAAGTACACTTTTGCTTAATCATTTTCTAATATTTTAAATATATTATGTTTTTCTCTTATCATTATAATTATCACCATAATCACTTCTACTAATCCAACGTACCTTTGTTGTGTCAGTTTCAACTTTCGACTCATGTATAGCAAGTTCTCTACCCAACTTCATGGAATGATCCAACTCCTTTTTAGGATATCTGGCATCTGCAACCGAGATACGAAGCCAAACGCCTTGGTTAGCATGCTATTGACACAAATTCATAGCAGCGTATAGCATTGTATATGCGTATATTGATACTAATATAATAATTGGGGGAAGGATCTCTACAAACCAGCACTGCAACCTTGTCGATCTTTTCTGCTAATGAGGCAGTAGAGCAAGTGGACATCTTCAAATATTTGGGGTGTACTATAAGCTGTAACAAGAGCTGCTGCCAGGAAGTTAAATGAATGATAGCAATGGCAAAGGAAGCTTTTAATAGAAAAAGGAGCATCTTCTGCGGACCTCTGAGAAAAGAACCAAGGAAGAGATTAGTAAAGTGTTTTGTGTGGAGTGTGACATATGGGGCAGAAACATGACATTACGACGAAGTAAAGACAAGCGAATGGAAGCATTTGAAATGTGGATATGGAGCATATGAAGTGGACAGACAGAATAAGAAATGAAGCTGTGTTGGAAAGAGTGGATGAAGAAAGAATAATGCTGAAACTGATCGGAAAAAGGATAATGAATTGGTTGGGTCACTGGCTGAGAAGAAACTGCCTACTGAAGGATTCACTGGAAGGAATGGTGAACGGGAGAAGAGTTCGGGGTAGAAGAAGATACCAGATGATAGACGACATTAAGATATATGGATCATATGCGGAGACAAAGATAGATTTCAAAAAGGCATATGACTCGGTTAAGAGAGAAGTTTTATATGATATTCTTATTGAATTTGGTATTCCCAAGAAACTAGTCCGATTAATTAAAATGTGTCTCAGTGAAACATACAGCAGAGTTCGTATAGGTCAGATTCTGACAGATGCGTTTCCAATTCACTGCGGGCTAAAGCAAGGAGATGCACTATCACCTCTACTTTTTAACTTTGCTCTAGAATATGCCATTAGGAAAGTTCCGGATAACAGACAGGGTTTGGAATTGAACGGGTTACATCAGCTGCTGTCTATGCGGATGACGTGAATATGTTAGGAGAAAATCCACAAACGATTAGGGAAAACACGGGAATTTTACTGGAAGCAAGTAAAGAGATAGGTTTGGAAGTAAATCCCGAAAAGACAAAGTATATGATTATGTCTCGTGACGAGAATATTGTACGAAATGGAAATATAAAAATTGGAAATTTATCTTTTGAAGAGGTGGAGAAGTTCAAATATCTGGGAGCAACAGTAACAAATATAAATGATACTCGGGAGGAAATTAAACACAGAATAAATATGGGAAATGCCTGTTATTATTCGGTTGAGAAGCTTTGATCATCCAGTCTGCTGTCAAAAAATCTTAAAGTTAGAATTTATAAAACAGTTATATTACCGGTTGTTCTGTATGGTTGTGAAACTTGGACTCTCACTTTGAGAGAGGAACATGGGTTAAGGGTGTTTGAGAATAAGGTGCTTAGGAAAATGTTTGGGGCTAAGCGGGATGACGTTACAGGAGAATGGAGAAAGTTACACAACACAAAACTGAACGCATTGTATTCTTCACCTGACATAATTAGGAACATTAAATCCAAACGATTGAGATGGGCAGGGCATGTAGCACGTATGGGCGAATCCAGAAATGCATATAGAGTGTTAGTTGGGAGGCCGGAGGGAAAAAAACCTTTAGGGAGGCCGAGACGTAGATGGGAAGATATTAAAATGGATTTGAGGGAGGTGGGATATGATGATAGTGACTGGATTAATCTTGCTCAGGATAGGGACCAATGGCGGGCTCATGTGAGGGAGGCAATGAATCTCGGGTTCCTTAGAAAGCAGTAAGTAAGTATGCGGAGACAAAGAGGCGGAAAATAGGAAAGACTGGAGAATGCTGGGTTTGCAGTGAAAGACTGTCCTCAGACAGAAAACTATGAATAATGGTATGTTTCTATTTAGGAACTCTGTAATCTCAGATTTGTTTCTAAATGCAGAGATGTATCATTTTCATTGTGAGCTTCAGTACCGATGTCCAGCGAGATGGCTTAACGAACAGTGGCTTGTAGTTACCAATTTTGGAGCGTTGCATGCGAGGAATGATGCGTTGCGTAGGAACGCGATCTGGTATCGGAGTCCCCGGCAGGCGTATGGGGGGTGGGAACCCGTAGTCCCCGACGCAGTAGTAAACGTGTCGAGAGCGATCCACAGGATTGCGGACCACTCTAAGCTCGCGGTCCACCTTCTGAACCATGACATCCAGCGAGTCCTGTGTCAGCAACCCCGAGCACAGCATGCGCCGTAATGTCTGCAACACCAACAACTCTGCATTATATTTATATGTAGACACACTTTTAAGGGGAGAGGATGGTATTTTATAAAACTTTTTATACTCGACCATGCCGAAATGTAGTAATTAAATGTAGTAGCAGTCCTTTAATGCATGTCATTAAAGTACACCTATTCATTAAAATTCAGGTTTTCGATTATTCTCGGATATGCAATCGAAAGACAACTATCGAAAGGTCACGGAGGCTGGAAATCCAATACTGTCGCAGAAGGATATGTTCTGTTACTATAATAATTAGCGTTAATTGTAAATAATATTCAAATAAATTCAATTTGTCATCTCGTTTTTCAATGTCGAATTCAATTTCAAGGTTATATCAAGACTAATGTTTATCTTACTCTCTAGATTATATATCAAGGTCGTCGACGTTAGTTTTCCGGAAAAAATCAATACTTTCGTCTGCGCACATCTCACAATTCATGAGGTAGGCTATTCCACTCACTCACATAACAATAACAAGAATACTTATGAATAATTTCAAGTTAGAAATATGGTCGAGCATAAAAAGTCGTATGAAACTTGCCTATAATGGTAATTAAGACGCTCGTATGAAAATTATGAAACGAGCGCAAGCGAGTTTCATAAACATCCTCGCGTCTTAATTACTACCATTATAGGTTCGTTGCATAATGTACTATTTCCTATTTGGTGTAAAATATTAATTTTTTATATGTAGAGAGCTCATAGCTGTAGCAACTCAACCAAAAATAAATATTTTGAAAAAAAAAAATTATTTGGGGGCCCAAATTTGAAAAAAATACCCAATGCAGGATTGTACTAAAACCGATATATCTAAACTGTTTTTAAAGATAGATTCAAACGGTTTTTGCAATGTATTTGCAAAACCATGTTCTACAAACTATCTGTAACAGAATTTTTATGTTAGTCCCTACGTTTGTAAAATAAACAATTAAAGTTTAATAATTTTTTTTATTTTCTTTCTTGCAAACAAACGGACGTAATTTTAAAATTAAATAAATTAACAAAATTCTGTTATAGAGAAGTTTCCTAACAGTCTAAAGAATGTGTGTTCTAAGTTTCATGCATGTATCTTTAATAGTTCAGAAATTATATCCATTTTTGTCTGGCAATGTAGCAAAAAAAATGAAGTTACTGGAAACCGATAAAAGTGGATTTAAAAATCCATAGCGCAGGAAGTTTAAAAATGACGATTCAACATCCGATAAGGACACAAATACCCACAAAGTGTTATGCAATGCATTCCACAAATATCAAACTGTATTTTAAGGGGAAAAAATTTGAAAATTCATTTACCGGAAACAACAATAAAAGTTGTCGAGTGATTTAAAAATCCATAACGCAGGAAGTTTAATAATGGCGACTCAACATGCGGTAAGGGCACAAATACCCACAAAATGTTATGCTATGCATTCCACACATATCACAGGGTATTTTAAAGACAATTTTTTTTTTAATTCACTCATTTTTCACCAAAAAATACCACCCTCTCCCCTTAAAGGGGGTCATAATTGGAAGTATGGGAATATGTCTCCTCTAGAAAATACTTCCAATCTCATTACCCAATTTTTACTTGTTCAGTTAGGCCTATCACTAGGGGGCGGATGTTGATGACCTACAAATTTATTTAAAATGATCAATAAAATGCCCTTAAAATAATGGAAAAATTACATGAAATTAGAAGAAAATGACATTGATACATTATTCACCGTACTAGACCACAACTTCTTAAAAATTAATCACCTTGATTCAATGACTGCCCTGCAAATGTCGGAGAGAGGAGGCAACTTCCAGGAATTTGACTAAGATGAAGAAAAAGAGCATGCAACAAAATGAAAGTTCTAAGGGAAAACTATAGATTTTAATTAGGGTTTACAATATGTTTAAATCAGGGGAGGTCCATGTCAGTGCCTTCATTCTCCGCCTCCTCCTCCTTCCGTTCTTCACTTTTGTTACCAGACCTTCCAGATGGGAAGTGTAAATGACAAAAATTGTGGGCACAGCGTGCATTCTTGCAATATTTTGTGATAAAATACTGTCTACTGTAGTACGTACATTCCTTCCGAACCATATTGGGGACACAACGTCCTGTTGTCCAGGAAACTATGGAAGTTTCCCCCCTTCGAAACATGAAGTCTAAAGACACCCTCGTACCAACGAAAGAACAGTAGCGGTCAAAGCCCTCTCTTAAACTAAGCTGTTGTCAAGCATTTTATATTCGGCCTACTTCTGTTGTACGAGGTGAAGCCAGCGAATAGGGATTATAAAGAATGGACACTGAGCGAATTTTCCTGTGTTTTTTGTTTCTCTGTGCGCCAGCGTTTAGTTCTACTTTCAAGCGCTAGAGATTAGTGTAATCGAGCATAGGCTAAGATAATAATTGAAAATAGAGTTGAGACACAGGATTCAAACATCGCCTACATATATAGACAGAATCCCAGCGAAGATCGCCAGCGATGTTCGTTCGACGAAGATCGTCGTAGCCAAACCGTAGCTTTAAAATAATATAATACATTATAAAATTATGTATAAAATTCGTTTAATATTTGTATATAATATAATATAGCTATATGGTTTTACTTCTCATAAGAGTTTTCTTTTTCCATGTTCAGTGCTATCAAATCATAACATATTTTAATTGTTGTTGGGGTCAACGTCTCAACTCTCATTATAAAGGAACTCTAGAGTCTAGACATTACAGTTAATGACGGATTTATTATTTTATGGATCCAATTTATTTTATTAGAGTACATAATGTACCTAGATGTATTAATTATATGTGTTATATTTCCGCTGTGTCGACTGCTAGCTGGTGTGATGTCAGCGCCAACTCTAGAGAGAAAGCAGAATCTCACGCTTTAGCTGGCTTGAAGGTCATTGAAATCAGTCCGGCTACATCAAAGGTACCGACGCGAAGTGTCCATTCTTTATAATCCTTATTCGCTGGCGAAGCCTTCAGTGAAATGAGGGTTGGACTTCAGAGTTTTATCCAAACTATAAAACTCAAACTTCACTGTTATTCACTTATTCAGTAGATACTAGTAGGGTCTACTACTGATCTGTTTGCTTAGAAAAAGATTTAACAGGCCTATATGTAAAGAAGGAAGTAAAATGCATTCAAAATGATCTAAAAGTCCTTCATAATATTAAAAATGACCCAAAAAAATGCCGAAAAAATGTAAAAATTACCTCTTAGTTCAAAAAAGTCAAGAAATGCAAAAAATCAATATAAGAAATTATTTTTTTTAGGTTGATATTAACATAGAAAGGATTTCTATATGAATAAACATCGTCCTAATGTGAAAAATAAGATTACTTTTCATCAACATCCGCCCCCTAGTTATCACTATTCCAACAGCTAGAAATGTATTGTATTCCCAGAAAATATGTTGTTGTTTTCTAATGCCAGGCGTTTGACAATAAAGTCATTTGACCTCTTGCACTCCAATATTTTTCAAAGATATTATCATGGCCAGCCAATGAAGCACAGATTTTGAGGTGTTCCGAATCCATTTCTTGGTTTGAGTTGCACAATGGGCAGTTAAGGGACTGATACATTCCAATTCTATGCAGGTGTTTGGCCAAACAGTCATGGCCTGTTGCCAATCTAAATGCAGCTACAGACGATTTCCATGGTAAGTCGGGAACTAACTGTATTTTGATGCAGAGAGTTCCATTTTTTCCCTTGGGATTGTGTTATCAAATTTTGTTTGTTGAAGTCTAATAATAAATCTTTTCACAGAGTAATACGTAGATTTAGCAACAGGTCTGTAAGTAGCAGTGCTGCCCTTCTTTGCTAAAGCATCCGCATTCTAGTTTCCCAGGATTCCACAGTGGGATGGTATTCATTGGAATACAATTCTTTTATTGAGTGATATTAATTGAGAGAGCATTTTAGTTATTTCTGCTGTTTGAGATGAAGGTGTGTGTTTAGAGACTATTGATAGAACAGCTGCTTTGGAGTCTGACAATATAACTGCTTTCCTAAATTTATTGATATGGCTTAGTAGATTCCTGAGACTTTCACTTATTGCAATGATTTCTCCATCAAAACTTGTTGTTCCATATCCAGGAGATCTATAAAGTGAGAAGAGACAGCACGTAACACCTGCACTGGCACCTTGTTCTCTGGAGATCAAGGATCTGTCGGTGTATAAATGAAGCCAGTTTTGTGGAGGGTACCTAATATTAATTGTCTCTAAAGACAATTGTTTTAGTATTTCAGTGTTTACTTCTGATTTCAGTATTTCTTCTGTTAAATTTAGATTATATTCTATATTTAATAGAGTTAAAGGGTTTGGTTTAATTTGTAAGTTTTCTTTGAAATTCGAGATATTGATTTTATGTTTTAATTCTTGAACAATGAATATGAAACTTTTTTCAGTTTTCAATCTACAGAGAGGACTGTATGAATGCCAATTGTTTCCTGGTAATCTGATAAGTTTTTCATATTGAATCAGTGCTTTTTCTTCTATTGTCATTTTGATGCTGTTAATATTAGTGAGGAATCTCATAGAATCTATTGGAGTTGTTTTGATTCCACCAGTAATGAGTCTGAGAGCTTGGTTTTGAACATATTCTATGTCGTTTATGAAAGGTGAAGTAATTAAAATTTCTCCGCAGTATGTCAGCACTGGCTGTATAAACATTTTGTATGTAGTGTTCAAAGTATTCCTAGAGCATCTCCATTTCTTTCCTGCTAGTCTTTTCAGAAGGGAGAATCTTTTACGAGCTTTTTCAGAAATGTATTTCAAATGGTTGCTCCATGTTAACTTACTATCGAAAATAACTCCAAGATATTTGGATTCATAAGTCCTAGAAAGGTGTTGGCCATTGTTGGATATTGAATTCTCTTTCTTTTTTACCGAGTGAAAATATTTGGTAGTTACTTTTGCTTAAATTGAGTGTCATCAAATTTGATGTATTCCATTCATGTAGTTGATTTAGAGCTTTAAGAGCAGAATTTTGAATTTTGTCTCTATGTCTGTAAGTCCACAAAACTATATCATCTGCAAATAGTGCTGTTTTCATGTTTGATTCCTCTAATAGTGAGGGTAAGTCATTTATATAAATATTGAATAAAGTTGTGGTGAGGACAGCGCCGTGAGGTAGACCTCGATATGTTTGTCTGTAACTAGAAAGTGAGTTATTGAATTTAGTGGCAATGAATCTTTGACTAAGGAATTCTGATATCTATCTGAACATATTGCTGGAGATACCTAATTTCTGGAGTTTTAGTAATAATTTATTTCTCCGAACAGAGTCATATGCTAAAGTTAAAACACAGTTCTGATTTGCTATCACATGTGTGAGGTCTACATAACGGACGCATAATGCGTACAGTTGCGTACTGAAAAATTCACTCACTCACCCAAGCAGTCTCAGCGCCCAGGTTGTTGCCCCAGAGATAAAGCGTGGTGAGTCTGAAAGGCTTCCTGATCACGTGCAGGAGAGCTCCCACTCCGGCGTCCGTCAGCTGGTTGGACGCCAGATCCAGCATTTGCAAGCGCGAACTAGGCAACCCGCGCCCCAAGTTTCTGTGGAAAAGACAATAATATATTAGTCAAATGTATTCAATCAGGAATTTATTTTTTCGGTTTAAAATTATTTTTGGTGAACATTTGTCAATTCTAACAGTTATCTTTTAACAGATTCATGTCTGTGGTAGTATAGATTCAAGCTACAATAAATAAATTCGTTATCAGCATTCCGGAGAAGGCCTACATCTAAATTAGAACAGGAATGAGACAACATTTTGCGGTCATTCAGAAACTGAGCAATATCAATATTAATAAAAAATCTCGAACACTATTTCCGAAATTAAGGAATCCTTTTATTTCATATACGAGTACGGAGTGAATATGTCATTAGGAAAGTTCAGGATAACACAGAGGGTTTGGAATTGAACGGGTTACTTCAGCTTCTTGTCTATGCGGATGACGTGAATATGTTAGGAGAAAATCCACAAACTATTAGGGGAAACGCAGAAATTCTACTTGAAGCAAGTAAGGGTATAGGGTTGGAAGTAAATCCCGAAAAGACTAAGTATATGATTATGTCTCGTGATCAGAATATTGTACGAAATGGAAATATAAAAGTTGGAGATTTATCCTTCGAAGAGGTGGAAAAATTCAGGTATCTTGGAGCAACAGTAACAAATATAAATGACACTCGGGAAGAAATTAAACGCAGAATAAATATGGGAAATGCCTATTATTATTCGGTTGAGAAGATTTTGTCATCTAGTCTGCTGTCAAAAAATCTGAAAGAATTTATAAAACAGTTATATTACCGGTTGTTCTGTATGGCTGTGAAACTTGGACTCTCACTTTGAGAGAGGAACAGAGATTGAGGGTTTTTGAGAATAAGGTTCTTAGGAAAATATTTGGGGCTAAGAGGGATGAAGTTACAGGAGAATGGAGAAAGTTACACAACTCAGAGCTGCACACATTGTATCCTTCACCTGACATAATTAGGAACATTAAATCCAGACGTTTGAGATGGGCAGGGCATGTAGCACGTATGGGCCAATCCAGAAATGCATGTAGAGTGTTAGTTGGGAGCCCGGAGGGAAAAAGACCTTTAGGGAGGCCGAGACGTAGATGGAAGGATAATATTAAAATGGATTTGAGGGAGGTGGGATATGATGGTAGAGACTGGATTAATCTTGCTCAGGATAGGGACCGATGGCGGGCTTATGTGAGGGCGGCAATGAACCTCCGAGTTCCTTAAAAGCCAATAAGTAACGAGTACGGAGTGTTTGGAAAATAGGAGTCAAAACAGCACTGCAGAATAGATGACATGGGTCATTCCATTGTTACGGGTGTGACAAAATACAGGTTCTTTAGTACATATAAATTAGTTTGGACCTTCACCAGATTGTCACAGAATGGTTTATAATTTTGTAGCAATAGTGGTCTTTATACTCTTCCACCTTGGAAAGTTTCAGTTTCAGTATATTTATCAAAGACGAGAATTTTTTTTTTCTTCATTTTGTTACTAGTGTGACAAAATTACCTCCACTAATTGTTTGTCTTTCAGGACATAGTTCTGTTCCTCTTGGTAAATGAAACCCTTAAATCAATTTTTATATATTATTAAACCATCTGTTCTAAGAAGGGCTCTGTATTTAGTGTTTTTACACCTTCTGGCATAGTGATAATTTTTTTCAAACTGTTGAAAGTGTTGCGGGTGTGATGTTACGTGTGTGACAAAATGGGAAAGTATAACATTATAATTGTACGGTGTTATAAACACATGAATTACTCTAATAAGTATAGAGTATCATACAGGATACATAATTATTCTATAATTACAAGATACATATCACAAACATAATTACTTTGTAACTAAAACAATTTACACAAATCAACTCTCATTATTTAACACATTCAACTTTTTAGATTTAGCTAATCACAATAACGAGAAATCTGAAAGTTCTGTTGCTAGATCCAAACCAAATACATTATATTCCAAGAGATAAGGTACACAATCTCAGTAGTATTATAAATTATATATGATTAAAACAGAAATTTACGATGATAAATTAAATTGTTAAGGAATATGATCTATAAATGTATTGTCTCACCCATTTTAGTACACTTATTTCACGATTTATACAGAAAAGTTCTTATTAAAATTTGTAGAGCATATCTTTAACTTCATCTTCCTCAAGTTTGAGGAATATACAGTCAACTGCATTTTCTGTTACGGGTGTGACATTAAATAAGGACATATATTCAAGACTACTTTGAAATTAATATTTTAATTTCTTGCGTTGAAAAATAGTGTTTTTTACGTAGTCATACTATCTGGTAACATGTGGCTTTAGCATGATTCACCTGCAGTAATGGGGGGGGGGTCAAATTCAGGGCTGTCGACTGTGAGACAATTTAAATATAAATTATTCTTCTCCCATTACCCTCGTTTCAAAGGCAAGTTATGAAAGTACGAAAAGAACATTATTGAAATAATTACCATTTACATTTTCCCCATTAATTTACTTTTAAAATGATATACAACACTATACATTATAAAAAATAATTATTTGCCTTCTCATGGGTCACTTCAAATGGAAGGATGACCCACATGATACCGATTAATTTAAGTATAGAAACAGTGGCGGTGCGTCAATAAGAGCACAAGAGCACGTGAACACCTTGTTTCCATTAATACACGACTAGTTTTATTATTTTGATACCGTATTGACGTAGTGGGGATGTATAATATCAAAATCGAGTATTTTAAACTTCCCGCATCTTGCATAAACTTCTTATGTAAACTTGGCAACATCCGTTCACGTACAAGCCGTGCTCTTTTCAAGAAGGTTACAGGAATTTCACGCATGCGCGGGAGAAAATTGTCTTTCGCTGGCCGCTTATGACTCGTCAAGAGCACAAAGCGTTAAGTGAACAGTGAATCTATCCTACAGATGTCAGGTGCATCGATGCCTATCGTTCACGTGTTATATCTCGAGGAGGAAATTTAATAGCCTATGGGTGTCAGCATCTCACTGTCAGAACCTTTACTTTATGTGGGTGGGTGTACAGTGCTACTACGAGAGTGTAGTTTGTGAATTACTATACTATAGCATAGTTTGGCTTTCAAACACGTGCTGGCTGAATGTGATGGTGGTATGAATTTAAATATCAGTATGTGGTGTATATTATTTAAGAATAATATTTACTGGCATGTATTCACAGTAATCAATCTATGCGAATGGGATTACAGTACTGGTATAGTCTATAGTGTATCAGTGTGTTGTGAATAAAAATATATTGCTGAACACACGGTTTTGTAAATAACGGCACTGTGGTATGTATTAATTTTTAACAAACGTAAACAGTGAATTCTGTTCAAGTAATTTTGAACAGTAAAAAACTGGGTAAAATGGCTTACCAGGAAAAATTGAAAATAAAAAGACTGGGTTTCATTATTATTATTATTATTATTATTATTATTATTATTATTATTATTATTATTATTACATGTTGTTTTGAATTTACATACGGTTTTTTCGGTAGTGAAATATTTGAATCATGGTATTTCATATTAGGCTAAACGTACGATTTCAAACTCTCTTCGATTTTGGAACACAAAATTGTGAACACACGCAATATTTTATCACGAGCCGCCACTGTATAGAAACTAACACTACGATCACTCGTTACGGAGACATTGTGGTATCTGTCTCTTAAACAGGACACATTGTCGAAATACCAAAAAATGTTGATGTGTAAGTTAAGAATATTCACTCAAAAGAGCTTCAGCTTTCCAAAGTTAGAATTCAAACTTCAACATCAATGTTATCGCTAGGAATGTCAAGGCACCATCATCCCAAAAATTGAAGGCTTTTATTAAAGTTTAAATTTGGAAAAGGCCATATTTTCAAGTAAAGAGCAAATATGGAAAGGGGTGACAACAATGAAAATATTGATGTTGGCGACAGTCGCCTCAGCCAGGATCCCGTCTTTTGCTAACACAAATTCGAGACATAGTCTAAACAGTCTTGCAATTTATTGCAACTGTAGACCTAATTATAGTGTTCTACGAGTTACAAAGCTAACTCACGTCGCACCAAGGTCTCTGATGTTGTTATGGCCGAGTAGCAATGCACGCAATTGCGGTTTAGTTCGCAAGTACTCCGCCAGAAGCGCTGCCGCATCACTTCCCAGATTGTTGCAGGTCAGGTCGAGGAGGAGCAACGATCGGTTGTGTAATAATCCCATCATCATCAGCTCCATGTCGGAGTCATTGAAGTTGAATTTCTGCAGATGAAGCTCCTTAAGACTGCAATTATACTGCAAGAAATATATATTATATTGTGAAAAGTACTTCACATACGCCTTTTATTTATTTATTTATTTATTTATTTATTTATTTATTTATTTATTTATTTATTTATTTATTTAGTTATTTATTTGAGTTAGTGCAATAACAACTAATGTCAAAATAACGTAATGTTGGGAATGAGTGATTTAAATTTGATCACAATATTTTAGTGTTAATAATTCTAAAATTATTTTTCTCTGAAAGCTGACATTCTGCACTATTAATACTGATTACTAGACTTCGTGGAATTACCACGAGAATCGTAAGGTTTACTACGCACGCGGTATAGACTGTATGAGAAAGGGGCGTGCAACGGATGGAGTATGCCTCTAATGTAAACACTGAACAGTATACTGCGGTTACAATAAAACCTGTATCCTGCATTCAAGAAATATAATGAATGATCATTGAAGTAGGAAACGTCTAAACATGTAAATACACAATTATTTTATAGTGAGATATATTAACTCTTAAAATTTAATGTAATATACTCACATCATCCTTGAATATGTGCATTGCAGTGAAGAGTTACGTACATTTTGAGCGACTGCAAAGTGAACCTCCTCCGATGGTCACTCAAACAGTTTTTATATTGGGAAAATGTACGTTCAACAACACACGATGAAATAGGTGCATATTTGAAGAACGGAAAGTCACTACGTTTTAGTACACCAACTTCAGACGTCTTGTCGTGACCTGATGGTACATCATTTACAATACGAAGTTGTGAATAGGCAGAATTTTTAGCAATAACGTTTCTCAACTTACATTTCACTTTTTCTGAGATTAGTGAATTGTTATTTTGGATAACGGTTTGTGATACTTTATACACTATATTAAGAGCTTATGAGAGTTGTAATTTAGACGATTCTAACAGGATGATGCTTTTGGACACGATTTTAAAATTAGAATCAATGAACAGAATATCTTCCAATAGCTGTTCAGAAGGCAATGATTTTACAGCTGCAACAGCGGAACTGTCTGTACTATCCAATGCATCAATTACCTCCATTATTTTGCCGTAATGTTCTGTATAATAATTAACAGCATCCAACCACGTTCCCCAACGGGCCAAGACTGGCTGCGGAGGTAAGAGTATTCCAGAGGCAATTATTTGGAACAGCAACACTCTCATTGTAGTATGTTTGATTGAATTCTTGTCTGCACTGAACAAATGTTAAGCTTTGACTATTCCAACCACAGTAATGCAAAAACAAGTGCTTACATAGGTATACATTAGCTGTAGCTGCTCTATCTATTTGGACCGGTCACAACTCTTAACATGAGCTGCTTATACTGCGAGACCGGACGGTCGCTCACCTCCTCTATACTACCGTACATCGGCAACCTGATTGCATGCTGCGTGTGGCAATTTAACGAAGTCTACTGATTACAAATATCACTAATTCTGTAATTTAAACTACCCATCGCACTAAAGCCCTTCGAGCTTTTATTGACTTCGGTTGTGCTTGCAATTAATTGTTTTGTAGTAAGTGTAAGACATTGGTTGTTATCAGAGCATACTGCAGTAAATATCATCTCTTTTTTTTCATTATTTTTTATTATACTTACATGTAATTAGAGGCATTTAATTAATTTCTGAGAAATGCACTACTCATGTTGAGTCGAATGATTGAATAACTTATGTCTGGATTCTGCTAAATCTAAATTAACTTTCTTGATATTTTAATACGGTATGCCATTCCTCGTGACACTACCATGAGAATATCACAACCTGAGTAGACAAGAAAAATGTTGGATTCAGATTGTAATATACCATATGTCTAAGACAAACGAGATCGAAGACAACTCGCATGGAGTTAGACCATGTCGACATATTCTGATTGTTAGAGCATGTTATATTCAATTCTACATTGGCTGTCTTTCACTTTTGCTGTGACGAGTTCAAAGGTTCGAACCGTGAATGATTACCGACGGCAGGATTCGAGCTTTTATAGCTACTGCTGTAGAACATTCTGATCCAAATGATGTTTGGATCGATTACGCATTTAAGTTTTAAAATAGTATTAACTAGGATCTTTTAAAATCAGAGATCTAAATTGGATAGTGCGAAAGGAAGCGCAGGAGGTCAAATTCTCTCTGGCAGTCGAAACACTAGCAAAGAGCCATGAACTACCTCGAGAAATCATTCGCGGCACACTGGTTGAAAATGGCTGATCTAGTGCTTTATACTCGATAAAATATCGATGATTCCCAGTCAATATTGCTTATTTACCTATCAAAAGTTTTAAAACAAGATTTTATATTTGGTTATCTATTTTTTTTTTACTCTGGTGGAGAGTTTACAAACACAAACTCCAATGAAATTGTATTTAATTAATAAATTTAATTACATTTTCTTAGTTTTCATAGTAGCTTAATTTTTCAGTGACGAGTGTATTACTTGTATGTTTAATGGCGGCCTGATAAATTGAATTGAAATGAATTGAATTAGTCTCAGAAGACTTTCGCTTCATCAGGCTATTTTCTGTACCCACATTTCAAGTAGAACTTGAAGGAATGATGAAACCCGAGATGTGATTTATATAAAAAAAAATCTGCATTTTTTTTTTCAGTGTCACAAAAAAGCGTCTTGTTCCTGCCAATAAACCCATTGAGTTACAATTGAATTTTATTGAAAAATTAACAGGAGTCAATAAAAGTTTATCACCTTTTCTGTAGTGGGCTAATAACATAACCACTTCCTGGTACAATATTTACATCTTCAGTTTATAAAATGACTTGGCATTAAACTTAGTACCTGTAACATGAGTCCGATGCTCTCCGCCAAGTGAGAACCTTCCATTTGGTGCATGTTGTTAGAGGGCAGCGGGCGGCTTAAATCCAGGAGCTGCAGCGTGCCATTCCCGCCGCGGTCAGAACGCAGAGCTGTCGTCAAGTATGAAAGTCCCGACGCGGTCTGATCCGTTTCCCCCACATCCAGGTGTTGCAAGGAGGAGTTGCATCCCAGCAGTAGAGCCAAGTACTTACCACCCTGTGCATGTCCTAAACTTCAAATATTTTTAAACTTATCGAACGCTATCTAGTGTAAGCCTATTTCTCTAAATATTTACACTTCTGCTGATGTCATTTCGATTGGATTTTCGATAGATTAAAAAAAATCCAATTTATCAGTCTGTTAATATGGCGTCAGTCAATGTATATATGAACTGCTAAAAAATACTGGTGATAGGGAATAAATTACTGAGCAAAAAATTCTAATACAGCAACTGGACAGCTTCCATTACATGGGGTGTACTATAAACAGTAACATGAGCTCCTGCCAGGAAGTCAAAAAGAGGATAACAGTGGCCAAGGAAGCTTTTAATAGAAAAAGGAGCATCTTCTGCGGACCTCTGGACTTTACTAATAGACGGTAATTATACACAGTATGTAAAGGGTGTAAATGATATTTTGTTATTGAAGTGTTGTATTAGTGAAGAATTATGTTGTGTCAGTGAAGTGTGTTGTGTAAGTGAAACGTGTTCCTGTCAATGAAGCTTTATAGTTTATAGTGGCAGTGGAAAGTATTTGAACAGTGAAATGTTTTTGAAGTGTTAGTGAAATCAGGATAGAATCAGTGAAATGTGTCGTAGTTCCAGTGCAGTGAATGAGTTGACAGCGAAATGACTGTAATGTGGAAAGGTACTTGTGCAGATATGAACATATCATACTCGTAGGTTTTAGTTCGAACTTAGGTTTAAGATACAAATTAGATTTATTTTAAATGTTATTTTAAGTGATCGTGCTTCATTTAATTTAGGATATTCCCTATTATTATTATTATTATTATTATTATTATTATTATTAATTATTGGTATTATTATTAACTGTATTTTTAATTAATACGTTTATTATTGTCATTATTGAGTGTAATTAGTTACCACTACCACCGGGTATATACCCATTGCAGTGTGAATAAATACACATACATACATAAAAAATAACTAAGGAAGAGACTAGTGAAGTGCTTTGTATGTAGTGTGGCATTGTATGGGGCAGAAACGTGGACATTACGACGAAGTGAAGAGAAGCGACTAGAAGCATTTGAAATGCGGATATGGAGAAGAATGGGGCGTGTGAAGTGGACAGACAGAATAAGAAATAAAGCTATGTTGGAAAGAGTGGATGAAGAACGAATGATGCTGAAACTGATCAGGAAGAGAAAAAGGAATTAGTTGGGTCACTGGCTGAGAAGAAACTATCTACTGAAGGATGCACTGGAAGGAATGGTGAAAGGGAGAAGAGTTCGGGGCAGAAGAAGATATCAGATGATAGACGACATTAAGACATATGGATCATATGAGGAGACAAAGAGGAAGGCAGAAAAGAGGAAAGACTGGAGAAAGCTGGGTTTACAGTGAAAAACCTGTCCTTGGGCAGAATATTAAATGAAATGAACATTTTTCTTTAACTTTTGTGGTTTCCCTAGATAAAAATGTTACCTGTGAGTCTAATGTTTTTGAAAATGATAGTAGACCGTCGTTATTTACTTAGGTTTGCCACGTACATTGCAAATCTGGTGACATATGTTTACAAATCAGAATACTCTGTTGTCTCTCTGTGGTGGTGGTGGTGGTGGTGGTGGTGGTGGTGGTGGTGGTGGTGGTGGTGGTGGTGGTGGTGGTGGTGGTGGTGGTGGTAGCGTGTGTTGGACGGAATGTCATTGACCATGTTCACATTTACTCGAACAGTAAATGTCACACTACTATCAATCCTAAAAACATGATATTGTAGAAATTAAAAACAAAAATAGAAGGAAAAAAAAATTTCACTACACATCATGTTCAGTAGATCGAGATATACAGTATGTATAATTTTAGCAGTTTGTATCGTTTATACCATGTATAGTCCCGCTGTGGATAATTCTAGAACAGCTCGGATTTCTGTGGCGCTTTTGGATATATAGACCTATAGGCCTATATTCGAGAGTAAACTTTCAATTTGAAATATTATCAAGATTAAGTTGTTTTATATAGCATTTGCCAGTACAGGTCGTAAGTATTGTATTGGACCAAAAGATCGTTTTATTTAGTAATATTACCTATGGTTTTGGAAAAAAAAATACAACTTAATTTAATCATTCTGTATATAGTGAAAGAATCATACATCTGGGCAGTTCCCACTGGAGGAAAGTTTTTTTTTTTCTTCCTTCAAGTAACTAAATAATGATCTGTAAAGCAGGCGTAGATGGGATGTGATTGTAGAGACTGGATTAATCTTGCTCAGGATAGGGACCGATGGCGGGCTTATGTGAGGGTGGCAATGAACCTGCGGTTTCCTTAAAAGTCATGAGTATGTAAAGCAGGCATACTCAAAAATTCGCCAGTCGGAGAGCTTTGGTATTCGTACATACAAAAAATGTCTCTCTTATGGTCGCCATTGAGGTCAAGAGGTGGAAAACTGTTTGCAGATTGGGGAAGAGAAGGGGGCAAACATCTTAACAAAGACCAAAAGGTCAGGGAGGAATCGTTTTTATTAGCACATGGAAAAGCTATAAACGAGGCTACTAAATCCTTCATGCTATGTAAACTCACCTCTGAGCCAATTTTGTTACCGTTGATTCTTAGAGAACGTAGGGTGAGTTTATCTTCCAGTTCTGCCAATTTCTGCGCTCCCTGCCACCCGATGTCATTGCACATAATGTTGAGTCGAGATAACTGGTCAGTTTCCTGTGGTTGCAACAACAACAACAATAATAATAATAATAATAATAATAATAATAATAATAATAATGTGAATTACTTTATGTCATCTTGCAGATAGGTCCTATAGGTTTTTAAATCGTGTCCACAAATTTTCAAAGTCGTAGCCCTTTTATACTTTTTATGTCTTTACTAAGTAGTATGAAGAAAAATATTTTGGTACAGAGAAAAAAAGAAATTTTGAGATTTTCAGCATACCTAATACCGAAAAAGTAACTTTACGACGTGCCGTCTGTATAGCCATTCGTTATCTCGTGAAACCTACTTCGCGTGAGGAAGAAGAAAATGGACTGAGAAACTTCTCTTCCTCGCTACGATTCCACTTGCAGCTAGCTAACTCACTTATCCCTACCATAAGATTGTTACTATAAGCTATGGCACACACTTGCATTTTATTTCACAGAATAGTGAATGACTTTAAGATGGACATTAGGGTATTGTTAATTTTCAATATATTCCAGTTAGTTCAACTGGGAATTGCGCACATAAAATTTAGTCATTATAGTCCCGTCGCTCTAATTTCCGGCAGCCAATCACGTTGCAGGTCGGCTACATTTAAACGTGTGCGTCTTGTGATTCGCTGATGAAGATGTTAAGCACTTCCTAAGGCTGGATAAATACTTAACATAATCGCCTGCCATTTTGGCTCTTTCGTTGGCGTTCGCAGAAAGCACACGAGGACGTTATTTGCCGCTCAATTGTTTGCTGAATTGCAGTGCGTTTGATTTATTGTCATAGGAGCTACGACATGATAATGTTTAACGGTGTGGCAAATAGATCCCTCGTCTAGTAGCTCAGGAACGAAAGAACAAAAATGGCGAACGATACTATCTACCTAGACTTTATAGAGCCTTCACTTCTTAAGACGTAAGCAAAGAGGAGGAGTCACGCCGGGAATAACAACGTCGCGACTATAGTATTTAAAATCAATGGATTTGACTTCAAAATATAACACAACGGCGACCAACTTTTTTTTTACATTACATGAAGTGATAAATGAAATATCAGATCATATGTCTCCGAAAAGTCTGTGTTGGATAAATTAATATTATTTACATATCTACGCGTCCAGTAGAAGTGAATTGCTTTGCAGAACTTAAGCAACCCTAGCCGTTACGGAAATATTACAAAAAGTCTACATAATTATTATAAATTTAATGAAAACTTCTTCAGATAAAGTTTGTGACCTAAATAAAGATACGTGACTCTTTAAATATGCCTGATCATTGTGGAAATAGAGAAAAAAATTGTGTTTCTAACTTTTTGTAAATAGCAAATATACAGTCAGAATTCTTTATTAGAAGCAAAAAAAAATTATTTCATTAGCATATGTCTTGTAGTTGAACTTCAAGAAAATACACACCAAAGAGTAAAATTGCTCCTAACATGATAATGATATGAATTGTCGCGAAAATTGTAGAACATATGAGAAATTATGTCATTTTCATGACACTTTTTTTTTTTTTTTTTTTTTAAGATCGCGATCCCTCTTCAGTTCCAGATACACTTTAGTTTAATGCTTTAAATGCCCATCCTCATATAGAACCGGTAGGGTCTACTTTGCACTCTATTTCGTGCTTTGTATGTCCCACAAAATTTTGTACTGCAGAACATCTTCAGTTTTATCAGACCTCAATCCACAAATCAAGAAACTTGGTGGGGCAAGGAAACTGTTGGCCGGTAATTCGATACTGTAATCTCGACTTCATTTATCTTGCAGCAGAAAGACATTTTTGTAGTTTTTTAATTCACTCTTCTTGGTCTGGATCCAATGCAAGCGCTTTAAATACTGAACCATCAAGAAGGACCAAGTTCCAGCTTAAACTAATCTCAACATGGAGTTCGGAGTTCGATCCACGTCGAAAATTGTACTTTACATACCGAAGTGCATATTATATAGATTGTATTCGTTTACTTTTCATTATCCATACATTTTACATTGTAGTTAATATGTTTAAGAGCGTACTTACACGAAGTGCTAATTATTAAAATCGATTAATTCCAGAAATATTGCCTAGTTTATTAACAAAGCCTTTTATTGATTTCATTTACCCACGTTGTTTCAGAATATTGCTGTTAACTATAATTCTGATTGATTTCTCCGCAATAAAGTGATTAACTTTCTTGCTCTCCAATATAAGAGAATGATGTAGGTATCAAAACGTATACGTTACCGTTTTTATGTAGGCACGATATTTTTTACGTTATGTTGCAGTGTTTGAAAACGAAACTGGATTGTAGTACATTTGGAAACATCACTTCATTTGTCGCTATAATGATGCATTGTGCAAGAAATACTGTAATAATGAAATGCTTAGGTTTTCATTATAAATCGTAACCATCACAACGTTTCAGTATCATACAATATTTTTATTTATTTATTAGTAGCATTGCAGTTTCAGTTTACAGGTTCTGTGTGGATATTTTAAGTGTTTTTGTTACCGGTACCAAATTAGAAGTTTAAAGCAAACGTAGGCCTACTGTTCTTAGGTATGTGGATATTATGTTTATCAAGACAGAGATACATTCAAAATGTGATTTTAGACTAGTTTCCGAAATGGAAACGGCCAGTGAGATAATCAGCTATGTGTATGTTTGATCTGTTTTACTATTCTCAAATTCATGACTGGAAGCTATTGTTGAATGCGAATGGGCTTTGATTCGTCAATCAGGTAGCTTCTTTTGTTATACTGTAATAAATTATAAAATACCAACCTTATTAATTAGAGTTTACCCTTTCTCACATTGACCCTGTCATTCTCATTTCGACAGTCAAGAGATTTGGGTATATTGTTGTAAAAACGAACCCATAAATGAATATAGGAAAATTTTCCACAAAATCCTCTACTATCACTATAATTTGTAGCGTGGGACTCGTGACTTTCTTCAATAATAAGAACAGTAATTCCTTGAGTTGAACGAGTTAGTTATACCTTTTATATGCATGGATCGATTTTGGGCTTACTTAGTGCTAATTTAACGAATTCACCACTATTGCTGAATTTATGAATTGAGGAATTTGTAAATTATTTTTTTCCTACTTCATGAAATAGGCAAACTGAAAAATGAGCGATTCTTCCTAATATTGAACTGAGTGTTAAGGATAAGATAACATATGAGATAAGTAATTATGTGTGCTACAATTGTGAGGTAATTTTGAATTATTTAAGTACCTTTTTTCTTTCTGTATGTGGTGTGTAACGGGTTGAAGATTCACCATAAAAATGCATAGAGACGCAATTCGTTCGTAAGAGCTGTGAAACTGTAGTACAAATATTATCTGCTAGAGCGAAACTCTGTGCTGTTATGAGAGCAATAAGAACAAAAATACCGAATTCATGAATTCAACAATAAAATTGGCTATTTCATAAAAGTTGCATTATTCATGAAAAAGCAAAATTTTGCCCATTACATGATTTCGGCGTAACATGTATATAATAATATCATCATCAATTAGTGGCATTTCGAGGCCTTAATTCCTGATACTGAAAAACTCGTACTCACCCCTAGAAAACTGACTAAGGTGAACATGCCGGCATCGGTGATTCTATTGTAGCTGAGGTCCAGGGCTGTGACCTCAGGGTGCTCCATAAGCCATGCACACACCACCTCTACGTCCTTGTCCGCTAGGCGACATCTGGTGGTTCACAAACGCAACAGTGCTCAAACACAATTGGCCCTTCCATATACTGGGTGTTCAGTTCAAAATGTGTCATGGCTCGCTGTATGCCGTCATATGGCTAACCGATGAGCCTAGAAAATTCAATCTTCCTACACTTCCGCAGAGGCGTATTACCTATATGCTAGAGAAGTTGCCTAGTAAGTACGGCGTTCATTCTGAAGAGTACTTACCGATAAGCACGGTAACGCCGGTAGTGGCACGAATGTGAACTGTTTGGAAACATGTACTGAGGTGAGTTTTTTTCTTACTATCGGGATATGGAGAGAGGGTTAAGACGATTACTTACGTATTTTTTGACATTAATTTCGACGGTCAATATGGACACTGACCATTTGATTTGTATTGTGGAATGTTGCCGTACGCAATCGATGATAACAAATACCCTGCGACGACTTCCCCGCGCAAAACACAGTTCGAAAGAAGTTATGGTAGCACACAGACCGTACTGACCGCCATCTGTTGCTACGACGTTCAAGTTATACCGTACACGTTCTCAAGTTCAGATTGAACGCCTTGATTAATAGGCAACTTCTCTGACGTAAAAGCTGAAACTCGCTTCAGATCGCTGACTCACAACAGTGACGTCATGACACACTTTGAAATGAACACCCAGTAGAATGCAAGATACAAAATGCTGTGACGTCACAAGATATTCTTATTACACACTTCCACAATGCTTCGTCTGCTCCGTGAAAATATTATCTTTATAGGCTGTAACATGTCAACCATGAGGCACTTTAACAAACGCCGTGCACATTAGAGTTGGGGTTTTCAAAGCGGCAAACTCAACATGATTCTCTTATTTAAACTGAGTTATTCAAGTTGCACTGTTATGTGACCCCATAGCCTCCTGAGTCCAGAGACATTTGATTTTTATATTTTTAAAGTTCAATATAATTCTACACTTCAAAAAAAGTCACCGACATGAGGAAAAATGCTGAAAAAATTCTGCAGGTTACAGTTAGGACACGAATGCAGGTATATTATACTATACTTCGGGTCTATGCACATAGATCTTATATCATAATTATGTATAAAGCATGGTATAGTATACTATACTCTCAGGACTCAGAAGGATAGACGCCTACTACGGGCATCCTCGGTCGCTCTGGCATACCCGGGAAAGAAATGGTCATGCTCAGCATACCCGCTCGTACTTCTCAGACATTCAGGAAAGATTTCTCATTTTGTATTATGAGGTGTGGTGGTACGTTCTTTAAGGGAAGAGGATGGTATTTTTTGGTGAAAAATGAGTAAATTTTCAAAAAGAAAAAATTCTTTAAAATACTCTGTGATATGTGTGGAATGCATAGCATAACATTTTGTGGATATTTGTGCCCTTATCGGATGTTGAGTCGCCATTTTTAAACTTCCTGCGTTATAGATTTTTAAATCACTCGCCCACTTTTATTGTTGTTTCCGATAAATTAAATAAAAAAAAAAATTCTTTAAAATACCCTTTGATATGTGTGGAATGCATTGCATATAACATTATGTGGGGATTTGTGCCCTTATCGGATGTTGAGACGTCATTTTTAAACTACCTGCGCTATGGATTTTTAAATCACACACCCGCTTTTATCGGTTTCCAGTAACTTCATTTTTTTTTTTTTGCTACATTGCCAGACAAAAATGGATATAATTTCTGAACTATTAAATATACATGCATGAAATTTAGAACACACATTCTTTAGACTATTAGGAAACTTTTTCCTGTAACAGAATTTTGTTAATTGATTTCATTTTAAAAATACGTCCGTTTGTTTGCAAGAAAGGAAATCAGAAAATTGTTATTACATTTTAATTTGATATTTGATATATTTGGTCACAGCACTTCTTTACATATAATGGTGTACCTCACATTTCTGTATCCCGTGCCACCATTAACACTTACAGTAACACATATTTGCAGTACACGTCTACACAAATTCTCCCAATTAAACTAATTACATTTTAATTATTTTACAAACGTAGGGACTAATATCAAAATTCTGTTACAGACAGTTTGTAGAACATGCCTTTGCAAATACATTGAAAAAAACTGTTTGAATCTATCTTGAAAACGGTTTAGATATATCGGTTTTAGTACAATCCTGCATTGGGTATATATATTTTTTTTTTTCAAATTTGTGCCCCCAATTTTTTTTTCAAATATTTTTATTTGGTTGAGTTGTCACAGCTATGAGCTCTCTACATACAAAAAATTAATATTTTACACCAAATAAGAAAAAAAGTTAAAAAAAATACCATCCTCTCCCCTTAATGCAACTAGTTTTAGACAATGACATCATCGCTCGAGAAATTCTCGTGTTGCATACATTTAGGGATTTTTGCATAAAATTGTTTCAACCTATTCTATTCGAGCCTAAAAATCCGAGGTCTAAAACATGAGCATGCCCCAAGAATTTCAAAAGTCGGCGCCTATAGTGGTCGATTCATTACACTCTAGCTTGCATGGCAGATGGCATACGTATACGAATAATTGCATAATAAATCTGTCGTGTCTCTGGACATATAGATCAGAAGCATGATAAATTAATCGCTACCGTTATACTTCAGAATACCGCGTAAGTACTTATGTACAAACACTGCACACATATTAATAGTACATTACGCAACGAGCCTATAATGGTAGTAATTAAGACGCGAGCATGTTTATGAAACGAGCACAAGCGAGTTTCATAATTTTCATACGAGCCTATAATGGTAGTAAGTAAGACGCGAGCATGTTTATGAAACGAGCACAAGCTCGTTTCATAATTTTCATACGAGCGTCTTAATTACCATTATAGGCAAGTTTCATACGACTTTTTATGCTCGACCATATTTCTAACTTGAAATTATTCATAAGTATTCATGTTATACTTATCTGACTGGGGAGCGGAACTGACCTTGTACAATATCTCGTAAATTGTGAGATGTGCGCAGACGCGAAAGTATTGATTTTTTTTCCGAGAAAGAAATGTCATTGACCGTGATATAATCTAGAGAGTAAAATAAACATTAATCTTGATATAACCTTGAAATTGATTTAGACATTGAAAAACGAGATGACAAATTGAATTTATTTGAATATTATTTACAATTAACGCTAATTATTATAGTAACAGAACATAACCTTCTGCGACAGTATAGGATTTCCATCCTCCGTGAACGTTTCGCTAGTTGTCTTTCGATTGCAAATCCGAGAATAATCGATACTTGCGCTTTCATATTGCTACAATGGTGTTTTCTGATTGGTGGAACACCTGAACTTTAATGAATAGGTGTACTTTAATGAGGTCCATTAAAGGGCTGCTACCAGGTGTATAATTACTACATTTGAGCATGGTCGAGCATAAAAGTAATTAAAACACATGTTTTTTTATTGATGGCACAAGGATAGATAAATGAATAATAAAAAAGAATGTCCCCTGGACCAAAAATAAATAATTCAATAAAGCAATAACGACATATATGTACTTACGCGGTATTCGGAAGTCGTTCCAAATTAATTAAGCTCGTCCTTTTTTTGTTGTTAAATTTTCATATTCAATTATTTATTTGATATAGTGATTTGATTTCTCAAGACGTATTGAACATGGGTGTTAGAATCACACGTTAGTATGCGATGACAATATGTATCTGATTTGAAGCCGATTTGTTTCCACTGTGAATCGAAAAACTTTACTCACCCCTTTCTCTTGAATAGGTCGTTGCCTCTCAGAATCAGCTCACGTTTTTTATTTTCCAATTTTTTTGTGAATGTTTTCAAAAATATATCTGTCAGGATCAAACTTCGCTTTTCCTCTTCATTCCTCTTATACTTTTCTTTAGAACCTTCTTTATCCTCGAAACGCACCATATTTGCGTCAATATGGTGTCCATATTACTGGCCACATTGTTGTAACCATATTATGATGGCTGTGCGCGCACGTTCTTGTGGACATTCGGCTGTAATAATAAAGTGCTTTTGGAATATTAAAGTTATGTTTGCAGGTAGGTAGCCTATAATTTTATTGGATACTGTGAAGTCACTATAAATAGATTTTTGAATGTTGAGAAATCATGTATAGGCCATACCAAGCGTATTTACGTTGTTATGATCGGTTTAATCAAATGGGATACGTTAAAGAATTGTTAAATTGGTGCTCAGGGAATAAAGTTATGAATTGCTTACCACATTTATTAATACTGCTGCTTACCACATAAAGGTAAAATAAACATTTTATGTGTCATTTCTGAAAAAAAGTGACAGAGGATTTTATGAAATCCTTTGGATTGCGTGAATCGTCTTTATTCTAGGTATGTAATTTTTAGGTTAAGGATGGATGTAAGGATTAAGTAAATACTACACAGGCAGGATGAACACACTCTATCCAATAATAAAGATAATGGAGTGTGTGGAATGACGCAGTGAAAGAAAAGGAAATGGGAGAGAGAATCAAAAGGTACGCGATCATTGTTCCGCTGAAGGCACTTGATAGAATTTTGAATGAGAAAAGCCGAAAATGGATGTAACATAGCTATCACATGAGACGGAGGAATGTTGCTTGTCCTTACGGAATTTGGGTTGTAAGTTCCAAGCCTATTGGCCGCTTATCTCCGTTTTTCATCGTTTGTAGGAAGAAATTAAGATGACTTTGAAAGGGAAAAGCCCTACAAATTCATCAATAGGACCATCAACAGTAACCGGAAAAACGACATAATCCAATAGCTGCCATATGAGGGACAGGACTGTGTGGACAATGACAGTGAAAGAAGGAGAAATTGACTGCTATTAAATACCCTACTATAATAATACGGGACAGCTGTATACTAGCGGCATTGACGTGAGTTCGAAATATCGCGGACCTGACATCTAGCGGAGCGGCGTGGAATTACGTCCACAAAGACAAATATTAATATAGCGGGATTCGGACTATTGTTTAAAACGTGAGTTACTAATGTGGAATAATATATGGAACACTTAAGAAATGTTGAATAATATTTAATGTAAAATTATTATCTTATATCAAAGCTGCATATTACGAGAAATATTGCATACTTCGTATTACTTTCCGTAATTAATTGTTACATATTTTTCTACAATAATGCTTTATATACGCATTGCTGACAGCTGCAAAGATAAAATTGATAGTAATCTGATGCTTGTAATAATTAGTAAAGGCATGTGAACAACAATAAAACTTAATTTGATAAAACCTTAAAATTTCCAATATATTTTAACTCCTATTCATTTATTAGGTCTAAATAAAAAAGCTAATTTGTATTATTCTATCAACACAAAGACGAAGGAATTAGGCCTAATAAAGAATGTTGTTGACTCACGTTTTATGATCCCTCGGAAATCGAAAGTACAATTTGTAGCAATTATAAACAGCACATATTACACCCTGACATTTTAACACAGCACTAATTAATAAAACTATTAACTGGCCCAGCAACAATACACATTGCAGTTGATTAACAGCTTGTCTTGCAAGTATCGCCACACCGGCCGCCTAGGTAGCAGCACCAGCGTCGTTCTCGTGCAGAACTGCTAGCTGTCCAGTATTATTATAGTAAGGTATTTGCTGCTTGCGCTATTTAGGCTAGCTTTGGATCATTTCTGACATCACTTCCGGCTCTTTAGATAACTATCTAGTTCACTTCAGCTGAAAATGTGGCTTTGAGACACGGCCTTAGTAGCCAATTTAAAAAGTCAGTTGTAACAGATCCAATGAATAAGTGACACCATTGCATCTGGACAGTCAGTCGATTCTTGGGAATTCTGTATTTAAACTACTGAAAGTCCTTTCTTGATACAATTCTCCCCATCAGAAGTAATACTAATTTGGTATGAATTGGTTAAGACACCATTACTTGCTTTTAGTTAATACATCAATTCTTTTATGTTTCGCACTTACGCGTTTTTACACATACCGGTATTCGTTTCTTCTGAGATCCTGGCAGAATTCCTGTACTTGCTATGTTAACTTCGGATATATATACGTATATATATATGTATATATACGTTTTTCGTAGATTCGGTTTTTACACTTACACGATCATATTTTAAACCAGGGAGATACGAAACATCATTTATAGTCCAAAATCAATTTTTCTCGGAATTAGCTTTGCTGCGGAAATATAGATGTGGCTCACCTTGAAATTCGTGGAAATTCGAAGCTGCTCATGCTTGCCTCCAACAATCTTGTGTCCTTTAATGACGGTGTTACTGCTTTAGAAACAGGCAAACATTCCGTAACACATCACGATGTAACTGAACAAATTATGAACAGTTATCACAATCTGAGGGCATGGTTATTCCTTATGAGTGAGCTCTCCAAAATAATAGACTTTTTTTTTTTGTAAAATAATCACATGTTAATTAATGTTATTTCAGGTGTTATTAAAGGTTCGTTCCAACAAGACAGTAACCGTCAGTAACTATCGTGAGCATGCGCAGTACAGAAAAGATATTCCAACACACTTCAAACCAGTTCTGAACCGGAAACATGTAGGCCTACTTCAGTCGAACATTCCAACAAACAAACACTGTTGACATGGGTCCGGAATGTTCAGAAATAGTTGGTGGATTGAGGCATGTACTGGTGAGTATGTCTCTGACATGCTCATACGCACACAAACGTCTTCTGCATACTGAAGAAAGACATGAACACCTGCTTACATCTTTCACATTACAACTTAAAGGTTAATATGGAAAGTGACAGTGCAGATGAATAATAAAACTATATATTTAATTTAAATTTTCGCCAAAATGAAAAACAATGAAAATTATTTAGGTAATGAAATAGTTAATTACATTTTCAATACTCAACTTCGATTAAAAATATAATAAATAAAGTTGTTGTTTTCTAATGCCAGGCATTTGACAATAAAGTCATTTGACCTCTTGCACTCCAATATTTTTCAAAGATATTATCATGGCCAGCCACTGAAGCACAGATTTTGAGGTGTTCCGAATCCATTTCTTGGTTTGAGTTGCACAATGGGCAGTTAGGGGACTGATATATTCCAATTCTATGCAGGTGTTTGGCCAAACAATCATGGCCTGTTGCCAATCTAAATGCAGCTACAGACGATTTTCGTGGTAAATCGGGAATTAACTGTGGATTATGATGCAGAGAGTTCCATTTTTTCCCTTGGGATTGAGTTATCAAATTTTATTTGTTGAAGTCTAAGTATGTAGATTTAATAAATCTCTTCACAGAGTAATACGTAGATTTAGTAACAGGTCTGTAAGTAGCAGTGCTGCCCTTCTTTGCTAAAGCATCCGCATTCTCGTTTCCCAGGATTCCACAATGGGATGGTATCCATTGGAATACAATTCTTTTATTGAGTGATATTAATTGAGAGAGCATTTTAGTTATTTGTGCTGTTTGAGATGAAAGTGTGTGTCTAGAGACTATTGATAGAATAGCTGCTTTGGAGTCTGACAATATAACTGCATTCCTAAATTTATTGATGTGGCATAGAAGATTCCTGAGACATTCACTTATTGCAATGATTTCACCATCAAAACTTGTTGTTCCATATCCAAGAGATCTATAAAGTGAGAAGAGACAGCACGTAACACCTGCACCGGCATCTTGTTCTCTGGAGATCAAGGATCTGTCGGTGTATAAATGAAGCCAGTTTTGTGGAGGGTACCTAATATTAATTGTCTCTAAAGACAAATAAAGTACATAAACGAATCATTATTATTTATTTTTTTTTTAAGATGAGAGTCTCCCAGTACAACGATATGTAATTAGCAGAATTCTTACCTTCCATATTTTGTGTTATCTTTTTATAGAAAATTATCCAAATTCTATTTTTTGCTATTTGAATTAGCTGTGAAACAATAATTAAGCAGCTCGTTTTCAGGCAAAGATGATCACATGAACCGCTTGTTGGAATGAACCTTAAAAATTTCATTTTAGTTTCCTCATATATACCGTTTCTTCTTCACACCCTCATAAAAACTTAAACTATAAATTAATTTTTACTGTAAAATGAGAGGAGAGAGAAACAAGGTAGAAGAGCTCTTTTCCAAATCAGCATTCCTTTCCTCGTAGGAAACAAGCAAATGCGACACGTGTATTTGGTGCTTTTTATTGTTTAGAAGTGTTCATAGATACAGAGAAGTTTAACACAGCTTTCTGAAGCATGATGCTTACACACTATGTTGGTAACATTCAGTTCATAATACATTCTAGCAAAAATATATAATATATATCTCAGCAATTTTAATATATAATTGAAGTTATTGGGTAAGCTTGCTTTATGTGACAGTTTCACTGAGAGAAACTGCTAGAAAACAAGATTTCGTTAAAATATATCCGTATAACAATAACATAAAACACATGTATGGGAGGTAATTAATTTCAAAGAATGAGAAACTAAAATTTAACTTCCCAATATTACCAATACGTGACAAAACAAAATCACTACTTAATATTGTATTGTTACTGACTTCTAGGGAGGAATGAAGCTGTTAAGTACTCTATACCATTTCTTATGCACCGTCTATGATACCCTTCTGTTTAACAGAAAGAAAAGACATACTGTGTTATGCTAATAGGGACAATAATTAATAGTTAAATACAGAAGACGAAAGTAATTGGAAAAAAAAAAAGACGAATAATGTGCTTTAGTAACAATTACATACACCTTGGGTGAAGACAACTATGTGAAGTTGTCCTCACATACTCTTTCTTTCCCAGGTAACTACAAAGCAAGGATTAACTATGACGACACTATTTGCTGTGAATCCAGTTGAGGGCTGCCCGAATCTCGTGGAGTTTCACTCTCCTGAGGAAGGATGCGATCAGTTGATACTCTGGCAAAGTCCGACGACTGCCAATGCCTCTTGGTGGACTGATGCAAGTTCCTGCTGAACCTCTTGCTTTGTGGCTGTCCGAACCAGCTGCCAGACTGAGCTTCCTCCCCTCACACAAGACTTTCGTTGTCAGGCACAGCAACCACTGCAGAATCTACGCATATCAAATCCACAATATTATCTCTCTGAATAATATCAGAGATGTATCATACTACTGTATATCCAGGGCTGCGCAAAATACTGACATCCAAGTATTTCAAATACAAATACAAAATACTTCAAAAAATTGTGTTTGAAATACAAATACTTACTTACTTACTTACTGGCTTTTAAGGAACCCGGAGGTTCATTGCCGCCCTCACATAAGCCTGCCATTGGTCCCTATCCTGAGCAAGATTAATCCATTCTCTATCATCATATCCCACCTCCCTCAAATCCATTTTAATATTATCTTCCCATCTACGTCTCGGCCTCCCCAAAGGTCTTTTTCCCTCCGGCCTCCCAACTAACACTCTATATGTATTTCTGGATTCGTCCATACATGCTACATGCCCTGCCCATCTCAAACGTCTGGATTTAATGTTCCTAATTATGTCAGGTGAAGAATACAATGCGTGCAGTTCTGTGTTGTGTAACTTTCTCCATTCTCCTGTAACTTCATCCCTCTTAGCCCCAAATATTTTCCTAAGCACCTTATTCTCAAACACCCTTAACTTATGTACCTCTCTCAAAGTGAGAGTCCAAGTTTCACAACCATAAAGAAGAACCGGTAATATAACTGTTTTATAAATTCTAACTTTCACATTTTTTGACAACAGACTGGATGATAAAAGTTCCCAACCGAATAATAACAGGCATTTCCCATGAGAAAAATAGTTATTAATTTAAAACAAATTTATATTTGCAGCAGAATGTATTATAACATGAGTAAACTGAATATTACTACTACATACTGGCTTTTAAGGAACCCGGAGATTCATTGCCGCCCTCACATAAGCCTGCCATTGGTCCCTATTCTGAGCAAGATCACTCCAGTCTCTACCATCATATCCCACCTCCCTCAAATCCATTTTAATATTATCTTCCCATCTACGTCTCGGCCTCCCCAAAGGTCTTTTTACCTCCGGCCTCCGGGAGGGATTTGCCCATACGTGCTACATGTCCTGCCCATCTCGAACGTCAACAGATACAAAATCCTTTTAAAAAATTAAGCAAAATACATTTGTATTTCAAATACTCAAAATACATTTGTATTTCAATTACTCGATACAATATGTAGGCCTAAAGAAATAAGAATATTGCTGAAACTCTAAAAATATTACATTAACATTAAAAGTGTTTTTATCTCGAAGTTTCATATAAACACTGTAACTGAACTTCTTCCTTTTCCCAGTCAGCAATGAAATTATGCTACATATGAATAATTACTGCTCCCTTAAAAAAAAACCAGTTTCTCAAGAAGTTTATCAGATAAGGATCCCCTTGCTGATGAATGAATAAATCCTGCAAAACACAACAGTCTTTCTACAGGTGCAGAGGAACACAAACTTGTATTATACTTTATGAAAGCTTGTTTCACTGTTGGGTAATTCTCTAGAAACCACAGGGTTGTCCCTTTGCCATTGAAGAATTGTATGAGCTCATAATCCGCAGTAGATAAGTTCTTTTCTTTTTGCTTTTCAAAGTCTGTTGTACTTGAGTTGAGAACACAAAAATTGTTTTCATTGTCTGAACTGACCAAAGGTGTAGCAGAGAACTTCTCAGCTGATTTCACGCACATATTCTGTTCCTCTTCTTATCATTTGGTGAGGCAGTGTCAGGTAGCCATCTCATCTTCAATGATGGGTGGAAGCAAGCTGCCAAAATAGCTCAATTTGCTTCTGGGGTCAGATCAAACATCGCTTTAAATCTTGATGGAAGCAAACTTATTAGGATTGGAGTCACTTGGACTACATTGCATAGATTGCTAAATAACAGAATATTTAATCTGTTTTTGAGGGAAATTAATGTGGACAAAAGTTGGACGTAATAGCAGGTCTTCTCATTTTGCATTAAATCAAGGGCTACGACAATGGGTTTCAGAACTGCACAATATTCTTCAGGGTACTGAAACTCAAGATCTTTGAAGGTTGGCAATCCCAGTTTTTCACATATACTGTTTATATCATGTTTCAATTGCAATATTTGAGAGATTGAGTCATAAAGAGAATTACATTGAGTTGGGCAAGGAAACTTTAATGAATATTTCAAGACATCTGATCTAATTTCTGAGGATTTGGGTCTAATAGACGCATTCCATAATGCTGAACATGTAGCAAGTGTTGGGTGATGGATCCTTGATGCTGTTGGAGATTTCTTTATGGTATTAAGGAAATCAGTTGTGGCAAGAAAACTAAGTGTATGGCTAGCATATCTGAAATGGGCAGGCAAATAAGACAAAAGTTCATTCTTCAAATCCAAATCCTAAACTTGAAGGACAAGAAGAAGAAAAAAAAATTGAATATTTGAAATACAAAATACATCAATTTTATGTATTTAAATACAAAATACTTTCGAAAATCCTTACAAATTACAAATGTATTTCAAATACGTATTTAAAATACATGTATTTCAAATACTGCCCAGCCCTGTGTATATCATATCTGATGCTTTACGTTGCATACATCAGAATCAGAATCACGCACATGAGATGGGCCCAGGATATAATGACAAGCATAATTACACTTGGTCACAGTTAGCAATTATTTCAACAAATGAATGTGACAAAATGGTGTCGTGATAATTCTAATTTAGTTAATATTGGACTACTCAAATGTAATTACATGTAGTAAATGCATTATGATACCTATCACTATACATTTTTATCCCATTAAGAAAACGTATGGAAGTTCGAGGTAATGTGACAATAAATATTAAAGTACTGACTGTTAAGTTCTAAATTCTTGTAAAATAAAGATTTGTAAGTTACAAAACATGTTTAATTTTTTTTTTTTAAATATGACATCCGCAGAAAGTGAGAATGTTCCTGAGATAACAGAAATTTCGTGATGTTGAAATTCAAACTCATAATTTAGTGAAGCGACATTTTGAGGGATAACAGGCCGAGAGTTCTCAGAACTCATCTTAGTTTAAGCATGTATGTTTATCTATAGTAATCTCACTAGAGGCTTATCTAGAGAAAATAAAAACTCGAGTGGGATTTAATTGACTATTACACGATTAGAAGAAAGTACATAAAGATTAGAAGAAATAAAGTACTCTAATACAATAAAATATTAATTGCCTTACAAAAATACCGTGGTAAACTGTCTTGGAAATGTATTATTGCACCATCTCATCATTACAAAAATTTCGCTAGATGACAGTAGTGTGTTAGGATTAGCTGTTCTCTTGTTACAAGTTGTGCCAACTGTACAATCTTCATTGAACTCGGAAGGGTTTGTTGATTCAGTTTCATTTTTATTAAAACAGTTGCATTCCACTTCAATTATCAATATATATTAAACAATATCTGATACGTGACTATCCATGATCTCATATAGCAAAAGCTATAACATAACCTAAATAATATAGAAAAGGCAAATGATAGAAAAATTTTAATTAAGGCTGATGAAATAAACATGAATAATTTTAAAAGATACAATTATTTTCAAGTACAATGTTGGCAAACAAAGAAACAAATGTTAGGGAGATGATAAAAATTGTAGGATAAGCAGCCATGATTGGTTGAAACACGTCGTTCTGTACCGTTTTATTGGTCGGAAGTAATACGACGTAGTAAAAGTGTAATAGCTGAATCACCTTGCACTCTATACAAGGACAGTGCATATGTTAGCAGATTTAATGAAGATTTTTTTTTAAATATGACGCAAGCACAAACACACACGAGGAAATCACTGGAATTATGACTGCCTTATTTGTTTTCTAAATGAATGGCAGAGAGCATAAGTCCACATACCTCGTTGCTAGAGGGCAGGTCAGGGTCATCAGGACGTAGCCAGGCGCTTGGGGCCCACAAGAGCAGCTGACATACAGTTGCTGCTGCCTCTGCACTAAGGCGCTATAACAAAGCAATACGGCACATCACAGTTCAAGCTGGCTTATGTACAGAAGCTTTATGAAAATGTTAAGCAGTTAGACCTAAAGCAGGAATGTGTAACTTCCATGGAAAAATATTTACTGAAGAGAAAATTTCCACATGGAAACAGGATAATAGATCAATACTTTTAACTATTACAGGCTGAAATATTCTATGCATTGCAACTTCACATACCCCGTCAGCATTTATTCTTTTTCCATGCTTGACCTTGAACACAGAGGGACTCTTGCAATATGGAATGTGCATGAGTTGAGCCTTCTCCTAACACAATCAATCAATCTTCTTAATGTATCCAGCTGTTTGCTGACAACATAAAGTCCACTATAGTCCACTGTAGTCTATTCAGTTGTTGTTTTTCACGAGAAATGAGGGGTATTTTGATCGGTGTTCATTATAGATGCCTGTTGCTAGTAGCCAGAGTTGGGGTGTAGTCAATATATACTGCAGGGCTGTGTCTTCTGCAACTGGTACTGATGATTTTAATTTACTTCTTTTGTGGCTTATGGATGGACAGTATAGAAGAATGTGAATAATTTCGAGGGAAAAATTGTTCCAGGGCCGGGTATCGAACCCGGGACCTTTGGTTAAACGTACCAATGCTCTCCCACTGAGCTACCCGGGAACTCTACCTGACACCGATCCAATTTTTCCCTCTATATCCACAGACCTCAAAGTGGGCTGACAATTGTCAAGCAACCAACATTGAGTGCACACTAACTCTGTGTGACTTAAATTGTGGTTTTCTGTTACGTACAGTGACGTGTATTATGCAAATCAAGCTTCCAGGTATAACTCCTTGTAAAGTTAATTTGAATAATTTCAAGGGAAAAATTGTTCCGGGGCCGGGTATCGAACCCGGGACCTTTGGTTAAACGTACCAGCGCTCTCCCACTGAGCTACCCAGGAACTTTACTCGAAATTATTCAAATTAACTTTACAGGGAGTTATACCTGGAAGCTTGATTTGCATAATACACGTCACTGTACGTAACAGAAAACCACAATTTAAGTCACACAGAGTTAGTGTGCACTCAATGTTGGTTGCTTGACAGTTGTCAGCCCACTTTGAGGTCTGTGGATGTAGAGGGAAAAATTGGATCGGTGTCGGGTAGAGTTCCCGGGTAGCTCAGTGGGAGAGCGTTGGTACATTTAACCAATGGTCCCGGGTTCGATACCCGGCCCCGGAACAATTTTTCCCTCGAAATTATTCAAATTAACTTTACAGGGAGTTATAACTGGAAGCTTGATTTGTATAGAAGAATGTGTTTCAGATCTTCATCATGATTATTATACCACAGACAAGTAGGATTATCAGAAAGGTGAAATCAGTGTAGGTACAATTGAGTGACAATGTGACCTGTTCTGGCTCTTATTAAAAATGTTTGAACATGTCTGGGCAAGTTTTTGTACATTTCCAGGTCATTTGGTTTCTTTTGTACAGACTGTAAAATTTTTCCTTTGTCAGAAGAGAGCCAATTGTTGATCCATAGGTTTGTAAAATGAGACTTTACTAAAGCAAAAGCATTGGATAGAGATATCACTTGAAGAGGTCTTGGTTGCAAATATGTTGCCTGTTTTGCAATATTATCGACTTCCTCGTTTCCAGGTATACACAATGACTAGGTATCCATTGAAATGTTATTTCCTTTTGGAGTTCTTTTAGTTTACTTAGTTGCTTCTGAATTGTAATAATTCTATGTGCATATAGGTTTGGTACATATTTAATTATATTAAATATAGCCCCCTTGGAGTCGGTAAGTATGCAAATAGATTTTTCAGAAATTTGAGTAACACACTGAAGAGCAGCATCAATAGCTAGCAATTCAGTGTCAAGACTGGAGGAGGATGAACATAGTATGAAATAACTTTCTTGATATTTTGGAATATAATACCCTGCTGAATGAACCAGGAGTATATTCAAGGGGAGGGAAGAATTTTTGCTTCTCTACCCAGGAGGTTCCAGTCTAAAAGATCTGCAGGAAAATAAATTATTTTATGCTTGACCATGCCGAAATGTAGTAATTATACACCTAGTAGTAGCCCTTTAATGCACCTCATTAAAGTACACCTATTCATTATAATTCAATTGTTCAACCAATGAGAAATCACCATTGTACCATTATAAAACCGCAAGTATCGATTATTCTCGGATATGCAATCGAAAGACAATTAGCGAAAAGTCACAGAGGCTGGAAATCCAATACTGTTGCAGAAGGTTATGTTCTGTTACTATAATAATTAGCGTTAATTGTAAATAATATTCAAATAAATTCAATTTGTCATCTCGTTTTTCAATTCTAAATCAATTTCCAGGTTATATCAAGATTAATGTTCATCTTATTCTCTAGGTTATATCAAGGTCAATGACATTTGTGCCTCGGAAAAAATCAATACTTTCGCGTCTGCGCACATCTCACAATTCAGGTCACTTCCGCTCCTCACTTACATAACCATAACATGAAAACTTATGAATAATTTCAAGTTAGAAATATGGTCGAGCATAAAGAGTCGTATGAAACATGCCTATAATTGTAATTAAGACGCTCGTATGAAAATTATGAAACTCGCTTGTGCGCTTTTCATAAACAAACATACTCGCGTCTTAATTACTACCATTATAGGCTCGTTGCATAATGTACTATTCTTTCCAAGAAAAACAAGTTAAAGGAATTTGGTCAACAATATCATCTTTATATACCACTGGAACAAATTGTCCATCATTCTCACCTTAGAAGGATTCCTCGTAAGCAGGTTATGGATCAGGCAGTTGACAGTGACTGGTACTCTGTCTGGTAGGTCAGGCAAGTCTTCTTCCATGTAGGACCCATTGCGCAGGAGAGGCTGCAAACCTGGACCACTGCCATAGAAAGGGTTTTCCATGCCAAACAATTCGTATGCTATTGCTCCCACTGCCCATGCATCAGACTTTGAGTAGTTAATACTGGTGAAGGGACCTGGCTCCGAACACACGACCTGCCAACACAACATTACTTTGTATTTTGTAAATAAAAAATTACTACAAATTCTTCCTAATACACTACACGGGATTGTGTATAGGTTCAGTGCCAAGTTTTCATTTTTCTTGCCTCCAATGTTGAAAATAAGAGAAGCAATATAGAGATATAAGAGGGTAATGCTGTCACCATTACTCATTTGAGGCTTTTTTGCTCAGGCCTGGCCAAGAAATAGAAAAAAAGAGAGCTTATTCCACATGAATACTGAATATGAAGCTAAAACTTGTTCCCAACCAAATTTACACATTACTTTAATTAAAGTTATAATTAGCACACAATTTTTCCTTAGCAATTACTTTACACTTCCTCTTATTGCTGTGAATGAATTAAAAGTTTTCATGTTTTCATTTGTCTACTAAACATTAAATTTAAGCTTCAATTTAATTCTTTCCGCATCTGTGTAGCAAGCAAAATGGAAAATGAATTGTATGTTAACTTAATTTTAATTTTATTGGGTTATTTTACGACGCTGTATCAATATCTAGGTTATTTAGCGTCTGAATGAAACGAAGGTGATAATGCTGGTCAAATGAGTCCGGGGTCCAGCACCGAAAGTTACCCAGCATTTGCTCGTATTGGGTTGAGGGAAAACCCCGGAAAAAACCTCAACCAGGTAACTTGCCCCGACCGGGATTCGAACCCAGGCCACCTGGTTTCGCGGCCAGATGCGCTGATCGTTACTCCACAGGTGTGGGCTTCATTACTTTAATTAAAGTCATAATTAGCGCACAATTTTTCCTTAGCAATTACTTTACACTTCCTCCTATTGCTGTGAATGAATTAAAAGTTTTCATGTTTTCATTTTTCTATTAAACATTAAATTTAAGCTTCAATTTAATTCTTTCCGCATCCATGTAGCAAGCAAAATGGAAAATGAACTGTATGTTAATTTAATTTTAATTTTATTGGGTTATTTTACGACACTGTATCAACATCTAAGTTATTTAACGTCTGAATGAAATGAAGGTGATAATGCCAGTGAAATGAGTCCAGGGTCCAGCACCGAAAGTTACCCAGTATTTTTTCGTATTGGGTTGAGGGAAAACCCTGGAAAAAACCTCAACCAGGTAACTTGCCCCGACCGGGATTCGAACCCGGGCCACCTGGTTTCGCGGCCAGACGCGCTGACCGTTACTCCACAGGCATGGATTTGTATGTTAATCAGCACTAATATTTAATATTGTAACATATTGTGACGGCCACGTGAGGTTCGATCTTACGACCGACGGAGGCAGGGCTAAGTCGGCTGTGTTTTGGGCGGGTTGCGCGCGCTTCTGCTTCCTGGGGCATGTGCTATGGTGGGGAGTGGAGAGGGGAGGTTGCGACACGCTGTTCTGCGGCAGAGAGGGGAAAGTAAAGCAGCTGGTGACTGAGGAGAAAGGTCCAGAGAAGTCTGGATAGCCGTTATCTTCTAGGCATCTGTCGACCGACCGCGAACTCTCCAGAAACTATGGCTTAGTTATAAATACAACGCGCAAGTGAACGCGAGTCAGTCAGTCAGTCAGTCAGTCAGTCAGTCAGTCAGTCAGTCAGTCAGTCAGTCAGTCAGTCAGTAAGCCAGTGTTGTCACAGGCAGATTTGGATAGTAAGCGAGTTAGTCTTGTGTAGCAGTGAAGCCAGCTTCGAGACCAGAGCGCGACTTGAGTTGTGTCCATAACTGTGGAGCCTGAAGCCCGGAGTTCGAGTGCAGTGGACCGCAGTTGGGGGACCTGAGTTCGAAGTTCAGCGGATCGTCTCTGAAGGTCTGGGGTTCGAGATTCTGTGAACGCGAGTGACTGAGCTAGAAGAACTAGCCAAGACAAACGAGCTGTGAACTGAGAACTGACAGTTCTGTGTTGTAAATAGTGCTTTGTGAATATTAGTTAAGATTAACAGTTCATTGTTGTTCGTAATAGTCCAAGTAAATTGCCATTGTCGTTTGTGGAGTGCAATAACGAACGCTGTGTTGCTGTGCGGAGAGTAAATCCCATTGTTGATGGGAGTGAAATTAAATTGTAGAGAGTGATAATTATTGTTGAGATAATAAAATTACATTGTTGTTTAGTATAAAATTTACAATATTATGTGTTGACTAGTAATAATCTATTTTTACAATCTAAATTCTAAGGCCCGTTGTCATAGACATTCTTAGCGCGGGCTTCCAGTGGATGATCAGCAGACTAACGTTTTTCATATTCATAAACCAGTGTTAGCGATATGATATGATATGAATCCTGTACAAGTAATCACTCGATAGCCGGGGTTAGTTTAGCATGCTCGTAGCGCGGGCTAGCGAAATGTCTATGAATAGCACCCTAAATGATGTGAAGAACAAATAAAGAGAGTTGCACATCCGATTTAAAAGTAATGAAGGTGGTTGGGGGAACTCATTTTGATTATGTATGAATGCAAAAAAATGACAACAGTGCAACTTCATGTTCACTGACCGAATTCCTTAAGTTCTCCAACAAAAATGTTTAAAAATATGGATTCTTAATACATATTATTCATTGTGCATGTCTTAATACCTCTGGAGCCATAAGCGCAGTGTTGCCACCCTTATCTGTATCTGGGGAATGATAGGGGAGGGACAAACCGTGCACCCTGTCTGCCAGGCAGCATCCAAAATCTGTCACCACTAGCTGTGGGCAAGTGTCGTTCCCCTCAGACAGATCTAACAGAATGTTGTCACTCTTCAGATCCCTGCAACACGAAGTTGGCAGCAATGAGATGAAGCTTCTGGCTTCTATATTGAAACGAAATGTTACAAAATATCACTTTCGTCTGTACAGGTGACTAATGAAATTTCTTTCAGTCTTGCACCTTAAAAAAAAACTTTCCTTTTTCTATTTTCAAATAACAGTATTTCATTACATCCTTTCAATGGAAGATCCATAGGCCTTCTGTTTGTAGATTATAATTCAACACAGTTCTAGGGATTCTGGAGTTCATTCTTTTGAGATGGATTTTTCAATTTAAGTGATGAGAAATATAACCTCAAGTGGATGGAAACTGAGCCTTTCCATGGTATCGCTTCTCTCTAAGAATCACTTGATATAGTTGTCGAACTTCATTTCACAAGCTGCTAATATGTCCATCTCTTACATGTACAGTCTTAGATTTCTATTTTAGTAGGTTATTTTACGACGCTTTATCAACATCTTAGGTTATTTTGTGTCTGAATGAGATGAAGGTGATAATGCCGGTGAAATGAATCCAGGGTCCAGCACCGAGAGTTACACAGCATTTGCTCGTATTGGGTTGAGGGAAAACCCCGGAAAAAACCTCAACCAGGTAACATGCTCCGACCAGGAATCGAACCCAGGCCACGTGGTTTCGTGGCCAGACATGCTAACCGTTACTCTACAGGTGTGGACTGCAGTCTTAGAAACAAACGTTTTGCCACACAGATACTTTACAAGTCCCAGAAAGGAGGCAGTGCGCATGATCAGCGGATGAGCGACCTGGTTCACAAGAGAACAACTAGTTGAGGTAATGAAATTAGTTTTGTTTCGTTCTATGTCTCATCAAGCACACTACCTCCTTTCTGGGACTTACAAAGTATCTATGCAGGAAAACTTTTTTCTAAGACTGTACACGTCATGCTAAGGCTTTGTACATTATTTTGTATTAGACAAGGTTCCTTCATATTATTAAACTTCTGGAATTTTTGTGGTATAGTAGAACTCCAATTATCTGGACTAATTGGGGATTGAGCCGATCCGGATAATTGGATATAACTCTCAAATAATTAAGAAAAAACGATGTCTGACAAAGTAAAAACCCTATTTTTAATGATAAAACTAACTAAGCAAACATAGGTACCGTATTTATGTACTGTACAGTACTGTACTTTAAAATTGTATGTTAATAGTACATTATGCAACGAGCCTATAATGATAGTAATTAAGAAGCGAGTATGGGTGTTTATGAAACGAGCGCAAGCGAGTTTCATAATTTTCATACGAGCTTCTTAATTACCATTATAGGCGAGTTTCATACGACTTTTTATGCTCGACCATATTTCTAACTTCAAATTATTCAGATGTATACATTTTATTTGTATCTGACAAGATAGGAAGTGACCTTGTTCTAGGTCGTGAATTGTGAGATGTGCGCAGATGCGAAAGTATTGATTTTTTCCGAGGAACAATAATGTCACTGACCTTGTGTAATCCCATTAAACTTGGTATAACCTTGATTATTGAATTCGATATTGAAAAACTAAATGACAAATTGAATTTATTTGAATATTATTTACAATTAACGCTAATTATTATAGTAACAGATCATTACCTTCTGCGACAGTATTGGATTTCCAGCCTCCGTGACTTTTCGCTAATTCTCTTTCGATTGCATATCCGAGAATAATCGATACTTGCGGTTTTATAACGGTACAAAGCTGACTTGCCATTGGCTGAACACCTGTAAGCTGAGTTGTCATTGGCTGAAAACACCTGTACTTTAATGAGTAGGTGTACTTTAATGACATGCATTAAAGGACTGCTAACAGGTGTATAATTACTACATTTCTGCATGGTCGAGCATAAAGTAAATAAAAATAAAAAATTAAGATACAGTATTGTATAGAAATTTATTTTAGTACAGTACGTAATTCTGTATATTACCTTCAACACAGTAGCAAAAAATATCTAACTAGAGCACGTGAAGGTCAACAAGTGCTCTCGCTGTTCTTCTCACGATTTACCGTACGGTATTAATTTTTGTATTTTTTCCAAATCGATTCAGATAATATAGGAGATCCAGATGACTGGGGTCCGATAATTGGAGTTCTATTGTATAACTAATTTTCTCATTAAATAATATGCACCAAAACGACGTGGATTTATTTACTTTTTTTCAAACATTTTATATTTAATTCCCGATTTACCACGAAAATCGTCTGTAGCTGCATTTAGATTGGCAACAGGCCATGATTGTCTGGCCAAACACCTGCATAAAATTGGAATATATCAGTCCCCTAACTCAAACTCAAACCAAGAAATAGATTCGAAACACCTCAAAATCTGTGCTTCAGTGGCTGACCATGATAATATCTTTGAAAAATATTGGAGTGCAAGAGGTCAAATGACTTCATTGTCAAATGCCTGGCATTAGAAAACAACAACATATTTCATACCAACCTTAACAGAAGAGTAGGAAGATTAGCATTAATAAGGTTTAAATGCCCAGAGCTTACCTTGCATACTTCTAATTATATGACAGTTCTCACAATTACGCAATTGCCTGTATACCTGTGTGCAATGCCATGCATGTTGATGTGTGCGACTCCCTCCAGCAGCTGAGCAAGGATTAGCATAGCCATGCGCACACTTGGTTTTTTCTCGTGTAGGTACTGTTTCAAACTGCAGTCATATCTGCAAAATAATAATAATAATAATAATAATAATAATAATAATAATAATAATAATAATAATAATAATAATTATAATTATAATTATAATAATAATAATAATTATAATAATTATAATAATTATAATAATAATAATAATAATAATTATAATAATAATAATAATAATTATAATTATAATAATTATAATTATAATAATTATAATTATAATTATAATTATAATAATAATTATAATTATAATAATAATTATAATTATAATTATAATTATAATTATTTATTTATTTATTTATTTAGAATATTAACGTGCAAAAACAACAGCACAAGGCCAATTACAGTTTTGCACGATACAAAACAGAACAAAACAACAAATGATGATGAGAATGAATGATAGAAAATGGCAATGAGATGAAATACAAACAATATAATGGTCTAAATAATCAATGATCAAATAAAAATTATAAAATTACAAAATTAGTACAATGAGATAATTGAAATAATGGAATAGTCTACATTAATCAAATGACCAAATGCAAGAAATAAAATGGACAAATAATTATTAAAATAAGATCAGTGAGTTAAAAACTCAAAGATATACTACACATTAAATGGATCCAAGTTGAATCCATGCAAATTAGCATATTTAATGCATCTGCAGACCGGAGAGAGAGATTTAGAATTCTTATTATAAAACAATTTATGAAATCTTAAACCATTAGCAGGAATACGAAGACTGATATTGCTTATGAAAGATTCACAATCAATATCACCCTTAATGACTTTGCAAAAAAATAAATAATCAAGATCCTGACGTCTGGTGAACAGACAACCGCAATTGAAATCATTGCATTTAATCTCATAGTTATAATCGGAATTTGGTAAAAATCTATAAGAACACAAGGAAATAAATTTTCTTTGAATATTCTCCAATTTAGCCGAGTCAGTGGAAGTAATGGAGTTCCATACAACAGATGCATATTCAAGCTTGGATCTAACCAACGTATAGTATAAAATTAATAAACACATAGGAGTGGAAAAAGAATAAGTTATAGACCTAATTAGACCAAGCATTCTTAACGAATGGGTATAAATATATTGCACATGATCATGGAAATATAATTTTGAATCAAGTAGGACACCAAGATCTCTAATACAATCTGTCCTAATAATTACGACATTACTGAGAGAATAGTTAAATTTTAGGGAGATAGTTTTCCGTGAAAAGGAAATAACAGAAGTTTTGGATTGATTAATTTTCATTCCATTTTCAACAGACCAATGTGAAATTGAATTAATGTCATTTTGAAGAATTTGACAATCAACCAAACTATTAATTTTGCGAAAGATTTTGAGATCATCCGCAAATAAAAGGCAGCTAGAACTTATTCTTTTTCTTATATCATTTATAAATAATAAAAATAAGAGAGGTCCCAATGTAGACCCTTGAGGAACACCGCATAAACTATTAAATGAAACCGAGAGAGAATTACCTAGTCGAACACAAGACTGTCTATCTGTTAAATAATTTTCAAACCAATTAACGTAGTTAGTGGAGAGACCAAAATTACTTAATTTATTTAATAAAATTTTGTGAGGAACAACATCAAATGCTTTGCTAAAATCAAAATAAATTGAGTCAATTTGACCTTGATTTTCAACTATAGGCATTATGAGATTAAGATAGGAAACTAAATTAGTAGTTGTAGATTTCCCTCTTGTAAATCCATGTTGGGCCGAATTGATCTTATTTTTGACATAAAATGAAATGTGTTTGTGAATAATTTTTTCAAAAATTTTAGAAAAATTGTTTAGGATAGAAATGGGTCTATAATTAGTAACACTATTTTTATTACCATTTTTGAAAACTGGAATAATGGATGCTTCCTTCCAAAGAGACGGGTAAATTCCTGTTTTTAAGCTAAGATTGAATAAAAAAGTTAAAACAGGCAAGAGAATATTAGAACAACCCTTAATTATAAAATTAGGAATGCTATCAGTACCTTTACATTTATTAGGCTTTAGTTTTTTAATAGCTTTATTTACATCATCGAATGTAACATTAGGCAGGGACAAACAGTCAGTGATATTAGAATCATAAGTAATGAAATTAGAGTTACAATTTTGTTGAACAGATTTAAATTGACAAGCAAATGCATTTGCAATTTCTTTTTCATCTGTGATGTGAACGCCATTTATTATTAGTTCTGTGGGATTACTATTTGTTTTTCGAAAAGTTTCTACATATTTCCAAAATTTATTTGGTTCGTGCTTTAGGTTATCATCAATTGATTGTAACCATTTGAATTTATCAGATTTAATCATGGCTTTGACTTGTTTTCTAAAATTAGAAAAAATTTGATACTGATGATCAGTTTTATATTTTTTGTAATTTTTATGAGCTTTATTTTTTTTCTTAATAAGCTGACGTAAATCGTTTGAAAACCATTTAGGATAGTGCGATTTTTTAACAAAGGTGACAGGGACACAAAGGGATATAGCATTGTTTATAATTTGAGACAAGGAATTTGCAGCAGTGTTTACATCAGTAGTCTGATATATGCTAGTCCAATCATAATTGTATAGAATAGAATAAAGATTCAGATAATCACCTTGAGAATAATTTAAATAAGAACTGATTAGAGAGTGTTCCGGTAACGATAATTTTACTTCAATATAAATAGAGATAGATGGATGATAAGTATCCTCTAAAACTAGAGAGTGATCGGCAAGTTTAACTGTACTGTTTTTATCATTAGTAAAAACCAAATCAAGAAGCTTTTTACTCGCAACGGTAGAGTTAATTTGAATTAATCCAAGAAGGCAGGACGAGGAATATAAATCCTTAGCCTTAATTTTAGAGTAATAATGAGTATCATTAAGATTAGAACCAGTTGTCCAGTCCATACCAGGAGTATTAAAATCACCAAGGATAACTATTCTAAAATTATGAGTGTCGAGATTTTTTTCAAGAAAATTAAGATAAGATTTTAAGTGAATATGATCTGTATCAGGAGAGAAATAATGGTTACCTAATAACAGATTAAAACCATCAGTCATTCTAAGTTCAACCCAAACGCATTCACTAATAATTTCTAAGTCAAAACGTCTTTTAGTAAAAGGTAACTGGTTGCTAATCGCTGTTAGGACACCACCACCTCTTTTTTTGTTAGTGTCTGCAAACAGTCTATCTGCACGAAACACAGTATAGTTATTTGGAAATAAATCAGAATTAATAACTGACTCAGATAACCATGTTTCAGTGAGACAGATAATGAGATCATTATTACTCACTATATTCTGAAAAATTTCATCAACTTTAGTGTTAAGTCCACGAACATTTTGGTAGAAAATCTCGAGATGATTAATAGAACTGAACATTGAAAATGAGAGCGAGCAAGACTAAGACTAAGAGGCATTTCCCTGAGAATCAACAGAGTTCGAATTAGCAGAATGCGCAAAGTGCTGCTCAGGCTTTAATTTACCATAAAATGGTGCAATTAGGCAACCAGCAGGCCAAACCAGGTTTGTTAATGGAATCGAAATCCCTCACATCAACAGTGATGTGAAAGGAAGAATATGATTGATATTTGGTTTTTAGTTTAGTTACAGCAAGAGATCTTAGCTGAAGTTGATTCTTCAGGGAGTCCTCTATACTGTTTGTGTTGACTTTAGAACTAAATCTCGAAACAAATAGAGATTTAGTTTTAATTCTCTCAGGGGCCATTTCAATGCTACTCATGGCCAATGTTCCAACTTTAGGTTCTCTTTTTTTATATTTTTTGCGAGTAACTAATTGAAAACCATCAGATACGTTGGCAGAAGTTGAAGCATTGGCCTGATTTAGTTCAATATTGTTATGTCTATCATTAGCAGGAGGAGTTGTTGACACAGACTTCCTTGTTGCTGACGCATCAGAATTACAAGTATGCAAGTTGTCAGCAGCTTTGTTCACAGACACTACCTTGCTATATGATTTCTTAATAGGGTCATTAGACTGACCCACAGAAGAAATACTATGAGATGATTTATGGGGGCAGCACCCCTTTGATAACATTTCAGCCATTTGAACATTTAGGATAGAATTTTCCTTTGCAAGTTCAGCGTAAGACTTCCTAGGGCCCTTAGCTTGCACAGATTCATATTGCATTGATACGGAAGGGGCATTACTCTTATTAGTGACAACATTAGAATTAGTTTTCACAAAAATTTCGGCCACCTGAATTTTCAGAGCCGCATTTTCGTTCTTAAGTTCTATCATCTCCTTTTGGAGACTCTTCACATATTCCAAAATGTCGCTCACTGTGTCCAGAATGTTCATACTATTCAAACGAACAGTTTCAACCTGGACGGAAAGTGAATCTACTGAGGGCAGGCTCGGTAGGTTGAGATCCCTTGAAGGTGAAACGACTTTTTTTGTAGGTGAGATCACCTTCTTCTCACCTGGAGCAGTAGGACGCACTGGCGTGTTGTCCCCCTGTGTAGATTTCAATGCACTCACACACTTTTTACACTTAAAAGTAGAACTGCCACTCTGCATATATATATCATACTCAGCCTCACCTATATTTAGGCAATCGAGATGATAACGAAGACCACAAGGCCCTGCACACTTCAGAAACTTTTGCCTTCCAAAGAAAGGCAAGTTACACACAAGACAGACGTCTTTACTAGGCACCATATCCAATTACAACTTCGATGCACCTGCTGTACGCTGCAAGTTACGGGAGCTACACGCACACACAACCGAACAGCATGACGGCTCACGACCGATAATAATAATAATAATAATTATAATAATAATTATAATAATAATAATAATAATAATAATAATTATAATAATAATAATAATAATTATAATTATAATTATAATAATAATAATAATAATAATTATAATAATAATAATAATAATAAATTATAATAATAATAATAATTATAATAATAATAATTATTATAATTATAATTATAATAATAATAATAATTAATTATAATAATAATAATAATAATAATAATAATAATTATAATTATAATTATAATTATAATTATAATAATAATAATAATAATTATAATAATAATAATAATAATTTTATTTTCCCTGGCAGAGTTAAGGCCATCAGGCCTTCTCTTCCACTCAACCAGGATCAAATCACATACAGAAAAATACATAACGGTATACAAATATTAACTTAAAAATAATACCGTATTTACTTGCGTAATTCACGCCATCGCATATTTCACGCACCCAAATTATTTACTATATAATTTAATAAATTAATTTCCTCGTGTATTTCACGCATTTAATATTCGTGAAATACTGTAACAAGTACATACTGAAACTTGAAGTAATGAGGTGTGTTATGTCGAGGAGCCCTGAATGTACGGTATCTTAAATGCCGTAACGAGAGAGTGCATAGCGGTATTTGGGACCGGACAGCTACCTGTTACAGCGCACCCTTCTCGTCTATGAAAGTCCTTTAAAAATACCGGTATAGGGTATTGACCTCCCCCTACCATTTGAATGGGGGTGGTTTGAAAGCTTTGTGTTGGATCGCATCAGTTGAGTTTGAGACTCGAAAAGGGAAACCTGTCAAAAGCCGTCTGTTAAAAGTTTTAACAATGAATGGTAAATCCCGATATTCGAGTCATACTGCGTCCTTCAAATTAAAAGTTATTGCGTATGCAGAAACACATGGCAACAGAGCAGCTGGGCGTGAATTCACAGTTCCAGAATTTAATATTCGCTACTGGAGGAAACAAAAACAAGCTCTTCAAGAAACAAATGCATCAAGGAAAGCATTTCGTGGGCCAAAAAGTGGAAAATTCCCTGATCTTGAAGACAAGTTACTAGGATATGTAAGGGAACTGCGTAGTTTTGTCATTTTTACCCTTAAAAATACCAGCTTGTGAAATTCACACACCCTTAATTTATAGATCGAAATTGCGGGAAAAAAGTGCGTGAAATATTCGAGTAAATACGGTAATAATAATTAAGTAAAAAACAGAGATTGAATACATATACACAATCAGTATTAACTTTAAAATAACAATAATAAAAAAATATATATAATAAAAAGAGAGACTGAATACATAATCACAAACAGGAAAATACATTCTAGTATACAAGTAGGCCTATTAACTTAAAAAAAAAAAGAATTAATACATATGAATATAATCTCACAAATAAAGGAATAGTAGAATTAGTATGATCAGCACATCACGTGTTACATTGAGACAATGACAATAACATATTGAAATTACTCGTGTACTCACAAATTACACATTTCGAATTCTAATTTTAAACATTTTGTGTTTACTTTGAGGGTCACGATTTCATATCAAGAATGAGAGAAAACGTGGAATCTTATCTAGTCAACAGAGTCACATTTATGTAGCAGCATGTCCCACCTTTTCATCAGCAAAAAGAGGCTCATATTCCTGCCATAACCTGAGGGGTTGATGCGAGTGGGGAGGGCATCCGGGTACAAGGACATGGAGCCTGGTAGCATGGGTACCCGGTCAGCAAACACGCAGTACATCTGCACAATGTTGGGGTGTGGCGGCAATGCCTTCTTACGGTCTGCCATGCTGCAACACAAGCACACAATGTTACAACAAACAAATGACAGCCAGATTGATTAAATTCATTACTCTATGGCTATGTTTAAATAGCTGTTCATATAAGAGTGTTTAGCAAACATAACTTACAACATCTTTAAACAAAGAAGTATTACGAAAACAAATATTATGCACTGATAAATCGCTCATTTTGTTGAAACACATATTGATCTACAAATACAATAATTTAAAGGCAAAATACATTAATACGATGAAAGATATATTACTTTTTTTTATTTATTTTTTTTTTATTTTAATGTACCGAAGTACATATGATGTTTTCATGCAGATATTCTGCGTCATCATACGATGAAAGAGTAGTGGAACAGAGAAAAACTCTCTCTGGCACCAGGATTTGAACCCGGGTTTTCAGCTCTATGTGCTGATGCTTTATCCACTAAGCCACACCGGATTCCCATCCCGGTGTTGGATCGAATCCTCTCAGTTTAAATAGAATAAAATAAAAAAAAATAAAAATAAAATAAAAAAATAAAATAAGAAATAAAAAAATTAAAAAAAATAAAAGATAAAAAAAAATAAATAAATAATAAAAAAAATATAATATATAGAATACATTAAGATAAATATTAGATAAGACACAGCACTGGTTGCTAGTTTAATTCGTGAAGAAAGTAGAAGACTACTTTTTGCATGTATGTACCTCTGTTGCTACATGTTTACAAAATATTTAATCAATTTCAGTTAATGGAATCCAATATCACTTAATGGATTTGAATGTATTAATGTATATGTAGGCCTAAATTGTAATAAATCACACATATACTACAATTTTATTTATAGTAATATCAATTTTAATTGTTGTTACTCACTAATCTTTTAATAGCAGATATGGCATTCCCATAAATTAATGAATACATAAATAAATCAATAATAAAAATAAGTAAACAAGTAGGCCTAAGAAAATAAATATTAATAGATAAATAAATAATAGGCTATATGGTAAGATGCAGCCTTGAATATCATAATTATATTGTCACTGTGCCTCCAAAATCTGCTATGTGCATTTAAACAGATTTTTCAGGAGAAAGAGAAAAACTTCATGACTTTTAATTCCCTTGATTTTCAAAGCTACTTCGGCATAATTTCAATCAACACATGAAAAATGATGAAATTATACCGAAAGTAGATCTGAAAATCAAGGGAATTAAAAGTGATAATGCTTTCCTCTTTCTCCTGAAAAATCTGTTTAAATGCATATAGCAGATTTTGGAGGTGCAGCGACGATATATTTTTGTTACCAGTATAAAGAGGAACTGGAACAAGTCGAAAGTTTGTTCACTGTTACCAGTAGTTACTGGTATTGCATATCTGGCTTTCAGCTGACTGAAAATTTCTCTGTGATCCAATATCAAACATTTCAGGAAACGAGGTGTCTTTGATGAGTACTGTATATACACCTTAACTTTAGTCTAATTGTTTCATGCATGTAGAAATCACTGTAAGATCATTAATCTCAAACGTATGTGCATATGAGTTGTTACCAAGGGACATAAACTCACTTCTTCTCCCATGCACTGAGCTCCTCATTGGTGAAGTGACTCTGGGCAGGCACTGTCTCTCTGTACATTGCACGTAGGATGGACATTGCATTGGATTCGGCATCATAGTTGAACATCATCTTCACAGCCATTGGAAAGTTGGACAGTTCTTGTTCGTTTGTGTCAATCGTAACGTTCGGATCTTGTTTCGGTCGAGCTTCATTTGTCTCAGACTCTATACACATCAAGACCACATTGTAACAGAAAGATATCACTGATTTTAAATATACAGGGTGAACGAAAACTTAAGGGACAAACTTCAGCGATGATTCCTGACAGGAAAAGGGACAAAAAGTTCATATCAACACGTCTGGAAATGCATATTTGCCACGGTAGATGGCACTGACATCATTCTCTCATAACACTCACAGTGTGCTTTTTTGTGTTGTAGAGTGTGTGACTGGAGCGAACTTGAAGCATAATGGTCCGTTATTCATTCCAGAAACAAGATGAGATGGTTTTCGTATACAGTCAAGCACATGGAAATGGTAGAGAGCCATGTATCCTGACAGACAATACCACCCAAATCACAAAACCTTTGCAGCCATTTTTGGGTGTTTGAGTATGGGTCCTTTCATACAGGCGAACATAGACCATTGTGCTTCAACTTCGGCCCAATCACATGCTCTGGAACACAAAAAAAAAGCACACTGTGAGTGTTATGAAAGAATGATGTTGCTCATCAGTGCCATCTACAGCGGCAAATATGCATTTCCGGACATAAGTTGATATGAACTGTTTTTGTTCCTTTTCTTGTCGGGAATCACCTCTCTATAGTTTCCGTTCACCTTGTATTTAAAGTGTATTGAATTAAGACATTTTTGCAATATTGTAAGATAGGTCTATTAAGCTTTTAAAAAATTCATAATAAATTAAAACTTTTCCAATAAAGCTCATTTCATTTCCATGATATATAATTTATTTCCATTTAATGAATAGTATTAAAAAACTCTGCATAATTCCCATGGAAATATTAAATATGATTAGAAATATCGGAATTCCTTTGTAATATTTTAACGAGTAGGCCTACTAAAAATTCATTATAATGAAAGGGTATGGCAGGAGGATAAGTTGGTTGGTTGCTAACACTTTCAGATACAGTTGAGTGAGACCCTCCTGAACTCTGGTAATTTGTAAATTGCGTCTTCGTATGAGAAGAACATTCCTATGGAAGAAGAACACCTACCTCACTCTGAGGTTCTAGTGCTAGCCCATGACAGTATCATCATCCAATACCACTGGATTGCAAGATGACAGATATGGGTGGTTTCGTTGCCAAGAGCTTGAGCATTAGAAACTAACCAACTTTGTAATTAGGGAATGTAGACTTATTATGTGGTGAATGAATCTGTCAGGTCAAATCAATCATCCCAGAGGTCAGGATGATGGGCAAGGATGTCTTGCAAAATTGTTGTTGTTGTTTTCTAATGCCAGGCGTTTGACAATAAAGTCATTTGACCTCTTGCACTCCAATACTTTTCAAAGATATTATCATGGCCAGCCACTGAAGCACAGATTTTGAGGTGTTCCGAATCCATCTCTTGGTTTGAGTTGCACAATGGGCAGTTAGGGGACTGATATATTACAATTCTATGCAGGTGTTTGGCCAAACAGTCATGGCCTGTTGCCAATCTAAATGCAGCTACAGACGATTTTCGTGGTAAATCGGGAATTAACTGTGGATTATAATGCAGAGAGTTCCATTTTCTCCCTTGAGATTGTGTTATCAAATTTTGTTTGTTGAAGTCTAAGTATGTAGATTTAATAAATCTTTTCGCAGAGTAATACGTAGATTTAGTAACAGGTCTGTAAGTAGCAGTGCTGCCCTTCTTTGCTAAAGCATCCGCATTCTCGTTTCCCAGGATTCCACAATGGGATGGTATCCATTGGAATACAATTCTTTCATTGAGTGATATTAATTGAGAGAGCATTTTAGTTATTTCTGCTGTTTGAGATGAAGGTGTGTGTTTAGAGACTATTGATAGAATAGCTGCTTTGGAGTCTGACAATATAACTGCATTCCTAAATTTATTGATGTGGCATAGAAGATTCCTGAGACTTTCACTTATTGCAATGATTTCTCCATCAAAACTTGTTGTTCCATACCCAAGAGATCTATAAAGTGAGAAGAGACAGCACGTAACACCTGCACCGGCACCTTGTTCTCTGGAGATCAAGGATCCGTCAGTGTATAAATGAAGCCAGTTTTGTGGAGGGTACCTAATATTAATTGTCTTGCAAAATTAATTTTTGACTTAGGTTATAAATGGTCAGTAAATTTTGCCTTTCTACGTTTCGTAGTAAATCTAGTCTGCCTACTTTACTTCCCTTCCAAAGAAAGTTACGTAAAGGATTTTGATTGACTTTAAATTCACCACTCCCATCCGAGTTGTAAACCTCGTTCAATTAGGTAGCCTGTATACGTACTAATGACGATAAAGTATTAAGTGCTATCCAGATAAAATCCATAAACGCCACTTTCGCCAACCCACCTTGTTTCTTGCGGGCAGCATATACAACAGCACTGCATCCCTTCGCAATGGGGGGTCCCAGCACCAGTGTGTTGAGACCGACAGGCTCCACTTCATTCGCCACGTCATTCTCTGTGTACTCTGTTTTTGCTATGTTCCACTGCATCCGAGACACGGCCTCCTTAAAGCAAAAAAATCGCAGAATTGCTGTGACAACCAGTACTCCACACAAATATAAAAATTTGTGCATTTGTTTGCTTGGGTCTAGTATACTTTACGATACCAGATGACACCAAGTGGCCAGATGTGGGTACCGTGACTAAAGAGCCATTTTAGATGTGGGGAGACAGTAGTGATACCTATGACGTAAATTATCTAACTTACATTAACCTTGTTACAGTCTTTGGCCTCGTGTCACTCACCTACCTCCTCATCTAACCTGCTCTAACCTTGTCACAGTTCTCGGTCTCATATCACTTGGTTATCTAACTTCTAACTTGCAGTATTTACGGAAATACACGCCGGCAGAGGGTCACCATGATCAGATGCTACCACTAGTATGTGTCAAATACAATAAACCTATGATGCTGTTAAAGTAAATAATTATATTATTTTCTTCTAGCTATGGAATGAAGTAAAAGCAAAATAGCGATGAATTCAAATAAATTTTAACGTACTAACGGTTTCCCTGTCAGGGTTTTAAACGGAAACCTAGCACCCACTTAAAACAACACAAGATTACATCAACAACATACAATCCCGGGTAGTGTTTGAACTCATGGCCCTGCTTCCATTACTGGTACACCAATTTCGCAACAGACTAGTACTAAATGGCAAACTATTCAATAAATAAATATGCTCATGCGACAGTAAAAGGTGGAGAGGGAAGAACCTACAAAATAAAAATGAATGAGCCAAGAAGGGAAAACAAACTGTTTCTGCATTTTTAATTGACATTGTGATCTACATAATTATGCTCTATAGAAATGCTCTGACACTTTGACAATACTTGAACAGCCTACTCTATAGAACTTCCTTCAAGTAAAATATTCTCCTTCATTTTCATGTTTTTAATTAGCATGACTTGCAATAACAAATGTTTAAATTACGTTCAAAGTCCTACAAGACAAATTATCAATCTAAGAGAATATTTACATGAAGCCCAACATTACTTTTGTGAGTCACTACTGATACTGCTATTATTGCCTGATTTTATCTTATCGACCATATGATTGTTTCATAGAAACTACGGACATTGAGAAATTTATGTACGGCAAGCCTACTGACAGACGGTAAAAATTCGTAATGCTGATTGCTCTTAATCTGATACATATTAAATTACTGTAAATAATCTTCGGTTTTTTTTTTCTAAAAATGTCTTTTTCCTACCTCTATAACAAGTATTTAGAGAAATTAGGCTATTTAATTGACATATCCTAATGCAGTTTTAAATATTAAATATTAGACTTATTAAATACTTATCCTTAAAATTTATAGTATGAGGTACCCATTACAATGATTTTTATTCTAAATATAGGCTAGGCTAAACAAGATTGTGTTTGTATTAGTAAATACGCTACCTGTCATTAAAGCTACTCACTCTAATTTCCCAGCATACGCCCTCCAGTTCTTCATCCTTCGTCAAAATTCCAGTTCCAGACGCCAAACTTACACCAACTAAAGCAAAGAAAGGTGCAGAGTCGCCGAATAACAATCTTTTTGTTGCCCGTTTGCGTAAATCTCCAGATAATGAATTTGTAACTCTTCTAAGGACATTGTCAACAAAAAGTCGTCGGGCATGTACATGTACCTGGAAGCCAACATTACGAACTGCTGATCGTATTGCCGATGTGTTATTTTCTACTTGTACTCCCTGTGGGAGAACATTAAATTTGACTCCGTCCACCACGTCTTTAGGATTTTGCTGGGGCTTAAAAATCCGTAGAAGTATACGACCATTTTGCCACAGTCGCTGGGCGGCTGCACGCATTGACATCTCGCACTCTTGCGCCGAATGCGCCCAAAGGGACGCAAATCCTCCGATGAAGATCTTCACTTTGGATTTTCAATTATGTGACTGTCAAGCAAGACTAAACTCAAGCCAAAAGCATCAAGCTTCACACCTAGCTGATATGTCCTACACCATTATTACCTCCCACCACTAATTAGAATGCGCAGCTGTTTGCGGAGATGACGTATGTAGTTCTTTAAGTTTTTTTCGTAGTAAACCCAGTCAATTTCAAGAAAATGAGAACTTTGTTAATTTTTATAATATTATATTTGAAATTGTGCAATAATAATACTTTCTTACTGTTTATTTTTAATTGTGGGTCAGTATTATGTTGGAAACGCTCGGTAGATGACGTTTGTGTTCCACATTCTAGCTTCCGGAATTTGTAATTTCTCTCTTTCATAAAATCGTACAAATGCATTATTAATTGGATTCAGTGTGGAGTTTAAAATTTTTTTCGTGAGTGCTAGTTATTTATTTTACGTGGTTAAATGCTTGTAATATTTTTGTGAATCGCATGAATTTAATTTTTATACGTAACCTTGAAGTTGGGAGTAGACATTGGAATTAACTATATAAGTTCTTGCATATTATGTGGTACATTTTTATTCTTTGAAAGCTGAGCATGTTGATTACAGTTACTAAGTTAACACTGCGTCATTGGTAACTGGTAAGTCATTTATAGTTTGAAGTTACCATATTTGCATAGACTTTCAGAAAGTTGGCACTGAAATGACATTCCGTCATCGGTTGCACTTAAATGACATTTTATGTTGTAACACATGGTATAGGCTTAATATAAAAGTTGTAAAATTTAAGTTTGACAAATTTGTGTGCTCAATATTAAGAATATAATGGATTCATGTTATACATGTTCAACAACTTAAGATCATTTACCCCTTTATTTCAGTAATGAAAAGTTAACGGAACAAGAATGACCACGCGAAAAACTAACAGTGCGACTGCACGACTAAAACAGGATTATTTGAGACTAAAGAAGGATCCAGTTCCCTATGTTGTAGCAGAACCCTTGCCAGCAAATATCTTGGAATGGTAAGAATTTTTGTAATACTCTTGTTGCATGTGAGAAGGTAGGCCTGTAATGTCCAAATATGTGTTGTAACTTGTTCATTTTTATGTTACAGGCACTATGTTGTCACAGGTCCAGAAAGTACTCCCTATGATGGAGGATTGTATCATGGAAAGCTTGTATTCCCACGAGAGTTTCCTTTTAAACCTCCTAGCATATATATGATTACTCCAAATGGAAGGTAAGTACTTACATTCTCTTTAAAATATAATAGAATTTTTTTTCTAATGCTACCAGATTGTCTTTTGACATTTCTGGTCTTTCTTCTGGCAGTGGCTTAGGTGTAGAATGAGTATTTCTTGTTCACAAATGTCTGTCGATTTTATAGCTTTGCAGATACGGTTAGGGTTGCCAATTTTTTTTTAAGAAAATAAGTTACGGAATTCATCATAACCTATAATCAATCATTATTCACGGCAAAAACAATTTTACATTATGCAAAAATAAGAGAGAAAAATGCTGTAAGAGAAGAATAATATGGGAGCCGGGAGACTTAAAAATTAGGGGCAAATACGGGAGATCCCGGGAAATACGGGAGGGTTGGCAACCCTAGGTACGGTATGGTAATTCTACAGAAGAACTGAACCAAAGGAAACACCATTTTTTTTCTTTAACAATTGCGTATTACGATTAGTACAGAGTACTAAGTCCGTGGTTTTACTTACTGGCACCCAATACTTTCCATAAAATAACCTAGAACTATTCACCTATACGTAGGCTAATAATGAATGGATGTAAGCCTGTCACCACTACAATGGCACATGCTGATGAAACATATAATTAAGTAGGCTACTTAAGTTTGTTCGAGAGATCCAGGTGCAAATTTCTAGACAGTGGGTGTTGGAGGCTTGGGACTAGGGACTACATCAGCAATTGTTTACCTCCGCTTTTTAATAAGAGCAACAGGAGATTAGTATGGGTAATAGTGATAGTGGACTACTAAATATGATGTTGGAACAACAAGTTTTGGTGGAGAAATCATTGCAATAAGTGACAGTCTCAGGAATCTTCTATGCCACATCAGTAAATTTAAAAATGCAGTTATATTATCAGACTTCAAAGCAGCTATTCTATCAATAGTCTCTAAACACACACCTTCATCTCAAACAGCAGAAATAACTAAAATGCTCTCTCAATTAATATCACTCAATAAAAGAATTGTATTCCAATGGATAACATCCCACTGTGGAATCCTGGGAAACGAGAATGCAGATGCTTTAGCAAAGAAGGGCAGCACTGCTACTTACAGACCTGTTACTGAATCTACATATTACTCTGTGAAAAGATTTATTAAATCTACATACTTAGACTTCAACAAACAAAATTTGATAACACAATCCCAAGGGAAAAAATGGAACTCTCTGCATCAAAATC